>NC_083883.1:16865697-17175697 GCF_032452875.1 Bos javanicus
TTAGTAGATCAGTTCAGTTCAGTCACTCAGTCGTGTCCAACTCTTTGTGACTCCATGGACAGCATCACACCAGGCCTCCCTGTCCATCACCAACTCCCGGAGTTTACTCAAATTCATGTCCATTGAATCAGTGATGACATCCAACCATCTCATCCTCTGTTACCCTCTTCTCCCACTTTCAATCTTTCCCAGCATCTTGGTCTTTTCAAATGAGTCACATCAGGTGGTCAAAGTGTTGGAGTTTCAGCTTCAACATCAGTCCTTCCAATGAACACACAAAATTCATTCCTTTAAGATGGACTGGTTGGATCTCCTTGCAGTCCAAGGGACTCTCAAGAGTCTTCTCCAACACCACAGTTCAAAAGCATCAATTCTTGGTGCACAGCTTTCTTTATAGTCCAACTCTCACATCCATACATGACTACTAGAAAAACCATAGCTTTGTCTAGACAGAAATTTGTTGGCAAAGTAATGTCTCTGCTTTTTAATATCCTGTCTAGGTTGGTGACAACTTTTCTTCCAAGAAGCAAGCGTCCTTTAATTTTGTGGCTGCAGTCGCCATCTGCAGTGATATTGGAGCCCAAAACAATAAAATCTGCCACTGTTTCCACTGTTTCTCCATCTATTTGCCATGAAATGATAGGACCAAATGCCATTGTCTTAGTTCTCTGAATGTTGAGTGTTAAGTCAACATTTTCATTCTCCTCTTTCACTTTCATCAAGAGGCTCGTTAGTTCTTCTTCACTTTCTGCCATAATGGTGGTGTCATCTGCATATCTGAGGTTATTGATATTTCTCTCAGCAATCTTGATTCCAGCTTGTGCTTCATCCAGCCCAGCATTTCTCATGATGTACTCTGCATATAAGTTAAATAAGCAGGGTGACAATATACAGTAGTTACATACTCCTTTTCCTATTTAGAAGCAGTCTGTTGTTCCATGTCCAGTTCTAACTGTTGCTTCCTGACCTGCATACAGGTTTCTCAAGAGGCAGGTCAACTGGTCTGGTAGTCCCATCTCTTTCAGAATTTTCCAGAGTTTATTGTGATCCACACAGTCAAAGGCTTTGGCATAGTCAATAAAGCAGAAATAGATGTTTTTCTGGAACTCTCTTGCTTTTCCGATGATCCAATGGATGTTGGCAGTTTGATCGGTGGTTCCTCTGCCTTTTCTAAAACCAACTTGGACATCTGGAAGTTCATAGTTCATGTATTGCTGAAGCCTGGCTTGGGGAATTTTGAGCATTACTTTGCTAGCGTGTGATATGAGTGCAATTGTGTGGCAGTTTGAGCATTCTTTGGCATTGCCTTCCTTTGGGATTGGGATGAAAACTGACCATTTCCAGTCCTGTGGCCACTGCTGAGTTTTCCAACTCAGCTGGCTTATTGACAGCAGCCCTTTCACAGCATCATCCTTTAGCATTTGATATAGCTCAACTCCATCATCTCCACTAGCTTGGTTTGTAGTAATGCTTCCTAAGGCCCACTTGACTTCACATTCCAGGATGTCTGGCTCTAGGTGCATGATCACACCATCATGATTATCTGGGTGTTGAAGATCTTTTTTGTATAGTTCATCTGTGTATTCTTGCCACCTCTTCTTAATAGCTTCTGCTTCTGGTATGTGCATACCATTTCTGTCCTTTGTTGAGCCCATTTTTGCATGAAATCTTCCCTTGTTATCTCTTTTTCTTGAAGAGATCTCTAGTCTTTCCCATTCTATTGTTTTCCTCTATTTCTTTGCAATTATCACTGAGGAAGGCTTTCTTATCCCTCCTTGCTATTCTTTTGAACTCTGCATTCAAATGGCTATATCTTTCCTTTTCTCCTTTGCTTTTCACGTCTTTTCTTTTCACAGCTATTTTTAAGGCCTCCTCAGACAGCCATTTTGCTTTTTTGTATTTCTTTTTCTTAGAGATGGTCTTGATATCTGTCTTCTGTACAATTTCTTGAACCTCCGACCATAGTTCATGAGGGACTCTTGTCTATCAGATCTAGTCTCCTAAATCTACTTATCACTTCTACTGTATTATAATAAGGATTTGATTTAGGTCATACATGAATGGTCTAATGGTTTTCCCTACTTTTTTCAATTAAGTCTGATTTTGGCAATAAGAAGTTCACGATCTGAGCTGCAGTCAGCTCCCAGTCTTGTTTTTGCTGACTATATAGAGCTTCTCCACCTTTGGCTGCAAAAATATAATCATCTGATTTTGTTGTTGACCATCTGGTGATGTTTATGAAAGTTCATAAATAACAGCATTGTTGGAAATAAATCATTATCATCAACCTGCTTTGTAGGTTACTGTAGAAGTTTGTAGGTTTCCCTAAAGTTCAGGACATTCATGATTTTCCATCCTGGTGAATGGTAGCAGTAGACATCTGCCTATGCCATGATATTTGTGATTTTGATTGCAGTTAAATCTTCACAACAGTTCTTGGAGATGACTACAACTATCTTCAATTTTTAAAATAAGTAGAAATAAAAAGACCTTAAGGAAGCAGCTAAGTGCCGTCAGTTAATTACAACACAAGTAGTTAAGTCCAAATCCAAGTGGATCCAAATACAAACTCACCTTACGTTGAAATGTTGGTGTTTTTGGAGGAACGGCCTCTTTACTCTCTTATTGATACTATGTTAGTAGTATTTATTTCCTCTAGAAATAATACATGAATAAAAACATAAATATGTTTGCAATTAGCTTAATTTCTTAGAGAAATTAATGAAGCCACAAGCTAATTATGTATAGATAACTAACCTCTGAGTGACAGTAATAATATTATTTAGAAGTCACAGAGAAAATCTATTTGAAAAAGAAGTGTATGAACTAAAAATATAAGTGCCACTTGAATTAATGAGTATCATCAGGAACAATGACAAAGATACAATTATAAACAAAATTGAGAAATACAGTGTTTAAACATATGGGAATAAATAATACATCCTCATGTTCATTAAATGAAACTGCTTCAAAATTTAAAATAGAAGCAAAATACCTAGTGGCAATAATGTACTTAAATAAGAATTAAAAATTAAGTAATATTTTGGATGCTATTTTTTATAAGGACTTATTACCTAAAAAGGGGACAATTCATTACTGTCGACAATATTGAATGTCCTATGAAAAAAATAGAACCAAGACCTCAGTTATCAGAAAGTCTAATTTTACATACCTAAAAAGCTGTTTCCTCCATCAAATTCGACTAAGTCACAGAAGTATTCTAAGGTTGCAGTACCCCAGCTCTGTGACAAACTTGGAAAGTGGTGTGATAGACATGCAGTCATCTAAACATGATTATTTAAATAATTTAGCACCACTTCATTTGTCTTTTCATATTTAAAAATGTAAATGGATTTCTCATATTAGGAAGCACCCTCTCTGAAATTCAAATGAACATAATGCATAGCAAGAGAAGGACTATTTTCTTTAGTAAAAAATCTTCTGGATGCTAAGTCCTAAAGACATAAAAATTATCTTGTGCTAATACATACTAATATTTTGCTTATTAAAATTAAAAAGTCATAGATATTTTAAGCAACCTTTTAATGATTAATAGTATTGTAGTCTTCTTTTTATTTCTTGGGAAAAATATTGGAATCAATTCTAAAAATACTAAACTTTATAGGCAATATTAACAACATACAATCGAAGTTTACAAAGATATTATAAAGATGGGGGGGAATGAAGAAACTTCCAGTTGCACAAAACAACTAACGCAAAATTAAGAAAGCTACTGATAATGTTGAAAATACATATCCAACTACAGTCTAATGCCTGCCATAAATAGTGTCCTTTCTCATTAAAACAGAAACTGTTCATGAGGAAAAAAAAATATATTACTTTGTATCAGGAAATAATCAACATAATTTTTCTCATTGAGTACTTAGTTGTGCCTAGAAGTTTTATTCGTTTTCCTTTTTGTCCATTTTCCCTTGATAATTTCTTTCTTAGTACCCCCACACCCCCAAAAAAAGAAATATATTTCACTAGGAAAGCAGGAGCAATTGAATTATACAGTGTAGTGAAAGTTATATAGAGAGTGTTATTGGAGCTTAAGAACACTAGGCCTTTTGAAAAAATGGCTTAAATATATTTTCCATGAGGTGAAATCATTTTATATATATATATATATATATTAATGTGATGATGAAAATGCCTTGTCTTCTCACTATAATAGAAATCCTTGTGGCACAGCTATAAACAAATGATTTGCAAAAGTAAATAAAAGAAACGCAGAGCAGCACTCCAGAACTTAACACATGGATGAGAAAGTATATTTGTTACTCAAATCCTGCTGTGGCAAATTCCAAATGAAACACAAAAAAATTAGTATTCAGCAAGTGTCTAGAAGCATAATTGTGTTATTTCTGTCTCTAGCTACAAAAACTGTGGTAATCATGGAGACTTCCCTGGTGCTCAGTACTTAAGACTTCTCACTGCCATTGCAGGTGGCATGGGTTTGAACCATGGTTGGAGCGCTAAGATCTCACATGCCATTTGTTGTTGTTCAGTCACTAAATCATGTCTGACCCTTTGCAATCTCATGGACTGCAGCACACCAGGTTTTGTGACCCTATGACTGTCCTTCACTATCTCCTGGAATTTGCTCAAGCTCATGTACATTGAGTCAGTAATGCCATCCAACCATCTCACCCTCTGTCGTCCCCTTCTCCTGCCCTCAATCTTTCACAGCATCAGGGTCTTTTCCAACGAGTCATCTCTTCCCATCAGGTGGCCAAAGTATGGGAGCTTCAGACTGGAGTATCAGTCTTTCCAGTGAATATTCAGGGTTGATTTCCTTTAGGATCAACTGGTTTGATCTCTTTGCTATCCAAGGAACTCTCAAGAGTCTTCTGCAGCACCACAGTTTGAAAACATCAATTCTTCACACTTTGCCTTCTTTATGGTCTAATTCTCACATCCATACAAGACTACTGGGAAAACATAACTTTGACTAGACAGAGTTTTTGGCAAAGTGATGTCTCTGCTTTTTAAAATGCTGTCTAGTTTTGCCATAGCTTTTCTTCCAAGGAGCAAGTGCCTTTTAATTTCATGGCTGCACTCACCATCTACATACCATTAAAGTAAAAGTGAAAGTTGCCCAGTCGTGTCCGACTCTTTGAGATCCATGAACTATAGAGTCCATGGGATTCTCCAGACAGAAATACTGGAATGGGTAGCCATTCTCTTCTCCAGGGGATCTTCCCAACGCAGGGATTGAATCCAGATCTCCCACAATGCAGGTGGATTCTTTACCAGCTGAGCTACCAGGGAACCCCAAGAATACTGGAGTGGCTAGCCCATCCCTTTTCCAGCAGATCTTCCTGACTCAGGAGTCAAGCCAGGGTTTGCGGCATGGCAAGTGGATTCTTTACCAGCTGAGTTACCAGGGAAGCACATGCCATGGGTATGGCCAAAGAAGAAACAACAACAACAAAACTGTGGTAATCATGGAATCATCTACAAAACTGTGGTTAAGGGTGAACATGAGGAGATACTCTAAGGATTTGTTCCCGCAGAACAAGGCAAAAATTTTGGTATTTCTCCTCTGGTTTATTTTAGAGTTCATAACCAGATAAGAGACAGTTAAGACCACTAGACATTATCTGTTTCGGCAGTCTTCACTTATCAAGGTACCAACTTGTCATTTCACTTATGAAGACAATCTTATACTGAGTATAAAGTCCTAAAATGTTCAATGCTTCCATCACGGAAAGTCATACATCTAGCTCTTTTGTATTTTTACTAAGCACAAATAACTTTCCATGAAATTATGGCAGGGATTTGTAGAAAAAGAATATCAAGAGAACTTTAAAATGGCAATTACCCACTAACTACAGAGATTGACAAAAGCAGTTCCACGTTTACATCAGTTGTTATGATGTCTTCATTGCAACATCGTGTTTGTCTCCCAACTTCACCATCTGCCTCCTGGTTTTAGTTAGATATTTTCCAATAGAACTGTATGCTATGGGTGTAATGTTTAGTATATAACAATGAACACAGTTTCTTGACAATTTTTCACAATCTTTTCTAATATGTCTTTCAAAATTCAGTACCTACTAATATCTTTCCTTTTGACAAGGTATCTACATTTGAAGGAAAGTTCCAGTTGATGGATTTAAACCTAGCACAATATCCCTACATTCCACTGAAGTTGAGATGATATGGAATTAAGAACAGTTACAGTAAATCAGTTAAACGTATGCAGACCTGGGCTTCCCAGGCAGCTCAGAGGTAAAGAATCCACTTGCCAGTGGAGGAGACACAGTTTTGATCTCTGGGTAATGAAGGTCCACTGAAGAAGGAAAAGGCAGCCCACTCCAGTATTCTTGCCTGGGAAATCCCATGGACAGAGGAGCCTGATGGACTACAGTCGCTAGCAAATAACAACAATGCAAACTACAGAATATTGTGTGCACGATTTTTTGAAATGTCTTTATCAGCCCCTTACAATTATTCTGGAAGCAATCTTCCTTTCAGCATTTTAATCTCATCCAAGGAGAACTCTAGAACATTGCTAGAAAGTAGCAGGTAACTGATGGTGTGAATAATCAGCTGAATCGTACTTAACTTCTGAAAACTGTTAAACTTCCTTCAGATAATTAGGCTTGTTATCATGCCAAGAGGAACCAGAAGTTGGATCTGTTTTGTACAGGTGGTTTGAAAAAAAAATTCTGTAAAATATTCCTGTCTGTGTGAGACTTCTGTGTGGAGAGAAGTAAAAATAGACCACAGAAATAGATCATAAGAAATTATTGAATATCTTCATTCTTTTGCTGTGGAAATCAAGAGAACAGTTTGAATTTTTTTTTAGCAAGGAATTTCAATTCTTCCAGGAATTGAGTAGGGTGATATTACTAGCAGAGCAGCACTCTTACATTATTAAAATCTTAATCATAATTAACGATAGATTTGATGCTGAGCTCTAATGTTGATGCTGGGTTGGGCACTATCATATCAGCCTTGTTCCAGAGAACAAATGAATTCACCTGCAGGTAGTCACAGCTAAGGTGTTCATGTGTATTGTCATCATCTCTGCTCATGTAATGAAGCAGGCAGAAAAATCTCTCGCTGTCAAAGCTCATTACTTGTGAATCAGTTTTCATGTTGAGAATCTCACTTACCTTCTACAGCTAAATTCCTATCCTTTGTTTGGAAGATTACTTTCCTCTAGCAGCCCTGATGTTTATATTTACCCCTTAACTGCCCCTTCATAGGTCTTCCCTGGTGATTCAGATGCTAAAGAATCTGTCTACAGTTTCTGGTCTTACGTTTAGATCTTTAATCCATTTTGAGTTTATTTTTGTGTATGGTGTTAGAAAGTGGTCCAGTTTCATTCTTTTACAAGTGGTTGACCAGATTTCCCAGCACCACTTGTTAAAGAGATTGTCTTTAATCCATTGTATATTCTTGCCTCCTTTGTCGAAGATAAGGTGTCCATATGTGCGTGGATTTATCTCTGGGCTTTCTATTTTATTCCATTGATCAATATTTCTGTCTTTGTGCCAGTACCATACTGTCTTGATAACTGTGGCTTTGTAGTAGAGCCTGAAGTCAGGTAGGTTGATTCCTCCAGTTCCATTCTTCTTTCTCAAGGTCGCTTTGGCTATTCGAGGTTTTTTGTATTTCCATACAAATTGTGAAATTATTTGTTCTAGCTCTGTGAAGAATACTGTTGGTAGCTTGATAGGGATTGCGTTGAATCTATAAATTGCTTTGGGTAGTATACTCATGTTCACTATACTGATTCTTCCAATCCATGAACATGGTATATTTCTCCATCTATTAGTGTCCTCTTTGATTTCTTTCACCAGTGTTTTATAGTTTTCGATATATAGGTCTTTAGTTTCTTTAGGTAGATATATTCCTAAGTATTTTATTCTTTCCGTTGCAATGGTGAATGGAATTGTTTCCTTAATTTCTCTTTCTGTTTTCTCATTATTAGTGTATAGGAATGCAAGGGATTTCTGTGTATTGATTTTATATCCTGCAACTTTACTGTAGTCATTGATTATTTCTAGTAATTTTCTGGTGGACTCTTTAGGGTTTTCTATGTAGAGGATCATGTCATCTGCAAATAGTGAGAGTTTTACTTCTTCTTTTCCAATTTGGATTCCTTTTATTTCTTTTTCTGCTCTGATTGCTGTGGCCAAAACTTCCAAAACTATGTTGAATAGTAATGGTGAAAGTGGGCACCCTTGTCTTGTTCCTGACGTTAGAGGAAATGCTTTCAATTTTTCACCATTGAGGATAATGTTTGCAGTGGGTTTGTCATATATAGCTTTTATTATGTTGAGGTATGTTCCTTCTATTCCTGCTTTCTGGAGAGTTTTTATCATAAATGGATGTTGAATTTTGTCAAAGGCTTTCTCTGCATCTATTGAGATAATCATATGGTTTTTGTTTTTCAATTTGTTAATGTGGTGTATTACATTGATTGATTTGCGGATATTGAAGAATCCTTGCATCCCTGGGATAAAGCCCACTTGATCATGGTGTATGATCTTTTTAATGGATTAAAGATCTAAACGTAAGACCAGAAACTATAAAACTCCTAGAGGAGAACATAGGCAAAACACTCTCCGACATACATCACAGCAGGATCCTCTACGACCCACCTCCCAGAATATTGGAAATAAAAGCAAAAATAAACAAATGGGACCTGATTAACCTTAAAAGCTTCTGCACATCAAAGGAAACTATTAGCAAGGTGAAAAGACAGCCCTCAGAATGGGAGAAAATAATAGCAAATGAAGCAACCGACAAACAACTAATCTCAAAAATATACAAGCAACTTCTGCAGCTCAATTCCAGAAAAATAAACGACCCAATCAAAAAATGGGCCAAAGAACTAAATAGACATTTCTCCAAAAAAGACATACAGATGGCTAACAAACACATGAAAAGATGCTCAACATCACTCATTATCAGAGAAATGCAAATCAAAACCACTATGAGGTACCATTTCACACCAGTCAGAATGGCTGCGATCCAAAAGTCTTCAAGCAATAAATGCTGGAGAGGGTGTGGAGAAAAGGGAACCCTCTTACACTGTTGGTGGGAATGCAAACTAGTACAGCCACTATGGAGAACAGTGTGGAGATTCCTTAAAAAACTGGAAATAGAACTGCCTTATGATCCAGCAACCCCACTGCTGGGCATACACACTGAGGAAACCAGAAGGGAAAGAGACACGTGTACCCCAATGTTCATCGCAGCACTGTTTATAATAGCCAGGACATGGAAGCAACCTAGATGCCCATCAGCAGATGAATGGCTAAGAAAGCAGTGGTACATATACACAATGGAGTATTACTCAGCCATTAAAAAGAATACATTTGAATCAGTTCTAATGAGGTGGATGAAACTGGAACCTATTATACAGAGTGAAGTAAGCCAGAAGGAAAAACATAAATACAGTATACTAACGCATATATATGGAATTTAGAAAGATGGTAACAATAACCCTGTGTACGAGACAGCAAAAGAGACACTGATGTATAGAACAGTCTTATGGACTCTGTGGGAGAGGGAGAGGGTGGGAAGATTTGGGAGAATGGCAATGAAACGTGTAAAATATCATGTAGGAAACGAGTTGCCAGTCCAGGTTCGATGCACGATGCCTGATGCTTGGGGCTGGTGCACTGGGACGGCCCAGAGGGATGGTATGGGGAGGGAGGAGGGAGGAGGGTACGGGATGGGGAACACATGTATACCTGTGGTGGATTCATTTTGATATTTGGCAAAACTAATACAATTATGTAAAGTTTAAAAATAAAATAAAATTGGAAGAATAAAAAAAAAAAAGGATCTGTCTACAATGTGGTAGACACAGGTCTGATGTCTGGGTCAGAAAGATCCCCTGGAGAAGGGAATGGCTACCCACCCTAGCATTCTTGCCTGGAGAATTCCAGGAACAGAGAAGCCTGGCAGGCTATAGCCCATGGGGTCACAAGTGTTGGATACGACTGAGGTGATAACTTCTTCTGCCCCTTTATAGTGGGTATCAGGCTTTTTTGATTTATTTATATTTCTTGAATACAAGACTAGGGGTTCAAGAGTGAAAAATAAAGAAGATTCATCCTTAGGGAGCTTTCATGCAAGTGACAAGCTATAGAAAGAAAAAAGGAAGTATATATAGAAGATATATAAAGTGTGTGTATCCATATATATGCATATAATGCCATATGGTGCTAAATGCTGTGATGTAAAATAAATTATTAAAGAGGATAGAGGATGTGGTGGGGGTTGCCATTTACCCTTCAATGCTAACATCAGGGACACATTTGAGCAAGACCTACAAGAAATAAGAAAGTTACTGATTCTGAGGTTTATGGAAGCACATTCCAATAGAGGAAAGAGTAAATGGACTATGGGAATGTGTGGTACGTTTAAGGAGCAATGACAAAGTGAGTGCATTGCATGTGATGGGTAGTGTGGGAAGAGAATGAGTCACAGAAGTAATAGGGGCAGATTCATAAGAGGACATCATGTAGGACTATCTCTCACTTTTGGTCTCCCTGGGATCCTTCTCACATTTATGACCAAGAATTCCTGCCTGTCTCTTTAACTTTTAGACTTCCAAGCTCTACCAGATCCTCTCAATAATTTAGGTTTCTGGACCTAAAGGTCATTTCTCATGTTTTTGTAGCTTTTGTCTTACTTTTTGCTAGAAAAGATATTCCTTTTTTTTGTTTTTGTTTTTCGCTTCACTATGCAGCATATCCCAACCAGGGATCGAACATGTGTCCTCTGCATTAGAAGTGTGGAATCTTAACCACTGCACTGCCAGGAAAGAGCAATTTTTGCAAGATTAAATAAAATATTGTTTAAAATATAGATTTATTTATTTTATTTAGAGGCTAGTTACTTTACAATATTCTATTGGTTTTGCCATACATCGACATGAATCTGCCACGGGTGTACACGTGTTCCCCATCCTGAACCTCGCTCCCACCTCCCACCCCATACCATCCCTCTGGGTCATCCCAGTGCACCAGCCCTGAGCATCTTGTACCAGGCATCGAACCTGGACTAGTGATTCATTTCACATATGATAATATACATGTTTCAATACCATTCTCCCAAATCATCCCACCCTCGCCCTCTCCCACAGAGTTCAAAAGACTGTTCTACACATCTGTGTCTCTTTTGCTGTCTCACATACAGGGTTATCATTACCACCTTTCTAAATTCCATATATATGTGTTAGTATACTGTATTGGTGTTTTTCTTTCTGGCTTACTTCACTCCGTATAATAGGCTCCAGTTTCATCCACCTCATTAGAACTGATTCAAATGTATTCTTTTTAATGGCTGAGTAATATTCCATTGTGTATATGTACCACTGCTTTCTTTATCCATTCATCTGCTGATGGACATCTAGGTTGCTTCCATGTCCTAGCTACTATAAACAGTGCTGCAATGAACACTGGGGTACACGTGTCTCTTTCAATTCTGGTTTCCTTAGTGTGTATGCCCAGCAGTGGGATTACTGGATCATATGGCAGTTCTATTTCCAGTTTTTTAAGGAATCTCCACACTGTTCTCCATAGTGGCTGTACCAGTTTGCATTCCCACCGACAGTGTAAGAGGGTTCCCTTTTCTCCACACCCTCTCCTGCATTTATTGCTTGTAGACTTTTGGATTGCAGCCATTCTGACTGGCATGAAATGGTACCTCATTGTGGTTTTGATTTGCATTTCTCTGATAATGAGTCATGTTGAGCATCTTTTCATGTGTTTGTTAGCCATCTGTATGTCTTCTTTGGAGAAATGTCTGTTTAGTACTTTGACCCATTTTTCTGGAATTGAGCTGCAATTGTTGCTTGTATATTTTGAGATTAGTTGTTTGTCAGTTGCTTCATTTGCTATTATTTTCTCCCATTCTGAAGGCTGTCTTTTCACCTTGCTTAGAGTTTCCTTTGTTGTGCAGAAGATTTTAATTTTAATTAGGTCCAATTTGCTTATATTTGTTTTTATTTCCAATATTCTGGGAGGTGGGTCATAGAGGATCCTGCTGTGATGTATGTTGGAGAGTGTTTTGCCTAATTCTCCTCTAGGAGTATTATAGTTTCTGGTCTTATGTTTAGATCTTTAATCCATTTTGAGTTTATTTTTGTGTATGGTGTTAGAAAGTGTTCTAGTTTCATTCTTTTACAAGTGGTTGACCAGTTTTCCCAGCACCACTTGTTAAAGAGATTGACTTTTCTCTATTGTATATTCTTCCCTCCTTTAACAAAGATAAGGTGTCCATAGTTATGTGGATTTGTCTTTGGGCTTTCTATTTTGTTCCATTGATCTATATTTCTGTCTTTGTGCCAGTACCATACTGTCTTGATGACTGTGGCTTTGTAGTAGAACCTGAAATTCAGGCAGGTTGATTCCTCCATTTACATTCTTCTTTCTCAAGATTGCTTTAGTTATTCGAGGTTTTTTTGTATTTCCATACAAATTGTGAAATTATTTGTTCTAGCTCTATGAAAAACACCATTGGTAGCTTGATAGGGATTGCATTGAATCTATAGATTGCTTTGGGTAGTATACTCATTTTCACTATATTGATGCTTCCAATCCACAAACATATATTTTTCCATCTATTTGTATCCTCTTTGATTTTTTTCACCAGTGTTTTATAGTTTTCTATATATATATAGGTCTTTTGTTTCTTTAGGTAGATATATTCCTAAGTATTTTATTCTTTTTGTTGCAATGGTGAATGGAATTATTTCCTTAATTTCTCTTTCTATTTTCTCATTATTAGTGTATAGGAATGCAAGGGATTTTATATCCTGCAACTTTACTATATTCATTGATTAGCTCTAGTAATTTTCTGGTGGCTTTTTCAGGGTTTTCTATGTAGAGGGTCATGTGATCTGCAAACAGTGAGAGTTTTACTTCTTTTCCAATTTGGATTCATTTCTTTTTCTGCTCTGATTGCTCTGGCCAAAACTTCCAAAACTATGTTGAATAGTAGTGGTGAGAGTGGGCACCCTTGTCTTGTTCCTGACTTTAGGTGAGATGCTTTCAATATTTCACCATTGAGGATAATGTTTGCTGTGGGTTTGTCATATATAGCTTTTATTATGTTGAGGTATGCTCCTTGTATTCCTGCTTTCTGGAGGGTTTTTGTCATAAATGGGTGTTGAGTTTTGTCAAAGACTTTCTCTGCATCTATTGAGATAATCATATGGCTTTTATTTTTCTATTTGTTAATGTGGTGTAAAGCATTGATTGATTTGTGGATGTTGAAGAATCCTTGCATCTCTGGGATAAAGCCAATTGGTCATGATGTGTGATCTTTTTAATGTGTTGTTGGATTCTGATTGCTAGAATTTTGTTAAGGATTTTTGCATCTATGTTCATCAGTGATATTGGCCTGTAGTTTTCTTTTTTTGTGGCATCTTTGTCAGGCTTTGGTATTAGGGTGATGGTGGCCTCATAGAATGAGTTTGGAAGTTTACCTTCCTCTGAAATTTTCTGGAAGAGTTTGAGCAGGATAGGTGTTAGCTCTTCTCTAAATTTTCAGTAGAATTCAGCTGTGAAGCCGTCTGGACCTGGGCTTTTGTTTGCTGGAAGATTTCTGATTACAGTTTCAATTTCTGTGCTTGTGATGGGTCTGTTAAGATTTTCTATTTCTTTCCGGCTCAGTTTTGGAAAGTTGTACTTTTCTAAGAATTTGTCCATTTCTTCGAATTTGTCCATTTCTTCCAAGTTGTCCATTTTATTGGCATATAATTGCTGATAGTAGTCTCTTATGATCCTTTGTATTTCTGTGTTGTCTGTTGTGATCTCTCCATTTTCATTTCTAATTTTATTGATTTGATTTTTCTCCCTTTGTTTCTTGATGAGCCTGGCCAATGGTTTGTCAATTTTATTTATCCTTTCAAAGAACCAGCTTTTGGCTTTGTTGATTTTTGCTATGATCTCTTTTGTTTCTTTTGCATTTATTTCTGCCCTAATTTTTAAGATTTCTTTCCTTCTACCAACCCTGGGGTTCTTCATTTCTTCCTTTTCTAGTTGCTTTAGGTGTAGAGTTAGGTTATTTATTTGATTTTTTTCTTATTTCTTGAGGAATTCCTGTATTGCTATGAACCTTCCCCTTAGCACTGCTTTTACAGTGTGCCACAGGTTTTGGGTTGCTTTGTGTTCATTCTCATTCGTTTCTATGCATATTTTAATTTCATTTTTGATTTATTCTGTGATTTTTTGGTTATTCAGCAGCATGTTGCTCAGCATCCATATGCTGAAATTTTTAATAGTTTTTCTCCTGTAATTGAGATCTGATCTTACTGCATTGTGGTCAGAAAAGATGCTTGGAATAATTTCAATTTTTTTGAATTTACCAAGGCTTGATTTATGGCCCAGGATGTGATCTATCCTGGAGAAGGTTCCATATGCGCTTGAGAAAAAGGTGAAATTCATTGTTTTGGGGTGAAATGTCTTATAGATATCAATTAGATCTAACTGGGCTATTGTATCATTTAATGTTTGTGTTTCCTTGTTAATTCTGTTTAGTTGATCTATCTATAGGTGTGAGTGGGGTATTAAAGTCTCCCACTATTATTGTGTTATTGTTATTTTCCCCTTTCATACTTGTTAGCATTTGTCTTACATATTGTGGTGCTCCTATGTTGGGTGCATATATATTTATAATTGTTATATCTTCTTCTTGGATTGATCCTTTGATCATTATGTAGTGCCCTTCTTTGTCTCTTTTCACAGCCTTTGTTTTAAAGTCTTTTTTATATGATATGAATATTGCTACTCCTGCTTTCTTTTGGTCTCTATTTGCATGAAATATCTTTTCCCAGCCCTTCACTTTCAGTCTGTCTGTGTCCCTTGTTTCAAGGTGGGTCTCTTGTAGACAACATATGTAGGGGTCTTGTTTGTCTTATGGTTGGGGCATTCAACTCATTTATGTTTAAGCTAATTATTGATAAGTATGATCCCATTGTCATTTACTTTATTGTTTTGGGTTCAAGTTTATACACCCTTTCTTTGTTTCCTGTCTAGAGAAGATCCTTTAGCATTTGTTGGCGTGCTGGTTTGGTGGTGCTGAATTCTCTCAGCTTTTGCTTGTCTGTAAAGCTTTTGATTTCTCCTTCATATTTGCATGAGATCCTTGCTGGGTACAGTAATCTGTGCTGTAGGTTAATTTTTTTTTTTTTTTAATCACTTTAAGTATGTCCTTCCATTCCCTCCTGGCCTGAAGAGTTTCTATTGAAAGATCAGCTATTATCCTTATGGGAATCCCCTTGTGTGATATTTGTTGTTTTTCCCTTGCTGCTTTTAATATTTGTTCTTTGTGTTTGATCTTTGTTAATTTGATTAATATGTGTCTTGGGGTGTTTCACCTTGGGTTTATCCTGTTTGGGACTCTCTGGGTTTCTTGGACTTGGGTGATTATTTCCTTCCCCATTTTAGGGAAGTTTTCAACTATTATCTCCTCAAGTATTTTCTCATGGTCTTTCTTTTTGTCTTTTTCTTCTGGGATTCCTATGATTAGAATGTTGGGGCATTTAACATTGTCCCAGAGATCTCTGAGATTGTCCTCATTTCTTTTAATTCATTTTTCTGTTTTCCTCTCTGTTTCATTTATTTCTACCATTCTATCTTCTACCTCACTTATCCTATCTTCTGCCTCTGTTATTCTACTATTGGTTCCCTCCAGAGTGTTTTTGATCTCATTTATTGCATTATTCATTATATATTGACTCTTTTTTATTTCTTCTAGGTCCTTGTTAAACCTTTCTTGCATTTTCTCAATCCTTGTCTCCAGGCTATTTATCTGTAACTCGTTTTTGGTTTCAAGATTTTTGATCATTTTCACTATTATTATTCAGAATTCTTTATCAGGTAGATCCCCTGTCTCTTCCTCTTTTGTTTGGTTTGATGGGCATTTATCCTGTTCCTTTACCTGCTGGGTATTCCTCTGTCTCTTCATCTTGTTTATATTGCTGCGTTTGGGGTGGCCTTTCTGTATTCTGGCAGTTTGTGGAGTTCTCTTTATTGTGGAGTTTCCTTGCTGTGGGTGGGGTTGGACAGGTAGCTTGTAAAGGTTTCCTGTTTAGGGAAGCTTGTGTCAGTGTTCTGGTGGTTGGATGGAGCTGTATTTCTTCTCTCTGGAGTGCAATGAAGTGTCTAGTACGAGTTATGAGATGTCAGTGGGTTTGGAGTAACTTTGGGCAGCCTGTATATTGAAACTCAGGGCTATGTTCCTGTGTTGCTGGAGAATTTGTGTGGTGTGTCTTGTTCTGGAACTTGTTGGCCCTTGGGTGGTGCTTGGTTTCAGTGTAGGTATGGAGGCGTTTGATGAGTTCCTATCGATTAATGTTCCCTGGAGTCAGGAGTTCTCTGGTGTTCTCAGGGTTTGGACTTAAGCTTCCTGCCTCTGGTTTTCAGTCTTATTTTTACAGTAGCTTCAAGACTTCTCCATCTATACAGCACCATTGATAAAACATCTAGGTTAAAAATGAAAAGTTTCTCCACAGTGAGGGACACCCAGAGAGGTTCACATGGAGAAGAGAAGAGGGAGGAGGGAGAGAGAGGTGATCAGAATGAGATAGGGGGAATCAAAAGAAGAGAGCGCCAGCTAGCCAGTAATGGCTTCCTTATATGTGCTCCACATTTTGGACCACTCAGAGATATTCACAGAGGTATATAGAGAAGAGAAAAGGGAGGAAGGAGACAGAAGTGGCCAGGAGGATAAAGGGGGGAGTCAAAAGGAGAGAGAAAGATCCAGCCAGTAATCAGTTCCCTAAGTGTTCTCCACTGGAGAAGGCAACGGCACCCCACTCCAGCACTCTTGCCTGGAAAATCCATGGATGGTGGAGCCTGGTGGGCTGCAGTCCATGGGGTCGCTAAGAGTCGGACACGACTGAGCGACTTCACTTTCACTTTTCACTTTCATACATTGGAGAAGGAAATGGCAACCCACTCCAGTATTCTTGCCTGGAGAATCCCAGGGATGGGGGAGCCTGGTGGGCTGCCATCTATGGGGTCACACAGAGTTGGACACGACTGAAGTGACTTAGCAGCAGCAGCAAGTGTTCTCCACAGTCCAGAACACACAAAGAGATTCACAGAGTTGGGTAGAGAAGAGGAGGGGGAGGGAGGATATAGAGGCGACCTGGTGGAGAAAAAGGACAGTCCAAAGGGGGAGAGAGCAGTCAAGCCAGTAATCTCACTCCCAAGTAGAAGTTGGTACTGAAGATTGGGTTTTGAAAGGTACAAATTTGATAACAAATACCAAAAAGCAAAGATTAAAAATCTAGAGTAGAGGTTGGATTTTCAAAAATACAATATTAAAGAAAAAAAAGTCACAAAAATTATAAAATATATATATGAAGTTTGCTTTAAAAAATAGGGTCTTTTCTTTTTTGCAAAGTAATAGTAGGTTATAAAAATGAAAATTAAAGGAGTAATAAAGAACTTAAAATTATTTTTTTTAAATTAAGCAATGATAATAGTAAAAATATATCTAGGACTTTCTCTGGTGTTGTTGTGGACAGTGTGGGGTCAGTTCATTTTCAGATAGTTCCTTGATCCGGCTTATACTTCTCAAGATCTATAGGCCCCTTCCTATGTAGTTGTTACTAACTACAGGGTTTTAATCTATTGCACCTGTCACTTCCAAGGCGGTTCCCTCTGTTTTAGCTTCTTCTGTTTGCTGGTCTCTTCAGTGTCTGATTTCCACCCTGACACAAGGGGGAGGTGGTGGACACTTTTTTAGGCTCACTTGTTCAGTTGTGCTGTGGGGAGGGAGGAACACTGCAGACAAATAACACTGGCATGTGCTGGCAGTGTCTTGGTCACACTGGGTTTGCCCCCGCTCACGGGGTCTGTCTTCCCCTGTCTACACTGTTTAGGCTCTAGGTTGCTCTGCCGGGAACTGTCTCAGGCTGGCCCTGGGTCGTATGCACTTCACAGGTCTAAGCCACTTAGGTTCAGGCACTTGGGTAGTCCTCAGAGGCGCAGACTGGGTTGGGCCTGCATTTTGTGCCCTTCCCAGGTCTGAGAAGCTCAGGTGACCAGGTGTTTGGTGAGCGCAGTCACTGACTTATCACCTCCCCTGTCCTTGTGGCTTGGTTTCCTTGGTGTACAACCGGCACACCTTCTCAGGTAGATGTTGACCATCCAGAACCCCAAGAAGTCCTGGTTAGCAATCAATCCTGCTTGCAGTTTGGTAGAGGATACCTCTCTGGGGCTGTGATTGCCCCCTTCTGGCTCTGCCTGCCCTTGCCTGCCTGTCTCCGGTAGGGGGTGGGCTGGTCTGCAGCTGGCTAGCTCTGTTCAGTCCTTTGTTCTGTGAGCAGGCCTAGCGGTGTTTTAGGTTAGGGCTTTTTGCGGGATAGCTATCCCACAGTCTGGTTTGCTATCTCAAATTAGTTCCCTCAGATTGCCCTTAGGGCATTCAGGCCCAGTCCTTACTCTAAGCAATGCAGCCCACGCCTTCCTGCCCAGCCACAGTTTGCTAGTGGCAGATGCAGGTGTCTGCACTGCTTCTTCGCTGAGAGTTACCGTTGGGCATGTAATCTGTGGGTTTTAATTATTTATGTATTTTTCTTCCTGGTTATGTTGCCCTCTGTGGTTCCAAAGCTCTCCACAGACTTGCGAGTGAGAGTGTTTTCTGGTGTTTGGAAACTTCTCTCTTTTTAAGACTCCCTTCCCGGGATGGATCTCCATCCCTATCTCTTTTGTCTCTCTTTTTATCTTTTATATTTTTTCCTACCTCCTTTCAAAGACAATGGGATGTTTTTCTGGGTGCCTGATGTCCTCTGTGGGCATTCAGAAGTTGTTTTGTGGAGTTTACTCAGCATTCAAATGTTCTTTTGATGAATTTGTTGGGGAGAAAGTGGTCTCCCTGTCCTATTCCTCCACCATCTTAGAACCACCCCTAAATAAAAACTTTGTAAGAAGAGGAATATGAGTACATAATAAAATCAGGAAAAGCATACACATAGCTATGTAGATTAATTTTGTTAATCATTATGATAAGACCCTAACAGCAGAAAGCAAAGAAGAACTAAAGAAGTTTTTGATGAAGGTGAAAGAGGAGAGTGAAAAAACTGGCTTAAAATTCAGCATTCAAAAAACTAAAATCATGGCATATGGTCCCATCACTTCATGGCAAATAGATGGTGAATAAATGGAAGCAGTGACAGATTTTATTTTCTTGGGCTCCAAAATCACTGCAGACAGTAACTATAGCCACAAAATTAAAAGATGCTTGCTCCTTGGAGGAAAAGTTATGACAAATCTAGACAGCATATTTTAAAGCAGAGACATAACTTTGCTGACAAAGTTCAGTATGATCAAAGCTATTGTTTCTCCAGTAGTCACATATGAGTGTGAGAGTTGGACCATGAAGAAAGCTGAATGATGAAGAGTTGATGCTTTTGAACTGTGGTGCTGAAGGTTCCTTAGTCCTAATCCTAAAGGAAATCAACCCTGAATATTTGTTGGAAGGACTGAGGCGGAAACTCTAATACTTTGGTCACCTGATGTGAAGAGCTGACTCTTTGGAAAAGACCCTGATTCTAGGAAAGATTGAAAGCAGTAGGAGAAGAATGTGACAGAGGATGAGATGGTCAGATGGTATCACTGACTCAATGGATATGAAGTTGAGCAAACTCTGGGAAATAGTGAAAGACAGAGAAGCCTGGCATGCTGCAATTCATATGGTTGCAAGGAATTGGACATAACTTAGTGACTGAGCAATGGCATCAAATGCATTATGAGAAGTGAGAAAAAAATGTATACTCAAAAAGTATTTAAAGCAGAGAAACCGAGGAAGGAGATGAGAGAGAGAGAGAGAGAGTTGAGAGGGATTACTCTGAGGGTGTTTACTAAGGAATTGACAGAAACAATGAAAATCTTTCCCAGTACCAGTAATAACGCATTAGAAATTTGAAGATGATGACTAGGCAAAAGACAAGAATTGCAGAACAATATTGAGAAGCCAGTGTGGCTGCCCAGTTATGTGATACTCTCTGGAAAAGCTGAGCACCCTGTGTCAGTGTTTTTAAAGGGCTATACATTATTGCTTGGAACGTAGGGACTATAAGGGTCATTTCTATTGCTTATAACATAATACATAAAAATGGCACTTATGGTCACTTAATCCCTTATCATTGTCCCTAATGCAATTTTGCACTTGAATGATCTTGAGAGAATAGCTGTTCTTTCCACTAGGGTATGATGCTTTCCTAATGAACACCTGTGCAAGATATAATAAATGATTCATTGAATTGCCAACACCAGAAATCAAATTCTGATCTATGAGAACTATTTCACAATCAGCCAACCACTACTAAAATATGCATTGTTGCCTGTCTTGTGGAACTAAAATAAAACATAAAGAGAAAGACAAACTGAATTTCTGTGAAGTAATGAGAACTAAACATGAATATACAGCATAAGGAATGTACTTTCATTTTATTATTTGTCCCTTCTTTGGTCTTCATGATGATTTAAGGTAAAATTTGATATATAATTAAGCATAAATATTTGTATAAATATATACTTTATTCATAGCAGTAGTAAAAGAATGCCATCAAAGTAGCCTTAGAAAATAATGCAAGCCATCTCCCACTTGAGAAAATGGTTTCTAACTTTGGATTTATGTAAAAATCACCTTCAGAATGTCTTAAGGATACAGAGAATTTGATTCCAGTTAATTGGGAGTTGGGGAAGAGGTATCTGAATTATGAACCATTATACCATTTTAATCTGATGCAAGTGGTACAGAAATTATACTTTGAGAAACAGAGCAGCAAAAAGCTATTTTAAACATTTTATGATGTGTTATGCTTTATTATTTTATTTTAAATATATATTTCATATATAGATTAAATACTTTTATCTATACATACATATTGGTACATATACCAATATACATTATACAAATGAATGTAATTACATATACTTATGCATGATATCTGTCAAGAGAAAACTATAAACCTATGATGAAATATGTAGATTGGGATGGACCACAAATGCAGATGGGGACAGATCATCAACAGCTAAATGTCTTACATGATGGTTGGAAATATCTGGAAACAGAAGGAAGATGAATGAATGCATGACTGAACAGAGATCTAGTGAATTTCTTTGTCATCACTGGCTAATCAGTGAAGAACAAAAAGTAAGAGGGACATCTACACCCTCTAACTCACTGTGAGTGTAAAGTGACATAAGAATGATTGGTAGGCCATTTGAACTTCTTTAAAAGTACAGAGAAGAAGGACTTCCCTGGCGGTCCAGTGGCTAAGACTCCATGTTCCCAATGCAGGGGCCCCAGGTTTGAATCCTGTTCAGGGAACTAGATCCCGTGTGCTGAAACTAAGACCAAGTGCAGCCAAACAAATGAATATTTTTAAAAAGTATAGGGACTTCTCTGGGTCCAGTGATTAAGAATCTGCTTGCCAATGTGGGGGCCAAAGTTTGATCACTGATTCGGGAGGATTCCACATGCTGAGGGGCAACTAAGCCCATGTACCACAATTACTGAAACTCGTGCCCTAGAGCCCATTCTCTGCAACAAAAGAAGACACTGTAGTGAGAAGTCCACACACTGCAACCAGAGAAAACCCATAAAGCAATAAAGACCCACAGCAGCCAAAATTAAATAAATAATTTATAAAAAATATAGAGAAGGTTTATTGCATTTTAAATGGCTAATAGAAAAAAAGTCATGGTTGAATTTCATAGTGACAAGTTACATCTCTCTTGCTGCTTCCAAGATTCTTTTTTTTTTTGTCATTGAATTTTAAAATGTGATTATACTTATCTGAGTGTGGAATTCTTGAGTTCTTCCCTCTTGGAGTTTCTCACTTTCTTGGAGGTTTATATTCATGTCTTTTATAAAATTTGGGACATTTTAAACATTAATTCTTCAAAAATATTGTCTGTCATTTCTCCTTCGCTTCTTCTGAAACACCCACAGTGTATGTGTTGGTCTACTTGCTAATGTCCTTTGGGCATCTTTTCTATTGTTGTTCAGTCGCTCAGTAGTGTCCAACTCTTTGGACCCCATGGAGTGCAGCACGCCATGGTCCTTGTCTTTCACTATCTCCTGGAATTGTGCAAGCTCACGTCCATTGAGTTGATGATACCAACCTTTTCATTCTCTGTCACCCCCTTCTTCTCCTGCTTTCAATCTTTCCCAGCATCAGGGTCTTTTCCAATGATTCAGTTCTTCCCATCAGGTGGCCAAAATATTGGAGTTTCAACATCGGCATCAGTCCTTCCAATGAATATACAAGGTTGATTTCCTTTAGGATTGACTAGCTTGAACTCCTTACAGTCCAAGGGACTTTTAAGAGTTTTCTCCAGCACCACAGTGCGAAAGCATCAATTCTTAGGTGCTCACCCTTCTTTAGGGTCCAACTCTTACATCCATCCATGACTACTGGAAAAACCATAGGTTTGAATATATGGACTTTTGCCATCAAAGTGATGTCTCTGATTTTTAATAGAGATGTAGATTTGCCATAGCTTTTCTTCTAAGAAGCAAGCGTCTTTTAATTTCTTGGTTGTAGTCACTGTCCACAGTGATTTTGGAGCATCTTAAGATAATTGTTTTAAAGTCTTTGTATAGTATATCTCCTACCAAATTCTTTCATCAACGTTTTCTGTCGATTTATTTATTTATTTATTTATTTTCTGAATGGGCCATATTTTTCTCCTTCTTTTTATGACTTATGAACTCTCATTGAAAACCAGATGTTGAAATCTAATGACATGTTAACTCTGGAAATCAAATACTTCACTGTCCATAAGGTTTTCTGTTTTAATTTAATTTAATTTTGATTGTTATAGTATGCTTCTTTGCATCAGCCTAAGGTGTAAACTTAAGGTCTTCTTGGGCGTTTTCTGTACCTGCACCTTTTCCTGGCCATGTGTGGTAACTTTCCTGTACATTAGTTGCTTTTGTATGACCTAGTCTTTAATGCTTGGAGAAGGCACTGGCAGCCCACTCCAGTACTCTTGCCTGGAAAATCCCATGGACAGAGGAGCCTGGAAGGCTGCAGTCCATGGGGTCGCGAAGAGTCGGACATGACTGAGCGACTTCACTTTGACTTTTCACTTTCATGCATTGGAAAAGGCACTGACGACCCACTCCAGTGTTCTTGCCTGGAGAATTCCAGGGACGGCAGAGCCTAGTGGGCTGCCATCTATGGGGTCGGACAGAGTCGGACATGACTGAAGCGACTTAGCAGCAGTAGCAGCAGCAGTCTTTAATGCTTGGCTCCTAAAGGGGAAAAATGGGGAGAAAAATAAAGAGGTTAGAAGAAAAAGGGAACTGACCCTTTAAGCCCTCTGAAAATCATTTAGCTATAGGATAAGTGGCTTTTGACAATGGAGGAAACCCAAATGTAATGACTACCACTACTTTGCCTACACTTCTGTGATCCAAAGCCACAACCAGCGATAAGAGCACAGATCACTGATATTTGACAGGGTGAATTTTGTTCATCTTTACTCCAGTGAACTCTGTGCTCCTGCTCATGCATGCCCAGTGTGTCTGACTCTTTTTGGCCCCATGGACTGTTGCCCACCTGTCTCCTCTGTCCATGGATTCCCCAGGCAAGAATACTGGAGTGGGTTGCCATTTCCTATTCCAGGGGAACTTCCCAACCCAAGGATTCAACCTGTGTCTCCAGCCTCTTCATCTTTGGTAGGTGGATTCTTTACCATTGTTTTACCTGGGAAGCCCAAACTCTGCAGGTTGCTCCAAAATATGTGTATAGCTCTCTGCCAAGGGGATAGGGTGGAGGATGGGTAGTTACTACAGTACTAAGCACTGAAACTGACCATAATTTACCTTCAAGTCTTTCCCTTGAGAGTTATAGGACTTTAATAGACTCTAGAATCATTGAACAAAATGACATAGAAATCAGAAAATACTGAGAGACAAGTGAGAACAGAAATATGATGTATCAAAATCAATGGAATGCAGCAAAAGTTATTCTTAGAGGGAAATGCATACCAATAAATATATGCCTTCTTCAAGAAAGGAAAAAAGTTCCAAATAACTTTTCACTTAAAGGGATTGGAAAAAAAAAAAAAAAACAAAGCCCAAAGTTGATAAGAAATGGAAATGATAAAGAAAAGAATGTAAATAAATAAAATAGAAACTGGAAAAAAAAAAAAAAGCAATGGAAGGGATCAATGAAATGAAAAAGTTGGTTCCCTCAAAACATGAACAAAAATCAACAAGTCATTAACTAGACTAGCAAAGAGGAAAAAAGAAAGGGCTCAAATACATAAAATTAGAAATGAAAGAGGAAAAGTCAATGAAACTCCTACCTGTTGGTTTTAATCCCACTGAGATATTAAATGTAAACTCTTTACTATTTTTAGGGATGATTTATATTAGTGAGCATATTGCTTACTTAATATGCTACAGATAAAAAACTGCTTTTTGGCTTCTGTTTGTTATATTATGTGCTTTTCAAATTATACTTGCCATGGAAGTGAAAACTAACATTTTAAAATTTTTGAAAAATATTGAGTGACAAAAATCTAAAAGGGTAAGATATCTGATTAGAGAAATAAGCACTATTAATTTAGGTTTGTGTGTGTGTGTGTGTGTGCTTTCCAATGAGTTCAATTTTATAAAATGTGCATTTTTAGACTAGAAGATACAGGTTAAATTTCCATGACCTTCCCTAGTTGCCTTAGATAATGCTGATTTTCTGATTTACAGTATTTCTTCATTTTCAGACAATTCATAACATAGGATGCAAAAAAGCTAAAATTATAGCCATTCTTCAAGCTCTGCATATGTGTAATTCCCTTTTAAAATGTCCCCATTCAATATGCTAAAATATATCTTCTTTGTTATAAGGTTTTTAATAATTTTTTTGCTATATTTTTTTTCTATGCATATCTTTATTTTATATTCCTAATTGATGTTTCACTTCCATGGTAGCTCATCTGGTAAATAATCCACCTGCAATGCAGCAGACCCCAGTTTGACTCCTGGGTCAGGAGATCTGCTAGAGAAGGGATAGGCTATCTACTCCATTATTCTTGGGTTTCCCTGGTGGCTCAGATGGTACAGAATCCGCCTCCAATTCGGGAGACCTGGGTTTGATCCCTGGGATAGGAAGATCCCCTGGAAGAGGGCATGGCAATCCACTCCAGTGTTCTTGCCTGGTGAATCTTCATCAACAGAGGTGCCTGGCAGGCTACAGTCCATGAGGTCGCAAAGAGTCAGACTTGACTGAGTGACTAATTGTATGATGCTGCTATTTCATTTCTGTTTCTGAAAATTTGATTATTTTGAGATTTCTGTGACCCTAAAAATGAAGTTGTAAAGACTGAATAGCAGATATATCAATGAATAGGGCCAGGGTCAAGGAGGATAGTCTATACAGAAAGATGAAAGTGTATAAGATCCTGCGTGCATGCATTATATAAGATTACTTTAAACTGGGTTAGCACCTAATAGAGTGACTGCTTTATGAGGATATTCAAAATTATCTGTTTAATAAATAAATAATTGAAAGACTAGAGCTTAAATAGCTTGTATGACAGTTTTAAAGTCATATCTTGAAAGATAGGTAAGTAAGCAACCTTCAAAATCTGTCCTCTGACAACACCTTCAAGCATCCACTCTCTAGAGAGCCCCTATAAGCTCACCCTGGGATAAATCAACGTCTTAGTAGATTTCCCTATTGACTGCCTGCAGTATTCTCAACACATGCATGAAACTCTTTCTAAAATATAAATCAGACTATACCACTACTTTGTCCAGAATCTTGAAATGCCCAACTGTTTCCTTCAGAACAAAATCCATAATCCTTATAATGGCCTTCCATACTGATTATACCTG
Organism: Bos javanicus; assembly: GCF_032452875.1. Classification (NCBI taxonomy): domain Eukaryota; kingdom Metazoa; phylum Chordata; class Mammalia; order Artiodactyla; family Bovidae; genus Bos; species Bos javanicus. The sequence goes on from NC_083883.1 coordinate 16,891,546, forward strand.
TACCTGAACTCCAACCTAACTTTTTCTACACTTTACTGAGGCAATTTTACTCCAATTGCACCAACCTCCCTGGAAACCAGTGCATCGTCTTCACCCTTTGGTAAACTCCATCACCTTTGTCAATCCTTGGTTCAAGTTTTTTTCTCAGTAAGACACACTCTGGTAATCTGTCATACTTTACACATTTTCCTTTCTTTCTTTTTTTTCCCATATATATGGCATGTGTGATCTTACTTCCTCAACCAGGGATTAGATTTCAAATTCGTGCCCTCTGCAGTAGAATTGTGGAGCCTTAACCTCCAGGGGAATCCCCATATTTCTTAAGTTAGAATGTCTAATGTTTACTGTTGTATTCTTCCATATACAAGCTCCATTAGGGCAAAAACCCTTTATAAGTTTATTATCTTTTTAATTTTATTTTATTTTTAAACTTTACAAATTGTATTAGTTTTGCCAAATATCAAAATGAATCCACTGTTAACAGTGACAGAGACACAGGCTACTCTCAACACTTGTTGAATAAATGAATGGTTAAAAAAGAGTTGGCATTAGTCAAATATGGATTTGGATAGAGACATTTCAATAAATTGATGAACTTAGAAACTTATGTGTATTTTTGTGAGGTGTTAATAAAAGGGAAAAGTGATCAGTGTAGCAATTTATTTGAGTTGTTGAACTAGTGTAGTAGGTATTTGTTGGTTACCTCCACAACAACGATAATCCATCATTAATCAAAAGCACAATGATTTCTCTTCATGGCACTTAACTTTTCTTATATCCTCACCAATGTTTACCTCACTCCAGTTCTAGGGCTTATCTTTAGCCAATAAGTCAGTAAGCATAACCCACATCAATAGCCAGGCAACTGATTCATTTAACCAATTAGAAACAACACATGTGATTGATCTATGTTGGAGCTTTAAAGATAGAGATGCACACTGTCTTCCCTAAGTTATGGTCATTGAGGACATGAGATCTATAGCTCCTATAAGCATTTACCATCATATGAGAGGTTGGCTTTTGAAAAATCTAAAGTACAGACATGGAGATTTCCTATGAAGCCAAGCCAAAAATGGAACCTACATCTTTTTTTTTAAGGTGAATGAGAAAAATATTTCAATTTTTGTTTGAAACTATTTGATTTAAGGTTGTGTCACCTTGAATAAAGATTCTTATTTTTGCTATGACTATGATAGGAAGCAGAACAGCTCTGGGAAGTTAGAGGAGCATATGTTCTAGGTTTTGTGTTTAGTTAGTTTGGGTTTTTTCTTTTAGATAGGATACGTCTGAGCTCTCTAGGCATAAGTGAATATGAGAAATAGAGAAAGGTTGAATGTATGGAAAGTTAATGGAATTCTTAATGTACTAGAATACACAAGGAAGCAATAACTGATGAAGGTGACAACATTGCGTCTGGCTTTAGGTGGGAATAGAAATAACATTTTCAAAAGTACTGGGAGAAACAAATATTGATTAAGATAGTCAGTGACATAAAAAGTGTCTACAATGACCTCATGTAATAGCTACTGGAAATTTACTGTTTTTAAATAGGGGAGGAATAAGGATAAAAATAATATTTACATACACGAAATTTGGGAAAGACAAGTATTTAGGAAAGAAAGGTACTTTAGAGAAACTAGTTTGGAAGCCAGGGGAATCATCCAGATATGAAAAAAGAGGATAAAAATTAGAGGGGAAAAGTAGAGAGAATGGAAAGGAAGGGGATGATAATAAAGATATCGCTTTGGTCTGAGTCATTCATATCCTTTCTGGCCCTATTTTTATGATAAATTTTTCAAGCTCATTGAGCAGAAACCAGGCCTATCTATTGAGTTGTGCCTAGTGCCAGCACATTTTCTATGCTCAATAAATGCTAAACCATCATATCACTGAAGGAGGATATGAAATAAGAAAAAATATTCTATTTCAGAAGGAAACAAAGTATTAGTAGTACTATGAACTAACTCGTTATTTTGAATAATTTCCTTATTATTTTCTTCTTTTCTTTTTAGGTAAATACCATCTTCACTCATTAAATATATATTTAATGTTAGGAAGTTACCCTTCTAAGAGCCCGGGTGATTCAACTAGGTCTCCAAAATCAATCTAGGAAATTAAACATACAAAATGCTTTTCACAGTTCTATGAACTAGTGAATAATGCATTCAAAAGTGTAGACAGATGTTAAATTACATGGGCATTTGGAGTAGAAACAGTAATGCTTTTGCCTGGAGTGCTTAAAAATGGGTTTTTGGATAAGCAAGAAGTAAGCTAGCTAGAGATTGAAGGGTAGGATAGAATTTCGAGAGGGAAACATGTGTGTGTAGGGTGAAGCAGTTGAACATTTGAGGGTAATGGTGTAATAAAAGAATAGTAGTGAAAAATGCAATGAAAATTTTATGTCTAAAGTAGTGTAGTTTCACTGAAGTACGTTTTCTATGTAGAAGAATCATAGAAGCTAAGCCTGGGAAGATGGTATTTTCTAGTACCTTGAATTCGAGATTGAAGTATTTAACATTTTATTTGACACTAGAGATCCATTGAAGATTTTGAGAGTAAAAGCTATAAGGAAAATATGGTTTTAGGAAAATGAAATTGGTCGTTATATTCAGGAAGGATAGGAGAAGGATAGATTAGATGCAGTGAAATCTCAGCTATTGTACTAGTCTGGACATGAAAAAATAAGATTAAAGTAGACTGCAGACTTGGTGAGAACTGATGTTAAGAAAACAAATATTCGTTGAAAGGATTGAAGCTGAAGCTGAAGCGCCAATACTTTGACCACCTGATGTCAACAGCTGACTTATTGGAAAAGATCCCGAAGCTGAGAAATATTTAAGGTAAAAGGAGAAGGGGGCAGCAGAGGATAAAATAGTTAAATAGCATCACTGACTCAGTGAACATGAATTTAAGCAAACTCTGGGAGATAGTGGGTTTCCCTTGTGGCTCAGCTGGTAAAGAATCTGCCTGCAATGCAGGAGACCTGCGTTTGATCCCTGGATTGGGAAGATCCCCTGGAGAAGGGAAAGGCTACTCACTCCAGTATTCTGTCCTGGAGAATTTCTATACAGTCCATGGGGTCGCAGTCAGACAGGACTGAGCAACTTTCATTCACTTTCCTGGAGATAGTGGAGGACACAGGAGCCTGGTATGCTGTAGTCTATGGGATCACAAAGAGTCAAACAAGACTTAGCAACTGAACAACATGAACTCTACAATTAACCTTTCATTTCTGCATCTTTAACCAATTAAAAATGGTTATTGACAATCAATTACATATATTATTAAAAGGAGAGTAACCTAAAAGAAATATTTTGAACTAATATTTAAGAAAAAAGAGAGAAGAAAAATCAACTCTCAATATGTGTCAGATATGATTTTGAAATTTAGGAGATCAGTTTCACATTCAAGTAGATTTACTAACAAAAAATTACAAAACAAATTCCATAGGAACATAGAGTGCAAATACTAAATCATCTCTGCAGTTTTTAGCACAATAACGAAATGTGTGTGTGTGTCTGTGTGTGCGTGCTCAGTTGTGCCTATTCTTTGCAATTCCATGGACTGCAGCCTGTTAGGCTCCTCTGTCCATGGGATTCTCCAGGACAGAATACTGGAGCAGATTGCCATTTTCTTCTCCAAGGGATCATCCTGACCTAAGGATGGAACCCATGTCTCTGGTGTCTCCTGCATTAGCAGGGGTATTCTTTCACACTGTGCTACCTGGGAAACCCACAATAATGAAGTATACAAATAGTTTAAAAAGTCATTTTATATATTAAAAAATAAGCTGGTTAGATGACAACTCTATACATTCAAGTGAGAAAGGGGGAATTTGTATTATATGATTTTAGAAATGATTAATCAGTTTTAATGTGTAGCCTCTGAGGAGAATGGGGCTAGGTACCAGATATAGTATAAAACAGAACATAAAATATAATAGAAAACATTGGTTTTGATTAGTGCAACCTGGAAATAAATGCAGCAGTTGGATTATTAGTGCTGAGAGAAACAGCAAAATTCTTCATTAATTGGGACTGAATGATATTAAAGATTTATATGTTATCATTGTAGTTAGAGCCGGGAGCAATAGTTTGATACTAAGTTAAATTTAAATTATACTGCAGGCAATAGAATATATAACAAATTGAACAAAATAATCCAATGTTCTTTGGTCTCTGTGGTCACCATTTACTAAATATTAGAAACCATTTCCAGAGACTACTTCTCTGTAAGCATTTTCTTTTAAATTTTACTTAGGACAAGTGTATTCTGAAGGAAAATCTCATGTAGGTTCTGCAATAAATCAATTACATCAGTGATACAAATTGATTAAACAAAGACAGATGCTAAATAAAATATAAATATTTCTGCCCTCAAAGAGTTTATCATTTAAGCAAATGAGTCATCCATTATTTTTACTAATACTTGCATTTATTTTTATGGATTTCTTAATATAAAATCATGATTCAAATGACTACCATAAAGGGGTTTGTGAGCTGCAAAAAACTTTTTTTTCTTGTTTGGTTTTCAGTATAATGACATGTGGATAAAAACATTGGTCATAAATCACAGAGACACATGGTCAATCATTAACTTCATATATTCCAGACACAAGACTTTGGACAACTAATTGAAATATCCCAAACTGTTTATATATTTTCAAAAAGGGTAACTCTAATATTTCTCATAGGGCTAAAATTGTTTTAGAAGATATTAATATGTAGTTAAGTAGGACAGTATTACTGCATATAAAATGCCTCAGTAAATATTCTTATTCACTCCATATTAAAGTTAACATATTTTAGAAATAAAAATAATACTTTATAATTATAAATGCAAAATAATCTTCAATAGAATTCATGAGGAGTACATCTTAAATCAGTAATACATTCTTAATTGTTGTTGTTCTGTTGCCAAGTCATGTCCAACTATTCACGACCCCAATCAGTTCAGTTCAGTTACTCAGTCGAGTCTGACTTTGTGATCCCATGGACTGCAGAACACCAGGCTTCCCTGTCCATCACCAACTCCTGGAGTTAACTCAAACTCATGTCCATTGAGTTGGTGATGCCATCCAACCATCTCATCCTCTGTTGTCCCCTTCTCCTTCTGCCTTCAATCTTTCCCAGAATCAAGGTCTTTTCAAATGAGTCAGTTCTTTGCATCAGGTGGCCAAAGTATTGGAGTTTCAACTTCTGCATCAGTGCTTCCAATAAATAGTCACGACTGATTTCCTTTAGGATGGACTAGTTGGAACTTCTTGCTGTCCAAGGGACTCTCAAGAGTCTTCTCCAACACCACAGTTCAAATGCATCAGTTCTTTGGTGCTCAGCTTTCTTTACTCTCACATCCCTACATGACTACTGGAAAAACCATAGCTTTGACTAGAGAGACCTCTGTTAGCAAAGTAATGTCTCTCCTTTTTAATATGCTGTCTAGATTGGTCATAATTTTTCTTCCAAGGAGCAAGCGTCTTTTAATCTCATGGCTGCAGTCACCATCTGCAGTGATTTTGGAGCCCCCAGAAATAAAGTCTATCACTGTTTCCATTCTTTCCCCATCGAGAAGCCTGGATCTTCGTTTTCTGAATGTTGAGCTTTCAGCCAACTTTTTCACTCTCCTCTTTCACTTTCATCAAGAGGCTCTGTAGTTCTTCTTCACTTTCTCTCATAAAGGTGGTGTCATCTGCATATCTGAGGTTATTGATATTTCTCCCGACAATCTTGATTCCAGTTTATGCTTCATCCAGCCCAGCATTTCTCATAATGTGCTCTGTATATAAGTTAAATAAGCAGGGTGACAATATACAGCCTTGACGTACTCTTTTCCCTATTTGGAACCAGTCTGTTGTTCCATGTCCAGTTCTAACTGTTGCTTCTTGACCTGCATACAAATTTCTCAAGAGGCAGATCAGGTGGTCTGGTATTCCCATCTCTGGAAGAATTTTCCACAGTTTTTGTGATTCACACAGTTAAAGGCTTTGGCGTAGTCAATAAAGCAGGAGTATATGTTTTTCTGGAACTCTCTTGCTTTTTTGATGATCCAACAAATGCTGGAATTTGATCTCTGGTTCCTCTGCCTCTTCTAAACCCAGCTTGAGCATCTGGAAATTCACGGTCCAAGCCTGGCTTGGAGAATTTTGAGCATTACTTTACTAGCATGTGAGATGAGTGCAATTGTGCAGTAGTTTGAACATTCTTTGGCATTACTTTTCTTTGGGATTGGAAAGAAAACTGACTTTTCCCAGTCCTGTGGCCACTGCTGGGTTTTCCAAATTTACTGGCATATTCAATGCAGCATTTTCACAGCATCATTTTTTAGGATTTGAAATAGCTCAACTGGAATTCCATCACCTCCACTAGCTTTGTTCATAGTGATGGTTTCTAAGACCCACTTGACTTCTCATTCCAGGATGTCTGGCTCTAGGTGAGTGATCACACCATCGTGATTATCTGGGTCTTGAACATCTTATTTTGTATAACTCTTCTGCATATTCTTGCCACCTCTTCTTAATATCTTCTGCTTCTTTTAGGTCCATACCATTTCTGTCCTTTGTTGTGCCCATATTTGCATGACCCCATGGAATGCAGCATACCAGCTTCCCAGTCCCTCTTCATCTCCCAGAGTTTGCTCAAGTTCATGTCCTTTTCTTAATAGATAGATGTATTAATTTTAATTACTAGATTCAAAAGAGAGTTCTTTTATGCATGTGCCTTGAGACATGTATATCAGATATAATATAAATTTTAATAACATTAAGAAAACAATGCTTAATTAAAAAATAAGAAATTATACTCAATTTCCAATGTGACATTTCTAGTTTAAACTGCCTTAGTGGAATTAGAAATTAATTTTATCTCCTTTTCAGTAACTCATTTTTAGGTTATGAAGTATGTTTGATAATTTGCCCATACCCTCATTTGCTAAATATTTATTACACACTTGCTAGCATAAAACTCTAATGTTCTAAAAATAGCCACTATGATAACTGAATAATAAGGGTTTGTTCTTTATTCTTGTGCATGTATCTTCCATGTTCCCCTGGAGATGCACTCTCCATCCCCATCCTGCTCTGTACCCTCCTAATCCTCACTTTCTGGACCATTATTGACTGAAACCCACCCTGACCTCTTGCCTTGTAGTTCAAGTTCAGTTCAGCCAAAAGGAGACAGCAGCCAGGATTTAGGAGAAAGAAGCTAAGTGGATATTAGGATAAATATTAGTACTGCATTCAGTTTTTTTATTTTGCATCAATTTTTCTTAAGTTTTATTATTGTTCGACCTGCTTTCTTTACGACAAAGTTTTCAGTTCTGCATCAGCTTCACCAGTGCACACCCCCTCCCATATGAGGAGATGATGATTTTGATTGATGGCACATTCTTCCATTCTTAGTGATGGGGAAAATTAGCATAGCCAAGATGGATATTTTCTCAGCATGAACTACCTGTTTTTGCATATGTCCTATTTCCTCTTTCTACAAGAAGAATGCAGAGTTATTTTAATTTCTATAAATAGAGGGAAAGCTGAGGAACCTTATCATAATTCAGGCTTCCAACTGTTATGGGTTATTTTAAAACCGCTCAATTCAACAATTTCTTTCACTTTTAGCAACCTGTACTGTAAAATGTGACATAGACATGGAAACCATATTCTCATAGTTCTGGGGATAATTAAATGATTTAATATGTGTAAGCCATCTGCGACAGTTCCGGACATAAAATATGTGCTATATAAGTATTTTCCATAATTATTAATAGAGTACACTCCAAAATGTTCAAACACTTTAATTGTATAAACTATTTTTGTGTATATAATTCAAGAAGTAGTTAATACTAAAGTTTCAACCCTGGAAATTGAAACCATGCTTATAAAATTTGATGGATCAAGGACAATATCATAATGGGAATAAAAAACCTACTGGAGAATGAATGATAAAGAAACCAATACATATAAAATAAGTTGTATGATATAATAACTATTAAATAAAGGGAAATTTGCAGTATTGAATTATTATATTAGGAAAAAATGAGACAGAAAATAAAATGATTGAGTGTGAAGCTTATATAAACTTGCAAAAGAAACTGGAGAATGAACGCCTATGAAAGTAGGGGAAAGAGATTAAAATTCCTGAGGAGAAATTAATGAAATATAAAATAAAGATATAAGAGGGTCATCAAACCAAAAATTGAGCCTTTAAAAAGAATGATAAAATAGAATTGTGATAAAATTAATAAAGAAAAAATTAATTTATCATATGAACTATTTTTTACAATGTTAAAAGTGAGACCTAGAGAAATTAATTCACTCCCAAACATATAAATTAGTTGTTGAAATGTGTCCCAGTGGAGTTACGCTATTTGATTGTGTAACATATAAAAAAAGATCACTTCATATATAATTATTAACTGTGCATTAATTCAAAGTACCATATTTATAAAATAATTACTCAAAAATAGTTTATGCTAATATGGTGGGCATTAATCAGGCAGAATTTGATCTAAATAGTAATATTCCATGACCTTTTTTTTTTTTTTTTGCTATTTAGCGTGCTTTTGCTGTGTTGACCAAATTTTTTAGCAGTCACATTATCACCTTGTCCAATTTTTTTTTATATTGTCAATAAAATCCTTTCCATTCTGCCTTTAGGTTGTTATGTAGTTGCATTTTATGCTTTACTTAAAATGATATAACCAATAAAAGTGAATAATTTATAGACAAAACAAATGACTATTATATACACTGTAAGCAGAGTTAATAAAATGCTTTATTGATAGAATTTATTTATCCCATCTGAATCAAATGAAAGGGCAAAAATCCTTTCTTGAAGCCTGCCAATATTACACAATTTATAACCACTTGGCAGAAATCAAACACTTTCAAATCACCTCCTAAACTGGCATCATGGCTTTTATGTCCCAGAAATAATTGGGATACCAATATTGTCTGGAAAAGGTGATTAGTTATAAGGATAATATACATATGGCAAGGAGAGTTTGAGAAAAGCTATGCTTTGAATATACACTTGTAAATTTGTATTCATTCATTCCCAAATTAGTTATTAAGCCTGAATATATATGGCATTAGCTCTGTCAGTGTGAGGGTTGTGGGGAGGTCGTGGAAGTGACAAATACAAAAGACACTGCAGTTGATTGCAATCCAGCAAATGGGCTTCTCTGATAGCTCAGAAGGTAAAGAATCTGCCTACAATGTGGGAGACAGTTGGAGAAGGGAATGGATACCCTCTCCAGCATTCTAGCTTGGAGAATTCCATGAACAGAAGAGCCTGGTGGGCTATAGTCCATGAGGTCACAAAGAGTTGGACACAACTGAGAAACTAACATAACAACAACAACAATTACAACACATATGTGCAGGTACACATGCGTGTATATTTGACACTGTGAAGTTGATAAGTGAACACATTCGAGCTCTGCCTTAAAAAAATCATAGACTGCATTTAATAGACTTACTCAAAGTTGAAAAGTAGTTTAACAAATACACTGGAAGAGTATGTGTTTGAATTTCATTTTGCTGATAACTTTAAAGATGATACTCCTCAGCAATTATATTTGTATTTTATAACAAGTGGGCAAATTTTACAGAAGGCCAGGAAGAAATTTTAAAATATTTCTGCTGGAGTACCTCAAGTGGCAAAAGAGACTAATTACAATGTCTTCCTTTTCCTTTTCACTTTCATTTTTCCTTTTTTACAATTGCTTTGGGATCACAGCTGTGAGTTTTGCTGTAGTTGTTGTCATTGTGTTTTAAAGTTAAATGTGCTTTATCTTAAATATTGAAGAAATGTGTATTTGTTATACAAAATATTTTGTTTGAGACTTAGAGAATAATTTCTTTTGCTTAATTCTTGCCAGATTATTTGAGTGATATTTAATTCCATATTATTTTTATACTCTTTGAGTAAATATCTGAGCACAGAATAACTCAATACATTTGTCCTTGAATTCAGCATTCCGATAGCATTCTATGATGCTGCTTAATAGATATACTAACCTCCATGGAAGAATAATAGCCATGTACCATACTGTCTGTTCAAGTCATTAATTGTGTGTGACAATAGAAACTCAACAATTGGTGATTATGTGAAAGTGCTGATAATGGAAACATTGCTTATAGTCTCAGGAATCAAGCCATATTCAGTTAGCCCACTATCATTTATCTGTAATGTGAAAGCTTCAATAAAATATGTTTCAATTTCTGATACTTGTTTCAGATATTGAAATATATTACTTAATGTTAATACCATCAGCTGCAAAATATATAAACTCAGATTAAATATTTAGCATTGTGGAAATTTGACACGTCAGATGAATTGAACTGTATTTTAACCCACTTTTAATTCTTTCTGTCAAATCTGATCTACTTGTTGGTTTTGTCTGTGGCTATCTCACTGTTGCTGATTTTCATTCCTATATGTGTCCAGACTAAATCTTTGCTCTTAATTTTAGATTAATGTTTAGCCCTATCCTTCCATTTACTTTGATTCTTCTTTACTTTTAGGATCTAGCTCACACATAATCCGGGATCTCTTTTTTAATGCTAATTGCAGGATTTACAGTAACTACTGTGATATTTCACTTTACTCTTTTAACCCATCCCATTTGCTGTATTTATAAACATTATTTATTTCAACTAATGTATCAACTTTATTGCTGACTGTTATTTATTCCCAAGTTTAATTATCTTCTTGTGCATCTTTATTAAAGTTATTGGATAAATATTGATTGACTTTGCTAAATAATTATTTGGTTCTGCTGCATTCCAGTAAGAGCCTCTTCTCTAGGATGCCATTAAAATAATAATCAATAGTGTTTGTGTAAATTATGCATGTAGTTCTGTATGCACCAAACTTAATACTGCTTCAGTCCATAATTTTTACTTTGTTAAAAATAATATTATGAAAATTTAAGCTATCACATTTTCTTAAATTTATAGCCTGAGACTGAATTTATCCAGAGATAAAATATCACATTTCATGTCTTATTCTTAGCAAAGTCATCTTAACCTCTGGGAATCAGCTTTTCTCCCCTAAGTGCTCCCTTATCATTTGTCACAGTAATTGCAGAATTACTTCTGCTTACATGTAGCAAGCTTCGCATTATAACTTACAAAAATTCAGCTTTTTAAATATTTGAACAATTATATTTCAAATTTGTGAAATGGTAGTGACAGTCTCAAAATTTGATGTGTTGTTGAAACTAGCAAGTTTAAATAAACTTGACAAGCCCTTCCAAGTCATTTATTATAACTGCTCTGATCCGACAGCAGGCATGGTTAGAGAAGTGCCAGATGTCAACACCTTTCATTTATTTTCAGAACCATAAACATCATTTTGAGAAGAGCTGTAAATATAGCAGACTCTAAAGAAAGCTAAGAGAACAACATGATTTCCCAGAGCACTGGTTAGTTTCAGACATAAATTAAGTTTCCTTGTATAGGGTATTTTTGTTTGCTTTACTTTTTTCTCCAGGAATTTCCATATTAAGAGCAACCTCAATGGTCTTTCTGAACTCATAGTGTTCCATGGATATTTATACTGGCAGCTTCACCACTAACCGACATTTAGTGTTATTGTAACTGAGCAGGATCCTATGGGTCTTTCCTGGGACAGACTCCTCCCCATATCCTCTGCTGTAGCTCCTCTCTGAAGTACCCAGATATTAGAAATCTGATGTATATTCTCTGAGTTGTTTTACAGGTGCTAAAACTCTCACCAAATGAAAGGAATTAACGGCTCCATGACCTTGACCACATAGTCCCCAGACCTACTGGTGCCTAAGGATTCATAAGGGTAGCCTCTGTGATACCACCCTGGTACCTCATTATCAACCAACCAGAACTGTGCACAAGCTGATCCCATGCTCTGGGACTCCCCTCCTATATATTGGCTTTAAAAATGCTTTGCTGAAACTCATTGAGGAGTTCAGGTTTGAATACTAACTGTCCCAGACTCTTCGTATGGTGCCTTAAAGTAGATACTGCACTTTCCTTCACCACAGCCTGCTGTCACTGCATTGGTGAGCAGAGTCAATTTTGGCCCTGTAACATTATAGTATTTAATTTTGGAAGAGGACTTCCTCTAGGATGGAAAGAACAACAAACTACTTTTCAAAGAATATTGATTTTAATTAATTACTGAGTGGACTAAATTCTCTCTAAAAATTTTAAATCTCAAAATTCCTTATACACAACTGTTACCTCCTATTTTCTTCCCTCCACTATTCTTTCTGTTTTCCATCTTTTTCAATTTATGGGTTAGGGAACTATTCTAGGCAAGCTGGTCTAGTTAGATGTGAAGATTGAAGAAAAATATTTTTATTTCTTCAACAAGAAATTATAAGTTTATGAAAGTTTGATTAGACATTTAGTAACTAACTTTCTTTTTTCAATCATGCAAACAACAACCCCAAAGTGTGCTTACTGTAATACAACTTACATGCCATCTTGAGTATAACATCTTGGCTGACAATAGCTGAAACCATCATAAACTTTTCTCACTCTAACTCTCAAGCACACACATGTCACATTACCCCTAGTACATACATCTTTGCATACATATCCACAAGTATGTGTCATCCTCCTCTGACCTTCATCACTATCTTTTAAATCTGGGAAGATTTAGTGATAACATAAACAGAATATTTCAAAAAGACACTCCCCAAAACTAAGGATATTTGATAAAAATGAGATAATAGATGCAATGGAGATATAAGTACTACATGAGTAGGGAGAAAGAAGGTGGCACTAGAGATAAAGAACCCGCCTGCCAATCCAGGAAAGGTAAGAGATGTGGGTTCCATCCCTAGGTCATGAAGATTCCCTGGAGTAGCAAATGGCAATCCATTTAGCATTCTTGCCTGGAGAATTCCCAAGGACAGAGGAATCTAGTGGGCTACCGTCCATAGAGTCACAAAGTGTCAGACACAACTGAAGCGGCTTAGCACACACAGGGAGAAATTAAATGGGCATGTTGTGGTTTGTGATGTCATGGAAGAAGCAGTTCGGGATGATGATGGACATAAGTTAATTTTATCATTAAAAAATAAACAAAGTCGAAATTAAGGCCATGGAACTTATTGTAGTCTGGTGTTTATGAAAACATTTAATGTTGGGTTTATGCAATCCTTAAAATCTCTTTTGAGGTGGATTTGTGTCAGTTCAGGAATCTCCTAGAATTCTCTTCTTTATGGACCCAGGTTATTGTGGCAATTGGTGACAAGAGACATGTTGTAGCAGAATTTTGAGGCACAACTGAACCAGCAATTGTCTTCTATTGGGACCAGAAGGTGTGCACAGGGTATGAGGAGCTGTTACAACTCACACACAGTGTTATCATTTACCTGCTGGTTCATTTGGTTGTTGTGGGAAGCAGGGACCACAGCTCCTCCATCTTCTCAGGAATCTCCCACTTCAATTTCTTGAATCTTGGTTCAGCTTCATGAGAAAGGGAGCCATATTGTACTGGAGGAGACTTTCCCTGCTTGGGGCAGTGAGAGCTTGATTCAACTTTAATCCCTTTTTGGGGGTGTTCCTCTCTTCAGTTCATTTCAGTTGCTCATTCGTGTCTGATTCTTTGTGATCCCATGAATCACAGCATGCCAGGCCTCCCTGTCCATCACCAACTCCCGGAGTTCACCCAGACTCACATCCATCCAGTCAGTGATGCCATCCAGCCATCTCATCCTCTGGCGTCCCCTTCTCCTCCTGCCCCCAATCCCTCCCAGCATCAGAGTCTTTTCCAATGAGTCAACTCTTCTCATGAGGTGGCCAAAGTACTGGAGTTTCAGCTTTAGCATCATTTCTTCCAAAGAAACCCCAAGGCTGATCTCCTTCAGAATGGACTGGTTGGATCTCCTTACAGTCCAACGGATTCTCAAGAGTCTTTTCCAACACCACAGTTCAAAAGCATCAATTCTTCGGTGCTCAGCCTTCTTCACAGTCCAACTCTCACATCCATACATGACCACTGGCAAAACCATAGCCCTGACTAGACGAACCTTTGTTGATAAAGTAATGTCTCTGCTTTTGAATATGCTATCTAGGTTGTCATAACTTTCCTTCCAAGGAGTAAGCGTCTTTTAATTTCATGGTTGAAGTCTCCATCTGTAGTGATTTTGGAGCCCAGAAAAATAAAGTCTGACACTGTTTCCACTGTTTCCCCATCTATTTCCCATGACGTGGTGGGACCAGATACCATGATCTTTGTTTTCTGAATGTTGAGCTTTAAGCCAACTTTTTCACTCTCCTCTTTCACTTTCATCAAGAGGCTTTTTAGTTCCTCTTCCCTTCCTGCCATAAGGGTGGTGTCATCTGCATATCTGAGGTTATTGATATTTCTCCCGGCAATCTTGATTCCAGCTTGTTTTTCTTCCAGTTCCAGCGTTTCTCATGATGTACTCTGCATCTAAGTTAAATAAGCAGGGTGACAATATACAGCCTTGACGAACTCCTTTTCCTATTTGGAACCAGTCTGTTGTTCCATGTCCAGTTCTAACTGTTCCTTCCTGACCTGCATACAAATTTCTCAAGAGGCAGATCAGGTGGTCTGGTATTCCCATCTCTCTCAGAATTTCTGACAGTTTATTGTGATCCACAGAGTCAAAGGCTTTGGCATAGTCAGTAAAGCAAAAATAGATGTTTTTCTGGAACTCTCTTGCTTTTTCCATGATCAAGCAGATGTTGGCAATTTGATCTCTAGTTCCTCTGTCTTTTCTAAAACCAGCTTGAACATCAGGAAATTCACGGTTCATGTATTCTTGAAGCCTGGCTTGGAGAATTTTGAGCATTACTTTACTAGCGTGTGAGATGAGTGCAATTGTGTGGTAGTTTGAGCATTCTTTGGCATTGCCTTTCTTTGGGATTGGAATGAAAACTGACCTTTTCCAGTCCTGTGGCCACTGCTGTGTTTTCCAAATTTGCTGGCATATTGAGTGCAGCACTTTCACGGCATCATCTTTCAGGATCTGGAATAGCTCCACTGGAATTCCATCACCTCCACTAGCTTTGTTCATAGTGATGCTTTCTAAGGCCCACTTGACTTCACATTCCAGGATGTCTGGCTCTAGGTCAGTGATCACACCATCGTGGTGATCTTTTTTGTACAGTTCTTCTGTGTATTCCTGCTATCTCTTCTTAATATCTTCTGCTTCCGTTAGGTCCATACCGTTTCTGTCCTTTATCGAGCCCATTTTTGCATGAAATGTTCCCTTGGTATCTCTAATTTTCTTGAAGAGATCTCTAGTCTTTCCCATTCTGTTGTTTTCCTCTATTTCTTTGCATTCATTGTTGAAGAAGGCTTTCTTATCTCTTCTGGCTATTCTTTGGAACTCTGCATTCAGATGTTTGTATCTTTCCTTTTCTCCTTTGCTTTTCGCTTCTCTTCTTTTCACAGCTATTTATAAGGCCTCCCCAGACAGCCATTTTGCTTTTTTGCATTTCTTTTCCATGGCGATGGTCTTGATCCCTGTCTCCTGTACAATGTCATGAACCTCATTCCATAGTTCATCAGGCACTCTCACTATCAGATCTAGGCCCTTAAATCTATTTCTAACTTCCACTGTATAATCATAAGGGATTTGATTGAGGTCATACCTGAATGGTCTAGTGGTTTTCCCTACTTTCTTCAATTTAAGTCTGAATTTGGCAATAAGGAGTTCATGGTCTGAGCCACAGTCAGCTCCTGGTCTTGTTTTTGCTGACTGTATAGAGCTTCTCCATCTTTGGCTGCAAAGAATATAATCAATCTGATTTCAGTGTTGACCATCTGGTGATGTCCATGTGTAGAGTCTTCTCTTGTGTTGTTGGAAGATGGTATTTGTTATGACCAGTGCATTTTCTTGGCAAAACTCTATTAGTCTTTGCCCTGCTTCATTTCTTATTCCAAGGCCAAATTTGCCTGTTACTCCAGGTGTTTCTTGACTTCCTACTTTTGCATTCCAGTCGCCTATAATGAAAAGGACATCTTTTTTGGGTGTTAGTTCTAAAAGGTCTTGTAGGTCTTCATAGAACCGTTCAACTTCAGCTTCTTCAGCATTACTGGTTGGGGCATAGACTTGGATTATTGTGATATTGAATGGTTTGCCTTGGAAATGAACAGAGATCATTCTGTTGTTTTTGAGATTGCATCCAAGTACTGCATTTTGGACTCTTTTGTTGACCATGATGGCTACTCCATTTCTTCTGAGGGATTCCTGCCCACAGTAGTAGATATAATGGTCATCTGAGTTAAATTCACCCATTCCAGTCCATTTCAGTTTGCTGATTCCTAGAATGTCGACATTCACTCTTGCCATCTCTTGTTTGACCACTTCCGATTTGCCTTGATTCATGGACCTGACATTCCAGGTTCCTATGCAATATTGCTCTTTACAGCATCAGACCTTGCTTCTATCACCAGTTACATCCACAGCTGGGTATTCTTTTTCTTTGGCTCCATCCCTTCATTATTTCTGGATTCCTGTCTTATAGGTTCCTCTCTTATAGGTTGCCAATTTTGCTCCAAGCATGTATCCTTATTTCCTTATGAACTGCCTGCCCTGCACGGAAACAATAGCCACATAAAAGTGTTTTTCAGTCCTATAACTGTGCTGGAAAAAATATATATAACAAATCTGACATATTTATACATATGTAACACACATATATATGCACATCACCCAAAAGCACACATATACACACCCTTCACCTAGTGATTCTACCTGACTGATTCAGCCTTGACTGGTAAGTCTTCTTATCAAAAGATTAGGATTTCAACATATCTTCTTAGTCAATAAATTTGTGAAAACTTTGGCTTTAGATTCTCTATTGTTTTGTTTTGTTTCCCTAGTTAGCCATAAAGTACATTTGAAAGCAGAAATTTAGAATCTCTGTAATGTAAATGATATTTGAATCTGATGTAAGTGAAAAATCATTGTAGATCTGAAAAGTATTCTATCTAGCATACATTTCTGTGTATGAATATGAAGGCCACCATCCAAAGTTAAATATTGTCTTAGGTATATTATGTTCATTACATATAGCATGGAGTAGTTCAAAGAGAATAAAATGAATTTTAGAATTCAAATGTCCAAGGTCTAAACTCAAAATCTAGCACCTGTCAACTGCATGATCATTAACCATGTCTACTCTTTATCCATCTTAACTTCTCCCTCATAAACAGGAAAAAAAAGAAATTTACTCTGTAAACTCTGTGTGTATGTGTAAAGAATATATACAAGAAGGAGGAGATATATGTATACCTATGGCTAATTCATGTTGAGGTTTGACAAAAAACAACAAAATCCTGTAAAGCAATTGTCCTTCAATTAATAAATAAATAAATTTTTAGAATATTGAAAATATTTGGAAAGTATCTTGCAGGGTTAGGTTTTAAATAAATATATTTTCTTACCACTTCAAAATTCAATGTGAGAAGTTTGAGCTTTCTAGCTCCACTTTTCTTCTGATTATGTAATTTAACAGTTAATAATTTAACTTACAGCATTTTGTTCAATTATTCTGTTACTCCCAGTTCCTTCGTTTTCCACATTTCTTATAGCATTCTCACAGTGATAATATCATTAGTCCATCTGACCAATGTTTACTACATTGTTAGAGTTAAAAAGCATCTAACCTATCAATTGTCCATTTACTGCATATTTAAGAAGACACGGTATGTGCTATTTTTACATAGCTTATTCTAGAATTGTTCCTTTATGACAATGACTTCTTTTCTTGTTGTTGATTTTCCTTTATGCTGCCATAATAATTCCAATGTTTTCAGCCTTGTCAGTTTCATCTTTAAAATGTTTTTTGATAACATCTATAGTCTTGTTCAGGAGAAGGCAATGGCACCCCACTCCAGTACTTTTGCCTGGAAAATCCCATGGATGGAAGAGCCTGGTAGGCTGTAGTCCATGGGGTCACCAAGAGTTGGACACGACTGAGAGACTTCCCTTTCACTTTTCACTTTCATGCATTGGAGAAGGAAATGGCAACCCACTCAGTGTTCTTGCCTGGAGAATCCCAGGGACGGGGGAGCCTGGTGGGCTGCCGTCTATGGGGTCGCACAGAGTCGGACATGATTGAAGTGACTTAGCAGCAGCAGCATAGTCTTGCTCATACTCTATTTCCGTCATCTCATCTTGAATTTGACATCTCTTCCTCTATGATCTCCTGTTAAATAATCTCTCTGTATACATGTTAAAACTTCAAACAAGTGTGAAAACTACGTTTTAAAAAAGCCAGTAAAAATTTCCACTTGATGTTTATCAAGCCAGTAAAATTGTCAGGCAATGTATTCAGCTATAGATAATGCAGGAAGGTACAGATAGATATATATCTATATAAGCTATTGGAGAAGGCAATGGCACCCCACTCCAGTACTCTTGCCTGGAAAAATCCCATGGATGGAGGAGCCTGGTAGGCTATAGTCCATGGGGTCGCTAAGAGTCGGACACGACTGAGCAACTTCCCTTTCACTTTTCACTTTCACGCATTGGAGAAGGAAATGGAAGTCCACTCCAGTGTTCTTGCCTGGAGAATCCCAAGGACGGGGGAGCCTCCTGGGCTTCCGTCTATGGGGTCGCACAGAGTCAGACACAACTGAAGCGACTTAGCAGCAGCAGCAGCAGCAGCAGCATATAAGCTATAGATAATGCAAGAAGGTACAACAAAGGGTTTTCAGCAAAACAACCTGATGGTTTGGTTGTTCTATTTAATTTAAATGCTTAAATGTAAGTTTTACTTCCCCATCCTATATGTGTGTTTCCCCCTTCAAATAGCAACTAATTAATATTACTTAGATCAATTTGCCTCAAACATCCAGGCAATGATGTATGCACTGAACTCTAGTTAAGATATCAGGCAGAACCTTAGAAAACATTTTGTGTGCAGCAGAAGGCACTTTTCATCAGGGTGTTTCCATGTTACAATCACTTTTAAAGAACCAGGTAAATACAATTAGATACAAGTGATTTCTTAGAAACAAATAGGATAATTAGAAGATGTGTTCTGATATGAGTCTCTTACTGCTGCTGCTGCTAAGTCGCTTCAGTCGTGTCCGACTCTGTGCGACCCCATAAACGGCAGCCCACCTGGCTCCCCTGTCCCTGGGATTTTCCAGGCAAGAATACTGGAGAGGGTTGCCATTTCCTTCTCCAACGCATGAAGGTGAAAAGTCAAAGTGAAGTAGCTCAGTCCTGTCCGACTCTGAGCGACCTCATGGACTGCAGCCTACTGGGCTCCTCCGTCCACGGGATTTTCCAGGCAAGAGTACTGGAGTGGGGTGCCATCGCCTTCCCTGATGAGTCTCTTAAAAAGAAATAATTTGAAAGGTTGTATACATGCCTTTAAGTGGAAGAAAAAAAAGAAAATGTGAGAACATTACAGTACTGTGACTACTATAAATATAGTTTTCAGCTAACTTGTATTGAGTTATTAACCTGTGGTAGGCAGAGGGCTATACAATTTACTTGTGTTATATCCTTCAGTAAAACATAGCTTTGAATTTTGAGAGTATAATGAATTAACTTCAGTAAAATTCTATTTAAATGATCAGTAAAATGGTAACTAAAGTCAGGGAAATAAAAGAACCCAAGTTTTTTAAGTATGCTTACAAAATGTTGAAATTCATTTTCAAACTTTTCTTTAATGTTGCTCCTTTACTTTTTGTGATTTTGCATAAATATCTTTTTCTTTAGAAAATGAATGCTTTCTTGGTACGGACCACCAGCCTCTATAATAGGCAAAACACTTTTATTTAAACTAAGTCTGTGCCTTTATTTTCATCTTATATTTTTAAAAGAACCTTAGTCATATATTCTTATGGCATTTACAGGACAATGACAGGAGTTTAAATGTGGGAGGGTTTACTATTATTCCTATTTGATAAATGAGATAAATCAGAAGCAACATTTTTAGATTGGTCAAAAATCACATAG
This sequence comes from Bos javanicus, assembly GCF_032452875.1. NCBI lineage: Eukaryota > Metazoa > Chordata > Mammalia > Artiodactyla > Bovidae > Bos > Bos javanicus. The sequence goes on from NC_083883.1 coordinate 16,911,487, forward strand.
TAACTTTGTGATGAGTACACTAGCCATCTTTTGGCCTCAGGCGTATAGGAAGTTCATTTAGAGGTGCTTATCTAAACTTGCTTTCCATTTTGCTTACATCCCATGAAAATTCTGCCTTCAGTTGTGAACTGAATGAGAAAGAGTTATTTTGATGCTATATGATTTATGAACTCATTAAGCAACTAATAAATATCATATTCAGGCTGTGGAAATTTCATCAGATTCAAAAACACCTCACAGATATCTTTTTCACATTTTGAATGCCAATCAATATTCTGGAAACATCCACTTTAAAAAATTTTGCATTGATTCTTCCTGCTAAATTGTGAAAAAAAGCATGATTTTACTTTCAAAGGTATTTGAATACAGTATTTGAATAAGATTGTGAAAGAAATGATTTCCTCTAAATGAGATCTCTGTGGCCATACAGACATGTATGAATTTGATTTTAAAATATACTTTATAGAACACATTTTATGTATTTATTTATTATTTGTACTTGGGTTATGACCCATCATTTACAGATGCATTTTTTTCCTCACCTTGTAAGGTTCTTAAATAATAAAAGTAATGCCATTCATCACTATACAAAAATCATAACTTCTTTTGCATGGAAAATGCATAGATACACAGAAAATAGTTAATATCCATACCTGGAAAGAAGAGTTGGAAAATAAATATATTAGTCTATAGAAATAATAGCAATTATAATCCACAATACATGGCTTGAACAACATTTAATTTTGTTTAGGTTCTTTTTTTTCTTTATATATGTTAACCACTTTTTATTTCTTTGATGACAAAATGTTAGCTTTTTAAACTTTAATCAGAACCTACAAGAACACTTTATCAACTAAAGTCTTAGCAAAATTGATTAGACTCTATTTTCTATTTTAAAGGTCAGGAATGATATGTAATAAGGATATTCTTCCTTGAATCTATTCATTAAATTGCAATTAACTTTATCTATATTTAGGCTTATTAAACATTCTTTAGTGCAAAGACAATGTCTTACCTTGCACTAGTAGATCCAAAGCACCTACAAACCAGATTTATTTGCAACATATTGGCAATTAATAGAAGCAAGATATTAGTTTACTAATAGCTTATTCTCCTAGTAACAGTACATTCAAATCAAAGCACCTTAATTTATACCAACACATTTCATTTTCATAGTTAAATGTGAGCTAGGTTTTGTTATGTTAACTATAAATTAATATTCCAATTATCCTTGGAATTTTCCCATATGGAATTCTCTGAAAGAGTTTCTATCATTTCACCTGCAATTCCTTTTTTATAATAATTTAATATTTTTTTTACCTTTTATTGTCTAGCTGATTATAGCTAGCAGATTTAAAAGAAGTTAAATGGATCCAAGTTGATATTGATTCAGTTTTTCATTTAAATTGGGTAATTAAATTTAATTTCCCATAATATCAACACCTATTTAATACAAAATTCAAAGAATCAAATGGATCTTAACACTGCCACTGCTTGTATTTTACTCCAGCCTAATTTTTTTTAACATTTTAGCATCTAAAAATATGACAAAATATAATTTTCCAACTAAAATGAAGATAAGCAAAGCAATTAAAACCCATTAGGAGAAAAATATTTCTTTATTACTATAAATGTGATATTTGCACACAAGGTCTATCACACAAGGTGAGAAATGGTCACACAGGTACATTTTGGGTGATGTTTGTGTTTATGTGTGTTATTAACCTAAAGGATCTTGTCTGTCCACAACAGTGAGGACATATGGATCGCTAGGATCCAATTCATTTCTTATTTGTAAGTGAAAAATTAGTTTATCACCTAGCAAACATTGCTTAATAAAGTGACAAACCAATTAAATATTTATATTTTAATTAGTAGTTTAAGTATTTTGCATTTGTATAAAACTTTTTTACTAGAATCTGGACATGCTGACTCAAAGGTCCTAAATTTTAAGCTTATTTATAGAGAATTATGATACAAATTTCATGTCCCCAGTGTTTATGAGCAAATATTGTTGCCATTTGTGCAGGTAAAAGACATGCATTTTGAGCAATAAAATATTTTAAAAAATGAAGATTTACGTGGTTTGGCTGAATCTCCTAGAAGTACTATTTATTTATTTTGGCTTCGCTGTGTTTTCACCGTAGCATGTGTTCTCTAGTTGCACATAGCATGCAGGCTTAGCTGTCCTGCAGTATGCAGGATCTTAGCTCTCTGACCAGAGATCAAACCCTCGTCCCCTAAATGGAAGGTAGACCATTGGACCATCAGGGAAGTCCCATAGAAGTACTCTTTAAAACAAATCAATATTTTTTGAAAAATAATCAGATTATACCTTAAATATGTTTATAAATTTGAGAACTGCCCCTGAAGAAGATTATTAAAAAAAAAAAAAAAAAACTGGAGTGGATTAAGCATACTGTCAGGAACTGAGAATTTGAGCTCTGACTCTAACTTCAGCAATAACAGTTAAAAATGGGAAAAAGGAGATACGGGAGTCATATGACTCACTTCTGTCATGCTGAAAATTAGAGCATTTCATTTGATCTCAAGATAAGTCTGAAAACAAAAGTGATAGTCACTTCCGTTGTTAAAATGCAAACAAAGACCATTGGCCTTCCCTCAGCATCATTTGATACTTTTTGAATATGAAGAACTAACATGGCATAGAGAAAAGTATGTTACATTCTGTGTCAGATAATTCAGACAATAGACTTAATAAATATGTGAATTTGGGAAAATTCTACCTCTGAGAATCAGTTATCTTATATAACTATATATATATATATATATATATATATATATATATATTATTCATAGATTATTATGAAGTTTGAATTAAATAATGTTAAGTGAAAAGGTTGGCATTAATTTTAGTAACATATTTAAACAATGCAAAATTATTATATTTACACAATTCAATTAATGGGCATATGACATCAATGAAAGCTATGTTCAACATTTTAAGAAAGTAATTTCATTACATTTAAAATACTGTTACTTAAATGACATTCTTATATCATCACAATATGAATTCAGATGGTTGACACACACAAAAAATGAAAGCCTCACTAGTTTGAGTAAATTTCCTATAAATGTCCATCTCTTTTAATTGGCATTCATGCAAGAAAATATACCACACCAATCAAATTGCGTATGTAATAATGAAAAAGCAAAACTGTGCTATGAGTTCTCAACACCTCTTTAATTTGACAGCAGTTACCTGACTAGAAATGAAATAGACAGAATTATTTACAACTGCAGAAACCGCAGCTGGGTTAAAATTGACATTGAAGAAGCCTCCCCTTTGGCAACCCCCCATTGGCAATGGTGTCACCATGTCACTGTAAATAACCCTGCTGAGATCAATTGTCATGCCCCCAAGGGACACAGTTGTCTATAATATCACAGAAAAATAATGAGAGGAAAAGATTTCCTGCTCGTACAAGAGTCATTTCGAAGCATTAAACTAACAAAGCTTGAACAAAGTCGGTGGAAAAGTACACTGTGGGAAATTGCACAGAAATCACATCTCAGCAAAATGTCTTGGCAGGAAATGGCTGGACATGTAGAAGTGCAGTCACTGTCTTATTTATTTGCAACTCTTGGGAACAGCAATATGAAAGTGACTAATATGGTATAATAGTTCCCAGAACCAATTAATTAATCATAGCATGCCATTAATAGATCCTTTCCTTGGTGGGGGGGGGGCAAATATTTCATACTCAAGGAAATTAAACTATTTTATGATGATAAGTTTTCCCCATCAAAAGTGCTTTAAATTTATCTTCTCATAATGTTAACAAGATGGCAGGGGGTGGGAAGGGGGAGTCCTAAATGAAGGAATGATTTTCATGCAGTCTACAGGTAGAGAAAATTCAGTTTTCATGTGGAGTGGAATTCAATCCACGCACCTATGGACACCTTATCTTTGACAAAGAAGGCAAGAATATACAATGGAGAAAAGACAATCTCTTTAACAAGTGGTGCTGGGAAAACTGGTCAACCACTTGTAAAAGAATGAAACTAGAACACTTTCTAACACCATACACAAAAATAAACTCAAAATGGATTAAAGATCTAAACATAAGACCAGAAACTATAAAACTCCTAGAGGAGAACATAGGCAAAACACTCTCCGACATACATCACAGCAGGATCCTCTATGACTCACTTCCCAGAATATTGAAAATAAAAGCAAAAATAAACAAATGGGACCTAATTAAACTTAAAAGCTTCTGCACAACAAAGGAAACTATCAGCAAGGTGAAAAGACAGCCTTCAGAATGGGAGAAAATAATAGCAAATAAAGCAACTGACAAAGAATTAATCTCAAAAATATACAAGCAACTCCTGCAGCTCAATTCCAGAAAAATAAATGACCCAATCAAAAAATGGGCCAAAGAACTAAACAGACATTTCTCCAAAGAAGACATACAGATAGCTAACAAACACATGAAAAGATGCTCAGCATCACTCATTATCTGAGAAATGCAAATCAAAACCACAATGAGGTACCATTTCACGCCAGTCAGAATGGCTGTGATCCAAAAGTCTACAAGCAATAAATGCTGGAGAGGGTGTGGAGAAAAGGGAACCCTCTTACACTGTTGGTGGGAATGCAAACTAGTACAGCCACTATGGAGAATAGTGTGGAGATTCCTTAAAAAACTGGAAATAGAACTGCCTTATGACCCAGAAATCCCACCGCTGGGCATACACACAGAGGAAACCAGCATTGAAAGAGACATGTGTACCCCCAATGTTCATTGCAAAACTGTTTATGATAGCCAGGACATGAAAGCAACCTAGATGTCCATCAGCAGATGAATGGACCAGAAACGTGTGGTACATATACACAATGGAGTATTACTCAGCCATTAAAAAGAATACATTTGAATCAGTTCTAATGAGGTGGCTGAAACTGGAGCCTATTATACAGAGTGAAGTAAGCCAGAAAGAAAAATACCAATACAGTATAATAACACATATATATGGAATTTAGAAAGATGGTAACGATAACCCTGTATGTGAGACAGCAAAAGAGACACAGATGTATAGAACAGTCTTTTGGACTCTGTGGGAGAGGGAGAGGGTGGGATGATTTGGGAGAATGGCATTGAAACATGTATAATATCATATATGTAACGAATCACCAGTCCAGGTTCGATGCATGATACAGGGCGCTCGGGGCTGGTACACTGGGATGACCCAGAGGGATTGTATGGGGAGGGAGGTGGGAGGGGGGTTCAGGTTGGGGAACATGTGTACACCTTGGTGGATTCATGTTGACGTATCGCAAAACCAATGCAATATTGTAAAGTAATTAGCCTCCAATTAAAATAAATAAATTTATATTAAAAAATAATGAAAAAAAGAAAGTTCCTTTAGTTCTTTCTCTCACACTTGGCATTCATTGAAAATATTCAGTGTATTCAGCTCATGTTTTTTAAAAAAAGCAAATTGTGATAAAGTCTATTTTCTTTTAAAATCTGGTCTGATAAATATTTTCACTTCAATTAAATGGAATCGAGACACAATTTCTTTTTTTTTTTATAGTCAAGCTGTTTATTTATTTATTTTTTTCTCTCCGTGTCATTTTTTTTTTTTTTTGGAAATAATGTGATTTAATGAACTACAATAGGATACTAACATTTAATGTCATGTACATATATGCCAGACACTGAGTCAACCACTTGACATAAATGACCCCAAATAAACCTTAACATCAATGAAATAAGCAATATCATCAATCTTTCAACACAAATATGTAATAGTTGATCTTGGGAAAATCATTTCAAAATCTGGACCTCAGATTTCAAAGGTTCCTTTGAATAGTAACATTTTGTAAGTCTAATCCAGAATTAAGATGCTTAAAATTGTTCAGTTACCAAGTGCAAGTGCAAGTCGCTCAGTCACGTCCAACTCCCTGTGACCCCATAGACTATACAGTCCATGGAATTCTCTAGCCCAGAATACTGGAGTGGGTAGCCTTTCCCTTCTCCACGGGTCTTCCCAACCCAGGGATTGAACCCAGGCCTCCCGCATTGCAGGTGGATTCTTTACCAGCTGAGCCACAAGGGAAGCCTCTTTCTAAATCAAGGTCTCCTATGTCTGTGTTTTTTCCTGATATAGAGCATATGTCTTAAAATTCTAAATTTGGGAAGTTGGGATAAAAATAAAGCACCACATATAGAAATTTTTTATAATAGAGAATTGTTGCCTTTTTTTGTCCCTTGGAAGAAAACAAGCAAAAATATTGTTATGTTTAGGATTTTGAAACTGAGCATCTTAGGGTCTGCAAATGAACAATGAATCAAAGATATTGTGAGACAAAGAAATGTGAGACCTCTTATGAAAAACAATTTCATTTGTAAGCTTATGAAACACTTTGACTGAGTCGTTCAAATAAAAGGTACTGAAATAAGCTCATGGTCTAAGTATTAGTCTTAAAGAGGAAGGAGCAGTTGGGAAAAGACTGGACTGTATCTGACAGGGCAGAAGTGGGGTTCATGCCTTGGCATGTCTTTTTTTTTTTTTAATTTTTTATTCCTTTATTTCTCATGTGTTCCCCATCCTGAACCCTCCTCCCTCCTCCCTCCCCATACCATCCCTCTGGGTCGTCCCAGTGCACCAGCCCCAAGCATCCAGCATCGTGCATTGAACCTGGACTGGCATCTCGTTTCATACATGACATTTCACATGTTTCAATGCCATTCTCCCAAATCGTCCCACCCTCTCCCTCTCCCACAGAGTCCATAAGCCTGTTCTATACATCAGTGTCTCTTTTGCTGTCTCGTATACAGGGTTATCGTTACCATCTTTCTAAATTCCATATATATGCATTAGTATACTGTATTGGTGTTTTTCCTTCTGGCTTACTTCACTCTGTATAATAGGCTCCAGTTTCATCCACCTCATTAGAACTGATTCAAATGTATTCTTTTTAATGGCTTAGTAATACTCCATTGTGTATGTGTACCACAGCTTTCTTATCCATTCATCTGCTGATGGACATCTAGGTTGCTTCCATGTCCTGGCTATTATAAACAGTGCTGCGATGAACATTGGGGTACACGGAGACACAATTTCTTAATGAAAATGTTTGAAGTTTGCTTTGCAACTTTTTTTTTACACCAATGTTAGATGTTAGTTATTGCCTTCATTAGGTTTATGAATCAACCTAACCTGGTTACCTAACACCGTGCAGATATACATCGTTTTTTAGGCATTTGACTTTGTTCGTATTGTTGCAAAGCCAGTTGTTTTATTAATGGTAATATTAAAATGTGAAAGTGAAGTCACTCAGTAGTGTCTGACTCTTTGCAACCCCATGAGCTGTAGCCCACCAGGCTCCTCCATCCATGGGATTCTCCAGGCAAGAATACTAAAGTGGGTTGCCATTTCCTTTGCCAGGGTATTTCCCAACCCAGGGATCGAACCTGGGTTTCCTGCATTGTGGGCAGATGCTTTACCATCTGAGCGACCAGGGAAGCCCTTTCTGTGCAGGTAATATTAAACATCTAGGCAAATATGTAAATCATACTGAATTAATTTTCTTTGATTCTTCCTCCCAGGGTCATGCATCCTGAGTTTGCAGCCTATTTTTCTTTTACTATGGACAGCACCATATGTTACCTGCTTAAAGAGTGTCCATCCAGGACCATCAACCTGGTTCCTGAAATAAAATATCAAAACTATGTGTTTCTTACTTTGCAATTTTTTTCCTTTTATTTTTATTTTTTTAAATTTTATTTTATTTAACTTTACAATATTGTATTGGTTTTGCCATATATCAAAATGAATCTGCCACAAGTATACATGCAATTTTTTTTCATATTTTCCTTCTAAGATGAGAAATTATTTTTAATGATTATCTTTTAAAAACTCAATCTACAGGCTATCAAGTGTCCTTATCATTTGTTTCCACTCTAGTCTTCAATAATGATAACATATTGTATACAATTGTTCTTTTCTATGGCATTTTTGCCCTACTTTTTACCTCTGGATTTTATCCTCTAATCTGGTTGTCTGTGTTCAATGGACATTCTCCATGCTCTGGTCATTGTTCACAATCCTTGAGTATATAATAGGAAATATGCCTCTTCCTAGATTTGCTCTCCACACTTTTGGAAATATCTCCCTGTCACTCACTTGTGGATTTTTGCTAAACTCCAAAGAACACATTTGCAGACCCAAGCTCCCTTTCCTTATTACTTGGGTAGCATTATACCTGTCTGTGTGTTTTTCTTGCTTGGATACCAATTTGTTGCTTTCTGGACACTCTTTGGGCAAAAGTGTAGTATCTCAAGGGCTTAGGCTCCTGTTTTCACAGTTTATACTTCTCTCTGGCTGCTGCACACCTGTCACACTGATGCCTGTCACACTGATGGGCAAGGACAGTCCTGTGACCAGTACAGATGCCCCCCAGTACAGGCTGCAAAGCAGGTATGAATACAAGTTGCATGATGATGTTAAAATCCCACTGATCTTGGGTGATCTCAGTCTACAGCAGCTTGAAGCAGGGTTTTGGTTCCCACCCAGAGACTGAAGTCAGGCCATGGCAATGAGAACACAAAATCCTAGCCACTAGACCAGGGGTCATTGACAAGGTCCTGGCCCATCAACTGTATAGAAATGAATTTCCGTATAGAGATGGAAAGTAGTGAAACAAGTAAAGTGTTTATTAGGAAGAAAAAGGATATATATGGAAAGACACACAGGTGGACTCAGAGAGACTGCTGTGTCTTCATGGTAGTTTGAATCGCTTATATGGGACATTTCTTCTGGGTTTCCTTTGGCAAGCTACCTTACTTTGCCTAGTTCTGAGTCATATTTGGTTTATCTCAGGGTCCTGTGGTGTGTGTGTGTGTGTGTGTGTGTGTTTAGCCAAGATGGATTCTAGCAAAGAGGCCTATACATAGCTTAACATCACTCCCTTTTCTGACTTCCAAGGAACTTTTCTGTGTATGTATGGTCAAGAAGTTGTTTGGAGTTTGTATCCACAGAGAACAACTCAAGTTGCTTTTCCTGGGAGGGCAGGGAGAGGGCAAGACATCTACCTCCTACCTTATCACCATGGAAAAATACACAGCATCAAGAAAAGAGGCACTTCAGAACACAGGAATGAACTTGGCTTTGAATGCACATTACTGATTTCTTGACATAAACTAAAAGAATTTTAAGAACTGATTCTCCTTCATCCCAACTCTATCATCCTTTGGACCATGGCTAGAAAGACTTTATAATTTATTATCCAAACAGAACATTTTTGAGATAGAAAAAAAGCTGTTGAAAATTATGTCAGAATTACAGGCCTCAATCTACACTTCTGCACAAATAGTTGAATAAAATCTCACCCACAACACTTTGCTAATAGGCCTCAATTAAATCAGGAACTGTTTCCAAAACTTCAGAGCTTAATTTTGGATAGCTCCCTTCATTAGGCACATGCTAGCTATTCCTAATAAAATGTGACCCAACAAATTGGCAAAAATTGAGTATCTTTCCCAGATACACTAGTTTTTTAGTTGGGCATTGGGTGAAAACAATAATAAAATACTGATTTTATTTTCAAAATGTTTAAGCTTGGAACTAATAAAATGATAATAAAAAGTGATAAAACATTAGGGCTAGAATAATACATATACATGAAAAGAAATTAATGTGATATAAACATTAAAAGTAAACCAGTTCACAATACTACATGAATGATACTGTACCAAGGAATTTTGTAAAAATGCAAAAAAAAAAAAATTCTGACATTTATCATTACTATAATGTAACAAGGAAAAATTTACCTCTTCTATTTGATAGTTGTCTCAGTTCAGTTCAGTTCACAACTGAGTGACTGAATTCAGTCATGTTTGACAATTTGTGACCCCATGGACTGCAGCATGCCAGGCCTCCCTGTCCATCACCAACTCCCAGAGCTTACTCAAACTTATGTATTGAGTTGGTGATGCCATCCAACCACCTCATCCTTCATCATCCCCTTCTTCTCCTGCCTTCAATCATTCCCAGCATCGGGGTCTTTTCCAATGAGTCAGTTCATTGCATCAGGTGGCCACATTATTGGAGTTTCAGCTTCAGCAACAGTCCTTCCAATGAATATTCAGGACTGATTTCCTTTAGGATGGACAGGTTGGATCTCCCTGTGGTCCAAAGGACTCTCAAGAGTCTTCTCCAACACCACAGTTCAAAAGCATAGATTCTTCAGCAGTCAGTTTTCTTTATAGTCCAACTCTCACATCCATATATGACTACTGGAAAAACCAAAGCCTGACTAGATGGACCTTTTTGGTAAAGTAATGTCTCTGCCTTTTAATATGCTGTCTAGGTTGGTCATAACTTCTCTTCCAAGGAGCAAGTGTCTTAATTTCATGGCTGCAGTCACCATCTGCAGTGAATTTGGAGCCCCAAAAAACCATATATTTGCCATGAAGTGATGGGACCAGATGCCATGATCTTAGTTTTCTGAATGTTGAGTTTCAAACCAACTTTTTCACTCTTCTCTTTCACTTTCATCAAGAGGTTTTTTAGTTCATCTTAGCTTTCTGCCATAATGGTGGGTTTATCTGCCTATCTGAGGTTATTGGCATTTCTCCCGGTGATCTTGATTCCAGTTTGTGTTTCACCCAGCACAGCATTTCTCATGATGTACTCTGCATTCAAGTTAAATAAGCAGGGTGACAGTATACAGCCTTGACCTTTTCCTTTCACGATTTGGAACCAGTCTGTTGTTCCATGTCCAGAATTTAAAAAATTCTGGTTGTAGTCTAGAGTTTAAAAAACATCTCAAATATTAGTAAACACTCATATGCAAATTGATCCTGATAAACCAAATACTGACAAACTCAGTCATTAATGATTAAAGATACTGGAATCAAATTCCAACCAATTACTGCTTATAATGTGTCCTTTTTTCCCCTACCTTCTTCTCATGAAAATGGTCTGTGCTCACCTCTACCCCACTCTCCACATATTCCATTGTTTTCTCAGCTACCTGAACCTCTCATCTTAACACTGTGTATTAGTATTCTCCAGAGTTCTCTATCTAAGACATATAAGGGGGCTTGCCTGGTGGCTCAGGAATAAAGAATCTGCCTGCAAAGCAGGAGATGCAGTTTCAACCCCTGATTCAGGAAGATCCCTGGAGAAAAAAATGACTACCCCTTCCAGTATTCCTGGCTTCCCTGGTGGCTCAGAGGGTAAGGTGTCTGCCTACAATGCAGGAGACCAGGGTTCAATCCCTGGGTCAGGAAGATCCCCTGGAGAAGGGAATGGCAACCCACTCCAGTACTCTTGCCTGAAAAATCCAATGAGAAGCCTGGTAGGCTACAGTCCATGGGGTCGCAAAGAGTCGGACATGACAGAGTGATTTCACTTTCACTTTCCAGTATTCTTGCCTAGGAAATCCCAAGAACAGAGGAGCCTGTTGGGCTACAGTACACAGAGTAGCAAAGACTCAGACGAAACTTAGCGAATAAGCAACAACAACAAAAATATATCAAAGTGAGAGATTTTAGTGAACTGGTTCATACAGTTATGGTAGCTGGCCAGTCTGCAATCTGCTGGGCAACCAGTTAATAGAAAATAGGCTTTCTATATTAAAAAGAGGAGACATTACTTTGCCAACAAAGGCCCATCTAGTCAAGGCTATGGTTTTTCCTGTGGTCATGTATGGATTTGAGAGTTGGACTATAAAGAAAGCTGAGTGCCAAAAAATTGATACTTTTGAACTGTGGTGTTGGAGAAGACTCTTGAGAGTCCCTTGGACTGCAAGGAGATCCAACCAGTCCATCCTAAAGGAGATTAGTCCTGGGTGTTCATTGGAGGGACTGATGTTGAAGCTGAAACTCCAGTACTTCGGCCACCTGATGCAAAGAGCTGACTCATTTGAAAAGACCTTGATGCCTGGGAAAGATTGAGGGCAGGAGGAGAGGGGGATGACAGAGGATGAGATGGTTGGATGGCATTACTGACACAATGGACATGGGTTTGGGTTGACTCTGGGAGCTGGTGATGGACAGGGAGGCCTGGTGTGCTGTGATTCATGGGGTCGCAAAGAGTCGGACACAACTGAGCGACTGTACTGAACTGAACTGAGGCTTTCTATGTTCCTATTTTCAGGCAGAATTTCTTCTGGAAATTCCAGTCTTTGCTCTTGAAGCCTTTAACTGGTTGGATAATATACATTATAAATTTTAATACTTCAAATGTATTCTTTTTAATGGCTTAGTAATACTCCATTGTGTATATGTACCACTGCTTTCTTATCCATTCATCTGCTGATGGACATCTAGGTTGCTTTCATGTCCTGGCTATTATAAACAGTGCTGCAATGAACATTGGGGTACATGTGTCTCTTTCCCTTCTGGTTTCCTCAGTGTGTATGCCCAGCAGTGGGAATGCTGGGTCATAAGGCAGTTCTATTTCCAGTTTTTTAAGGAATCTCCACACTGTTCTCCATAGTGGCTGTACTAGTTTGCATTCCCACCAACAGTGTAAGAGTTCCCTTTTCTCCACACCCTCTCCAGCATTTATCGCTTGTAGACTTTTGGATAGCAGCCATTCTGACTGGTGTGAAATGGTACCTCATAGTGGTTTTGATTTGCATTTCTCTGATAATGAGTGGTGTTGAGCATCTTTTCATGTGTTTGTTAGCCATCTGTATGTCTTCTTTGGAGAAATGTCTATTTAGTTCTTTCACTAGTCCAGGTTCGATGCACGATACTGGATGCTTGGGGCTGGTGCACTGGGACACCCCAGAGGGATGGTACAGGGAGGGAGGAGGGAGGAGGGTTCAGGATGGGGACCATGTGTATACCTGTGGCGGATTCATGTTGATATATGGCAAAACCAATACAATATTGTAAAGTTAAAAAATAAAATATTAAAACATTTTAATACTTCAAAGTCTACTGGTTGTAAGTATTAATTCATCTAAAAAATATCATCATGGCAACCTTTAAACTGGTGCTTGATTAAACAACTGCATACCACGGACAAGCCAAGCTGAGACACATATTAATCATCACATCCTGCCTGGGAGTGTAGCTTCCTTTTTATAGGAAAAAACACTTCCTAGAAATAATACACTTAGCTTTCTAGGATGCCTATTTATCAAAACATGGTTGTTCTCCATGCTTACTCTTACCCTTCTTTAGATCATGTCTTAACTGACTATATAATTCATTGTCTAAGCAGAAAACTTTCTGAGTCTGAGCCAAATGAGGGCTATTTCTTCTGAGAATTGTGCTGCAAGGTTAGGGAGTGAAATAGCTAAAAGGACTGTAGAGTTCTGTGCTCAGATGAGCACAATATAAAAGAAACAGATCAAAACAGTAAAAAGATTGAGGGAATATATGGAGCCTTCATGATTAGAAGATGTGTACATCTTCTGAGATGTACACACTGCTATATTAAAATGGATAGCCAATGAGGCCCTACTGTATAGCACAGGGAAGTTTATTTAATGTTATATAACAACCTAAATGTGAAAATAATTTTGAAAAGAATAGGTACATGTTTAACTGAATCACAGTTATGTTCAGTTATGTTTAACCAAATCACATTACTATATACCTGAAACTTTCACAACATTGTTAATCAACTGTACTCCAATATAAAATAAAAAGTTAAAAAATAAAGTTAAAACAAATTTAAAAACTCATTACTGAGCTTTTCCTATGTAACAGACACAAATATTATGTATTTAACCCCAATAACAATCTTCTGTGGTGATTTTATATTATTTTCCAATTTCATAGATGAGGAACCTGAGGCTTGCTGTAGTTAGGTTATTTGTCAAAAGCCTCAGAACCAAGAATGGACAGAGAAATTGAACTAAAACTACCTGTGCCATACCCCCTTAATTACAGAACAGTAAAAATATCATCACTATCATCAAAACCATTGAATTCCAACCCCACTAGCAACTATATTTCCAGGAATTTATCTAGAAGTTATAATGCATGAGTACACTAAAACATGTTCAGAAAAAAGAAGACTCTACATCTCAATAACATACTTTTATTTTTCTTTCAATCATCTGTTTATTGATTACTGAGAACTCTAAACCATGATCATTGACCATTAGTTTTCTATTTTTCGCTGAAATGAAGTAGAATAGAGATTGGATAAAACCATGTAAATGAGAACTTGATCATTCTCATTATTCACTTTTGCTCATCCCAAGCATTTTATTTTATATGATTAAATTTATCTCTCTCTTTGTCCCCATGCTCCACATCTACTTTCTTTTCTTAATAGCATCTTGTTTCTGTTCCATATTCTGAGTGAAGAGAATAAAACTAGTAAGAACTTGGAAATAAAGCAAACTTGAGTGCTTCTGCCCAGTTCTTGAATATATATCTTTCCATTAGTGCTATGTCAGAATTTATTTCTTTGTGATTTCAGTGATAGCATTATGCCTCATACATAAAATATTTTTAAAATTTTGTTTGCTAATTTGATGGACTATATTATGATGAACTGAAAAAAATCCAAACACCTAAAAAGTTTATTTCTCATTCATATCATTCACTTATATAGCCGTTTAGTCACCATGATGATGCAGATGTACTGACTTAGGCTTCCTCTCTCTCCAGTCTGGATTTAAAAATGCAGCAAATTATAGTACCTCTAAACTTCTCCCTAAAGGCAAAATGTATCAAAGCACAATATGATATTGGACCTTAACTCAGGTCATGTCATTCCTTTTTATTGCAACACGTTCTTTATTCTTAAACAGACCTATACCTACTCACAGGGTGTTAGTCACTCAGTCATGTTTGACTCTTTGTGACCCCATGGGCTGTATGTAGCCCGCTGGGCTTCTCTGTCCATGGAATTCTCCTGGCAAGAGTGCTGGAGTGGATTGTCATTCCCTTCTCCAGGGGATCTTCCCAACCCAGGGATCAAACCCAAGTCTCCTGCATTTTGGGCAGATTCTTTATCATCTAAGCCACGAAGGAAGCACCTACACATACTTTGAACCAAACTAGAATTTTTTAATCTCTCTGTCTCAGGGCTGGAGTCCTCCTTCTGTGTCCTTAGACAGATATCTGTCTCTGCCAATGGATTTCATAGCCCTCTGAGTCAGAAAATATTTTATGTTATTTATTATGAATTTAGCTGTTTTGTCTTCCTTTTACCTGATTCTACATCCAGTTACTGCCATGACATGTAAGACATGCTCAATAAATATTTGTTTGAATTCATATCTGCTGTAGGAAGCATCTTAAAATTGATAACTGATTGGCTGTTGTCAAGATATTACTACTGTATCAGATTTCCTTGCTTGATGGGGGCTTATCTGATTTAGGATGATTTTCTAACTTTATAGAAGATCAAACATTAGGAAATTAACATATGTTGTAGAAGATCAAACATTAAGAAACTAAAATCTATACAAGATAGAATTTATTTTACACATAATGACAGGTATCAGAATTATTACAAAATATAGACCATAGTGTAAAAAGGCTTAAACATATAGAACAATAAAGGTATTGGACAGAATGTTTTTCATTTCAATGCCTTGATTTATATTAAAAAGTAATATTAATAGTTGTCTTTATTAGAAAGTTGTATATCCATGAACATCTCTGTTATACCTGGAGTGAATCATAATATCTCTATTCAACACTCAAAAGAATACTTCAAAGAAAAACTGAGATGTGAAGTTTTGCTGAAAGTTTCATGATGTGAAGAGATTGCATATTTTATGATCATGTTATGATTTATATTCAAAGTACCATTTTGGTGCAGCTTCTCTCCAAAATGTCTTCTTCTGACTCCTTGTTCCTTTTCTCCAGGCTTCTCCTGGTCTCTCATGTGAAGAACATGTAATAATGGTCAGGAGGGCTTCAGAATGTGGTAAGCTAGTGATGGACTCCTGGAACTGTCACTTACTCTGAGTAAGTTGATTAACCTCTATTAACCTTGATAATAAAGCATAACTCACATATTTAAAATGAGGATTAAGTAGTATGGCTGTAGTATATTTAATACAACATCTAACTCACTATACTGATCGTAACAATGGTGACAAAGGTGGCTTGAGACCCAGAGAGGAAATTCTTAGTCCATTTCACATAAACTCCATTATTCTTAAAACAAACAATATACAATGTCATAATAATATACAATGCCATTAGAAATGGGTTCAATACAAAGATCTCAGGCTTACTTTCTAACCAACCTGCCATCCCTAATTTTCTCTCCTATAGATGTTGTAGACAGCTTTAGAAAGCAAGCACTCAAAAGTCTGGCTTGAGTTCCTTTTCTTCTGGGTTATGTTTCTCATATTTCTTTTCTGAGGTTATTCTCATATTCCTTTTCCTCTAGTATTCCAGAGAATACACCAACCTCCTTGATTATGTTTTAACTTGATTTATCTGTCAAGATGCTTTTGGTCAGTGCATTAACTAGCAGCAATTTCATGGACTATCTATATTTATATTTGATTAGATGTGTTTATGACAAGTGGTTTTCCATGTATAGTTTCATGTAGGATCTCTAGATGCTTCAGCTTTGCTGTTAACACTTATTCTACAAATGAATGTATAATGTTCTGCAAGGTTTTTTGACAGTCCAAAGAAGTGCAAATAAGTTGCCATATATCAAAATATAAAGATTTATAAAAATGTCTCCAGGATCTAGAGCAGATTCTTGATCTTTTTCTCAGTTAAATATATGCTTTGTAGATAAATTTTTGAGGACCTTAATGGACTTGCTGCCAAGTCCATTAAGAGTGAAAAAAAAAAAACAAAAAACATAAAGCTCATCAATTCCCAAACAATGATTTTTTATTTGCTGTTAGGTAGTCCATGAAAGAAAACAAGGATATATTCCAACGGTATTTAAAAATATTTTTGTTATATTAAAAATCACTGTAAATACCCAAGAGTATTTTATCATGAATGTGTTTTTTAACATCATCATAGACCCTTTCACTGAGATGAATTTTGCAGTCTTTTAATCCAAAGAACACTTTTTAAAAGAGAAATTTAAGAATAATCTACCTTTGTTGCAATGCCAGGCACTGATTACAGGTGTAGGTTACAGTCAACACAATAGTCAAAAACCCCTAGCCTCATAAAATTTAAATTTCAGTAGAGGAAGAGACAATAAACAATATATATGCAATATATATATAGTATGTCAGATTGTTTAAAGAGAAAAATCAACAAAGGGAAGGGAAATTGGGAAAGCTTAGGAGGTGAGTCGAAATGTTTTGTGACATAGTTAGATAAAGCACCACTTTGAGGATATTTTAGCAAAAAGACATGGAAAGTAAATTACTGAACCATATAAAGCACTGTATTTATTAAAGATAAATACAAGGTAGGTAGTCTGTGAAGTATGAAGAAAAGGGGAGGTTGCAGTGATACCTTGGGAATGGAACAAATGAGCGGAAAATCACGAGGACAGAGAGGCAATGGGATGTGGACTATATTCGATTGTAAAGTGTCTTAATGGGTCTTTATAAGAATTTTGAGTAAAGTAGAAACAAAGTGAAGCCTACTAAGCAGGGGAAAATCAGGTTCAATGTCATTTCTTTGTCGACATTTTACTGAGATGGGCCAGTTCAAAAGTAGATAGACATGAGACAACTCAGGGAGAGATGATAGTGGTGTGGAATATGGAGGTAAATACAGAGACACAGAGAAAAAAATAGATTGGGGGCAATTTTGAACCATCAGGATTTCCCAAAAGATGGACAAATTGCTGGATATTCAAGAAGAGGGATCGTGATGACTCTGAGCTTGTTAGAATGAAAACCTGGAAAGGCAGTGTAAACTGTTAGCAAAATGGGAGACACTTCAGGTGAAGGTTTCGACAGTTGAAGGCACAGCATGTTTAAGATGTTATTAAATCTTATTGGAGATGTTGTGTAGGAATTCAGACATAAGAATCTAAAACTTGGGAGACATTTTTGGTTGAAGATAAAAATTTGGAAATCATTGGCATATTTTTTTTAACCCCCAGGCGTGCTGTCTACATGGTTACAGGCAAGGATTAGACCAACAAACAGTTGGATTTAACCAAGACTGTAGTTTTCACAGTGGAGATCAAGAAAACAGAGGAATGGCAAATGAGTTTAAGTTGCATAAGATATAGTAATTTATGTGGTTGATCATTAAGTTGTGTAAGGATAATAGAGGGAAACTGAAGGGATTCTGGGTGGTAAAAAGTTGATAGAAGCAGTA
The DNA here is from genome assembly GCF_032452875.1 of Bos javanicus. Taxonomy (NCBI): domain Eukaryota; kingdom Metazoa; phylum Chordata; class Mammalia; order Artiodactyla; family Bovidae; genus Bos; species Bos javanicus. The sequence continues at coordinate 16,929,705 of NC_083883.1, forward strand.
GATCATTATTCTCTTGCAGCTAATGATTTCTTGGTTTAGACAGGTAAGGGGAAATACAGAGATGAGTACAGAGAAGACTATAAGAAATCAAAACTGGAGAGAGGTCAAGCTGAGCATGTCATATAATTCTGCTTTATATTTTTGAAATTATATAAACAGAAATTTTAGACTATATTTCATATTCATGTAGACATTACTCTTACATATTCAAAATGAAACATTTACATAATATAAACTTTATAATATTTACAGAAGTCTTTCAAAAATAGGGGGGAGAAGTCCAATTTTTCTCAATAATGTACATTGTTTAGGGGACAAATGAAGGATTGAGGATAACATATTGAATGTGATTGTTGTCAAACGGAAGTACGTTTACTGACTAAAACAGAAAAAATATATATATTTGGAGTTGTCACTTCATATTACCAAAAAAAAGAATATTTAAACAAAAGTGTTGTGCCTAAATTTAACAAAATTATTTTATAACAGTCTCATATCATGTACATCTATATGATATTTAAACATTTTTGAACATTTATATAACAATAACAGTTATTGCCAAGAGTTATTGCCAGGCTAACAGAGTTATGCTGAGAGAATGCACTGGTCATAGCAAACACCCCTTTCCAACAACACAAGAGAAGACTCTACAAATGGACATCCTCCAGTGGTCAATACCAAAATCAGATTAATTATATTCTTTGCAGCCAAATACGGAGAAGCTCTATACAGGCAGCAAGAACAGTACTGGGAGCTAACTGTGGCTCAGCTCATGAGCTCCTTATTGCAAAATTCAGGCTTAAATTGAAGAAAGTAGGGAAAATCACTAGGTCATTCAGGTATGACCTAAATCAAATCGTATACAATTACACAGGGAAAGTGACAAATAGACTCAATGGATTAGATCTTATAGACAGAGCGCCTGAAGAACTATGGACAGAGGTTCATGACACTGTATAAGAGGCAGTAATCAAGTCATCCCCAAGAAAAAAGAAATGCAAAGGGGAAAAATGACTGTCTGAGGAGGCCTTACAAAGAGCTGAGAAAAGAAGAGAAGCTAAAGTCAAAGGGGAAAAGGAAAGATATACTTACCTGAATTCAGAGTTCCAAAGAACAGCAAGGAGAGAAAAGAAAGCCTTCCTCACTGATCAATGCAAAGAAATAGAGGAAAAGAATAGGATGGGAAAAACTAGAGATGTCTTCAAGAAAATTAGAGATATCAAGGGAACAATTCATGCAAAGATGGGCACAATAAAGGACAGAAATTGTATGGACCTAACAGGAACAGAAGATATTATGAAGAGGTGGCAAGAATACACAGAAAAACTATACAAAAAATATCTTCATGACCCAGATAACCACAATGGTGTGCTCAGTCACCTAGAGCCAGACATCCTAGAATGAGAAGTCAAAGTGGGCCTTAGGAAGCATCACTATGAACAAAGCTGATGGAATTCCAGTTGAGCTATTACAAATCCTGAAAGATGATGCTGTCAAAGTGCTGCACTCAATATTCCAGCAAATTTGGAAAACTCAGCAGTGTCCACAGGACTGGAAAAGTCAGTTTTCATTCCAATCCCAAAGAATGTCAATGCCAAAGAATGTTCAAACTGCCACACAATTGCACTCACCTCACATACTAGCAAAGTAATGCTCAAAATTCTCCAAGCCAGGCTTCAACAGTACATGAACTGTGAATTTGCAGATGTTCAAGCTGGATTTAGAAAACAGAGAGGAACCAGAGATCAAATTGTCAACATCCATTGGATCATCATAAAAGCAAGAGAGTTCCAGAAAAAAAAAAATCTACTTTTCCTTTATTGACTATACCAAATCCTTTGATTGTGTGAATCATATTAAATTGTGGAACATTCTTAAACAGATTGGAATAGCAGACCATGCTACCTGCCTCCTGAGAAATCTGTATGCAGGTCAAGAAGCAATAGTTATAACCAGACATGGAACAACAGACTGGTTCCAAATTGGGAAAGGAGTTTGTCAAGGCTGTACATTGTCACCCTGCTTATTTAACTTATATGCATGAGAAATGCCAGGCTGGATGAAGAACAAACTGGAATCAAGACTGCTGGGAGAAAATGCAATTACCTCAGATATGCAGGAGACATCACCCTTATGGCAGAAAGTGAGGAAGAATTAAACAGCCTCGTGAAGAAAGTGAAAGAGGAGAGTGAAAAAGTAGGCTTACAACTCAACATTCAGGAAACTAAGATCATGGCATCTGATCCCATCACTTCATGTCAGATAGATGGGGAAATGTTGCAAACAGTGAGAGATTTTAATTTTTGAAGTTCCAAAAATCACTAAAGATGGTGACTTCTGCTGCTGATGCTAAGTCGCTTCAGTTGTGTCCGACTCTGTGTGACCCCATAGTCGGCAGCCCACCTGGCTCCTCCATACCTGGGATTCTCCAGGCAAGAATACTAGAGAGGGTTGCCATTTCCTTCTCCAATGCATGCATGCATGCTAAGTTGCTTCAATCATATCTGACTCTGTGCAACTCTATAGACAGCAGCCCACCAGGTTCCTCTGTCCATGGAATTCTCTAGGCAAGAATACTGGAGTGGGTTGCCATTTCCTTCTCCAGCGGATGGTGACTGCAGCCATGAAATTAGAAGATGCTTGTTCCTTGGAAGAAAAGCTATGATCAACTAGACAGCATATTAAAAATCAGAGACATTACTTTACCAACAAAGGTCCATCTAGTCAAAGCTATGGTTTTTCTAGTAGTCATGTATGAATGTGAGAGTTGGGTATAAAGAAAGCTGAGCACCAAAGAACTGATGGTTTTGAACTGTGGTGTTGGATAAGACTCTTGAGAGTCCCTTGGACTGCAAGGCGATCCAACCAGTCAATCCTAAAGGAAATCAGTCCAGAATGTTCATTGGAAGGACTGATGCTGAAGCTGAAACTCCAATACTCTGGCCGCCTGATGCAAAGAACTGACTCATTTGAAAAGTCCCTGATGCTTGGAAAGATTGAGGGCAGGAGGAGAAGGAGAGGACAGAAGATGAGATGGTTGGATGGCATCACAGACTCAATGGACGTGAGTTTGAGTAAACTCCGGGAGTTGGTGATAGGGAGGCCTGGCGTGCAACCAGTCCATAGGGTTGCAAAGAGTTAGACAAGACTGAGCAACTGAACTGATCTGATCTATCTAACAAGAATCATCTTCACACAAAGGATTTTGATGTTGGTGGAACAGAGAGTGACAAATGAGAGAACTGAGGAGCAATCTAGATTTCCCAGAGCCATGCAATTCATCTGCTTCTTAACTGGAGGACGTAATAAGCCTTTGTGTTGGCAGGGATGTTAGACATTTTTAAGTCCTGAATTCACAGAGAAAAAACCTGAGACACAGACTTTTTAGTGATTTAGCCAGGTGACTTCCTTATCATACTTAACATCAGGAAACTTGACTCTATAAAGTCAATATACCAACCTGATATGTTGCATGGGAATTCTCACTAGGATAGTAGTTTATTTTGAAGGAGAACAAGATTGGATTCACATAATACAAATCTACCTAAATATTTGTCTCTCTCTTTTTTTTTCCCTAAGTCAGTTATTTTTAAAATGAGCTGGATAGGATGATGAAGTAAGAGTTAAGTGATATGTACAACCTGAGTCTCTGGTTGTAATGTAGCAGAATGCATGTTTTATCATGACAATTCTGTTAAGATCATACAGAGTAAATATTTCAAAAAAAAAGTTATTTGGGGCATTAATCAGCTAATTTGAATTGCAATACATGATCCACATAATAAACTCACTTTCTTTTCTTCTCAAATGTTTGGGAATGTTTCTTTGATTTTTGCCTTTTTGTTTTTGCAGTACTAACCAAATCATGTATGTTAGCTTTTTATTTTCATGATACTATTTCTAGAAAGGAAATTCAAGGTACATTGGCAGTTTTGTGGCTAGTTGATCTCTATTATCACCTTTTCATCCCTGAAGTGCTGTTACATACTGACAAACGCTTGCAAAACTTTTTGCTTCACATAAAGCAAAATGAAGTAATTACCTTTTAGAATTTACTGAGTCTAATATTACACCACTGTACTATGGAGAAAAACAAGGACTTGGAAGCGTTTTGAAATCACTCTAATTTTAGGTTCAATTATTTATCACTTGTGATGAGAAGTTAAACAACTGATTTTCCTCCAATTAGTAACTATATAGACATAGAGATAGATATATAGATATAGAGACAGACATTTGAGGGGGATTAATTCATTTAATTTGTTGGTTTGTGCTGACCACATTATATATATATATATAAATTTTATTCATCCTGGTGCAGTAAATGACCTCATGGAAATCCTATGCATTGCTAGTCTTTCTGCGCTCTCGGATAGTCCAAGTCATACGACATTAGATTGAGTGGGTCTATTTTATATAAAGAAAAATATATAAAATCAAACTGTACATTTTGTTTTCATCTATGAACTTGAAAGGTATTAAAGCAAGAACAGTAACTTCCCAAACCACAAATTGGCACTGAATAGGAAAAAAAGCCAATTAGTATAAAACTCTATCTGGGGGAGGCGGGGAATGAAAGTCTAATTTAGTTACCTTCAAAAGATGTTTTCAACAGGTTTCTAATTAATCACTGCAAACTTCTCATTAATGAGTTCCCGTTTCAGTTCAGGGAAAGGTAGGAAAATCTATATAATTACAGAAGTAATTGTTGTTGAAAATCCAAGATGGAATTTTCTGCAAGAATTGTGTTGGTACTATTGTAATTGCTATAATGGCAAGCTGCTAATCATACTTACTTCAACAACATTTAACAATAATAGGATTTTTACTTTTTGACTCAGTCTCTAGGAGAAAAATGTGAATAATGTATTATAATGTACTTCAAGTCTATAAAATGCTTTCTTGGAAAAAAAATGTAAAGCATAACTAATCACAGAAATTATTAAAAAATCTGTTCTATAAATATAAAACAGAGTAGTGAAAGTCACTCAGTTGTGTCCAACTCCCTGTGACCCCACGGACTATATAGTCCATGGAATGCTCCAGGCCAGTATACTGGAATGGGTAGCCTTTCCCTTCTCCAGGGAATCTTCCTGACCCAGGAATCGAACCAGGGTCTCCTGCATTGCCCATGGATTCTTTACCAACTGAGATAACAGGAAAGCCCATAAAACAGTATAAAGACTTACAAATTTTATCTAATAATTCAAAGGTATAATAATTAACTGAGCACAGAATGTGGACCTGGCCTATTACTAAAATAGAAGGATTAGAATAAAAATAATAATTAACTACTATTATTTTTGTATAGGTATATGAATATTTAACATAAGTTTTTTTAGTCATAGTAAATAAAACAGTAAATAATATCTGTACTTGCTAATGTTTAACAGATATTATTATAAAGAAATACTGTTAAATATTTGGGAAGGATTTCAAAATAAGTTAATCTAAGAATGCATTTAGGTTAGGAATGTTTTATTTCTGTTAGTGTACAAGACACATTATATAATTTAGCAGATAATTACAATTTATATCACATGTAAAATGATATAAACAATTGTTACTCAGAGAGGTAGGGCTCTGTGGTATGTGTATGCCAGACAAATCATAGTTTTATATCGGAAAGAAACTTAAGCAAACCTTACAAAAGTAGTAAAAGTGCACAACATACAACTAGAACTTTAATGTAAGAATGACCTATTTCCTTCCTTTCTGGATAGACTTTTCAACTTTGTATGCATATTGTTATGGAATATGATTCATTTTCTTTATAGAGTTGCTCTCCCCCTAATTCTATAATTACATGTTTCATTAGTGTGGACCATTCATGTAGTTTGAATGATCATCCCAGGGCACAGTGACAAAGCATGGGCCCCAGGAATTCTCTCGTACTTTCCTTTCATTGGAAGATCCCACTAAGTTTCTAAAAATGTTTTTCTGACTAATTTCTCACTGTGACTACTCAAAGTTATTATCTTTAAGATAACATCTATGAGATTCTCCAAAAGTGTCTGAACTGAATAATGCCCAGTGCCCTTTAACAAATGCAGCAAATAATATTAAATTGAGACTACATGATCTTCTTAATTTAATCACTATGATTCCTCAGGTGTTTGATAATCTATAAACTAAAAACTACATTCTCACATGTAATTGCTGATTTCTGAAAGAAATAAAATGAATATACACTAAACATTAATTTTATTTAAATGAATTATAAGCTCAAATTTTGCAGAAAATCCAATAGGTTAATATCTAAAATCAGTAAAGGAATTTACAATTTCATAAATTGGGCTACCAAGAAAACTGTTGAGTAAATAATTTGAATTCCATGCTTCAGAAATGCCATGGCTCATGACATATATTTAATGACATAATATAAACAGAAGTCCTCTCAAAGACAGGCTGTCACATTCTTCTTATTCAAGATTATATATCTGATTGAATTTTCTGAATTTTTTTTTTAACTTTTTTGTTTTGGTTAAAAGAATGCAGCTATTCTGCATCAGGAAAAATATTTGAATCTGTTTAAATTTTTGGATAGCTAGTCTGTTGCATGACAATGTATCTTTGTGTTGCCCATGATAAAGTTGGTAAATGAGATTTTAAAAATTTAAATCATATATAGATTTCTTTTGTTTGTTTGTAGAGAGTTTTCAATATTCAAAATAATTGTATAAATGGATATATTTGATTTGACCCTAACCTTTCCCTCCACTAAAAGTTCAGTCCTATAAACACTACACCCCTAAATTAAAATAAAAATGTCATTATATACTTTTTTCTTCCCCATTAGTATGGCTTTTAAAATCATGCTGAAATATAAATCTCTACATATTTAAAATTATTATTTTAGTGGTCACATAGTTTTATAGAATTTTTTCCTGCATCAATAGGTCTTAATATTTTTGCATTTCTAAATTAAATCATACATTAAGTAAAACAAAATAACCAATATTATTTAATTAAATATGTGTTAAACTGTTTCTGAAAATATACATTCTTTGTATTTATCACTAGTTGATCTCAAAAAACTGCAGAGATAAACTGATCAAATAGATATGTCCGTATCTAGATTTATGGAATTCGTTGATGCTGTTATGCAGTAATCAGTTCAGTTCAGTTGCTCAGTCGTGTTGGAATCTTTGTGACCACAGAACTGCAGCTCACCAGTCTTCCCTGTCCATCACCAACTCCTGGAGTTTACTCAAACTCATGTCCAGTAAGTCGGTGATGCCATCCAGCCATCTCATCCTCTGTCATCCCCTTCTCCTCCCTCCTCCGCCTTTAATTTTTCCCAGCATCAGGGTCTTTTCCAATGAGTCAGTTCTTTGCATCAGGTGGTCAGAGTATTGGAACTTCAGCTTCAGCATCAGTCTTTCCAATGAATATTCAGGACTGATTTCTCTTAGGATGGACTGGTTTGATCTCCTTGAAGTCCAAGGGATTCTCAAGAGTCTTCTCCAACACCATAGTTCAAAAGCATCAATTATTCTGCACTCAGCAATCTCACATCTATGCATAACTACTGGGAAAACCATAGCTTTAACTATATGGGCCTTTGTTGCCAAGTAATGTTTCTGCTTTTTAATATGCTGTCTAAGTTGGTCATAGCTTTACTTCCAAGGAGCAAACATCTTTTCATGGCTGCAGCCACCATTTGCAGTGATTTTGGAGCCCCCAAAATAAAGTCTATCACTATTTCCATTGTTTCTCCATCTCCCATGAAGTGATGGGACCAGATGCTATGATCTTAGTTTTCTGAATGTTGAGTATTAAGCCATACTCTTTCAATTTCATCAAGAGGCTCTTTAATTCTTCCTTGATTTCTTCCATAGGGGTGATGTCATCTATGTATCTGAGGTTATTGATATTTCTCTCAGCAATCTTGATTCCAGCTTGTGCTTCATCCAGCCCAGCATTTTGCATGATGTACTCTGTATATATCTTAAATAAGCAGGGTGACCATATACAGCCTTGATATACTCCTTTCCCAGTTTAGAAGCAGTCTGTTGTTCCGTGTCTGGTTTTAATTCTTGCTTCTTGATCTGCATACAGATTTCTCTGAGGGAGGTCAGGTGGTCTGGTATTCCCATCTCTTTAAGAATTTTCCATGAAAATCAGTGCTTCAATCAATTTAAAAAATTGACAAAAACAATTTATAATAGTAAACACTGGTGTATCCATTTATAAAGATATAAATTGATATTTAAGATGATAATTATATATAATATTTTAAAAAATCATACTTGTTTAAAGTATTTCAAACTATCCCAGAAATGCTATCTTTAAGTGAGGAAAATATCCAACATACTCTAAATATTGACTACTTTAGTAGGCAGAAATCTAAAATCATTCCTATTATATTATATCCTCTCCTGATGTAAAATCTCAACATAGTCCCTAGGACTCTGGATTGGTGGATTTTATTCCTATGATTTGATTATGCTAAATGACACAGTTGACCTTAAGAGAAGATTATCCCTATAGATCTGACATAAATGCACAGTTTTTAAGGAGAGAGGTTTTGTTTTGTTTTGTTTTCTTATTGACCACAGAAGAACAAGTCAAAGGTTTAAAACACTAGAGTGATTCGATACATCATATTCAACTGGAAGAAGAGGGGAATCATGTGGGAAGGAAGACAGATGACCTTTAGTTTTCCCAAGCAAATTTCTCCACATAGCAGGCAAAGGAATAAGGAATACACTCATACAAGGAACTGAATTTTCTAAACAAGCATGAGTTTACAACAGTTTTATTTTTCCCCCTCCAACTCTCCAAACAAAAACTCAGTCATACTGAATGATATTAAATCAGACAGAGAAGGAGAAATAATGTATGACATCCCTTATATGTGGAATCTAAAAAGTGATACAAATGAACTTACAAAACAGAAAGAGACTCACAAACTTGGAGAACAAGCTTATGATTGCCAGTGAAAGGATGGGAGCAACGGGCAGTTAGGTAGATTCAGAAGGACATGTCCACTCTGCTATATTTAAAATGGATAATCACCAAGGACCTATGGTATATCACAGGGAACTCTGCTCAATGTTATGTGGCAGCCCAGTTGGAGGGGAGTTTGGGGGAGAATGGATACATGTATATGTATGGTTGAGTTCCTTTGCTGTCCACCTAAAGGTTTCACAACATTGTTAATGGGCTATACCCAATACAACTTTTTTTTTTTTTTTAATAAAACCACTCAGTCTTACCAACACATTGATATCAGCCTTCTGAAATCCTGAGCTAATAACCCAGCCATATCATGCTGGACTCCAAATAGACACAAACTGTCAGATAATCAATTTGTGTGATTAAGGAGCTTAGTTTGTGGCCATGTGTTCCAAAGTTTTAGTTCCAATAAAACTAATGCCGCTATATATATTTCAAATATACAGGTAGTTTTCTTCTAATTGAAAAAAATAGTTTTCAGTAATAATTCCTGACATCATTCAGTATTAATATCTAATAAATTATTATTTTCTAAGTTAAAATGTTCATTTTCTAGCACACTAGGAAACTCTCCTGAATTCCCTCTTTGCCATGCCAAACACAAAAACATACTTATTTTTCATTTTTGAGGAAGAAAACATTTCCTCAGCTACAAAATAGCATGGAATTTATACACAGTGTAATAAACAATGTAAGTAGATAACAAACTAAGAGGTAATTTCTAAGGAAAAGGGAATAAATTGGCCGAGAAAATTTTTTTGTAAGAGTTGAAAAGACAATCACCAAGGTGATCTCTAAGTACTAAAATTTATCTTTCTTCAAAGGAATACAAAAACACAAAAAGTCACCATAGTCTTGCTGAATGATGAAAACAACTCATTGTAGCTTTGAATAAGGATATTATCATACATTGATTAGAAATGAAAAGAGAGAAGAATGTCTGTAACACATTTCAGGTATCTGTACAATAAAAGCTATCCATTAGGAGAGTTTTTACACCCATGAAACAATTTTCCATGACAAAGCTGTGAGAGAGATGTTTCAAAGAGGGAGAAAGTAGTCTGAACAACTGTTATCCAACATGTTAAACAAATTGTCATCACTCTTGTTTTCAAAAACTTATACTATCTTTATAACTACAGGAAGAATAATATGCTATACAGAAAGTGAAACAGTCATCATTTAGAGTATATTAGAGTAAAAATAGTACAAATGTATCTGAATATAAAAATTCAGTAATGGCAAAAAATAAATTAACATGCACATAAAACTTTGATTTTAGGGTAAACATTAAGTAGGAAACATGTTTTATACTTAATGTCATGAAGCAAACTTTATGATGTGAATTTCTAATATTAAAACTCAAAAATGATTAAACTGTAATCTCTGCATAACCTATGTATTTTAACAGAATGGACCTTTGAATAAGATTCAAGCTTATAAAAGAGAGAGCAAGGGCAGCGGTGGGGAGGAGCAACCACACGACCGAGGCCAGGGGCTGTGGCAGGGAGGACCAACCCCACGTCCAAGGAGCCGTGGCTGCACGGGCGCAGGAGGGCCTAGAGGAGCTATCCCACACTGAAGGTCAGGAAGGGTGGTGGTGAGGAGACACCCCTCGTCCCAGGTAAGGAGCAATGGCTGCACTTTGCTGGAGCAGCCGTGAAGAGATACCCCACGCCCAAAGTAAGAGAAACCCAAGTAAGACGGTAGGTGTTGCAAGAGGGCATCAGAGGGCAAACACACTGAAACCATACTCACAGAAAACTAGTCAATCTAATCACACTAGGATCACAGCCTTGTCTAACTCAATGAAACTAAGCCATGCCCGTGGGGCAACCCAAGACGGGTGGGTCATGGTGGAGAGATTTGACAGAATGTGGTCCACTGGAGAAGGGAATGGCAAACCACTTCAGTATTCTTGCCTTGAGAATTCCATGAACAGTATGAAAAGGCAAATGATAGGGTGCTGAAAGAGAAACTCCCCAGGTCAGTAGGTGCCCAGTATGCTACTGGAGATCAGTGGAGAAATAACTCCAGAAAGAATGAAGGGATGGAGCCAAAGCAAAAACAATACCCAGCTGTGGATGTGACTGGTGATAGAAGCAAGGTCCGATGCTGTAAAGAGCAATATTGCATAGGAACCTGGAATGTCAGGTCCATGAATCAAGGCAAATTGGAAATAGTCAAACAAGAAATGGCAAGAGTAAATGTCGACATTCTAGGAATCAGCAAACTGAAATGGACTGGAATGGGTGAATTTAACTCAGATGACCATTATATCTACTACTGCGGGCAGGAATCCCTCAGAAGAAATGGAGTAGCCATCATGGTCAACAAAAGAGTCTTAAATGCAGTACTTGGATGCAATCTCAAAAACGACAGAATGATCTCTGTTCGTTTCCAAGGCAAACCATTCAATATCACAGTAATCCAAGTCTATGCCCCAACCAGTAATGCTGAAGAAGCTGAAGTTGAACAGTTCTATGAAGACCTACAAGACCTTTTAGAACTAACACCCAAAAAAGATGTCCTTTTCATTATAGGCGACTGGAATGCAAAAGTAGGAAGTCAAAAAACACCTGGAGTAACAAGCAAATTTGGCCTTGGAATACGGAATGAAGCAGGGCAAAGACTAATAGAGTTTTTCCAAGAAAATGCACTGGTCATAACAAACACCCTCTTCCAACAAGACAAGAGAAGACTCTATACATGGACATCACCAGATGGTCAACACCGAAATCAGATTGATTATATTCTTTGCAGCCAAAGATGGAGAAGCTCTATACAGTCAGCAAAAGCAATACCAGGGGCTGACTGTGGCTCAGACCATGAACTCCTTATTCTCAAATTCAGACTTAAATTGAAGAAAGTTTTCCCTACTAGATCATTCAGGTATGACCTAAATCAAATCCCTTATAATTATACAGTGGAAGTGAGAAATAGATTTAAGGGCCTAGATCTGATAGATAGACTACCTGATGAACTATGGAATAAGTATCATGACATTGTACAGGAGACAGGGATCAAGACCATTCCCATAGAAAAGAAATGCAAAAAAGCAAAACGGCTGTCTGGGGAGGCCTTACAAATAGCTGTGAAAAGAAGAGAAGTGAAAAGCAAAGGAGGAAAGGAAAGATATAAACATCTGAATGCAGAGTTCCGAAGAATAGCAAGAAGAGATAAGAAAGCGTTCCTCAGTGATCAATGCAAAGAAATAGAGGAAAACAACAGAATGGGAAAGACTAGAGATCTCTTCAAGAAAATCAGAGATACCAAAGGAACATTTCATGCAAAGATGAGCTCGATAAAGGACAGAAATGTTATGGACCTTACAGAAGCAGAAGATATTAAGAACAGATGGCAAGAATACACAGAACTGTACAGAAAAGATCGTCACGACCCAGAAAATCACAATGGTGTGATCACTGACCTAGAGCCAGACATCCTGGAATGTGAAGTCAAATGGGCCTTAGAAAGCATCACTATGAACAAAGCTAGTGGAGGTGATGGAATTCCAGTTGAGCTATTTCAAATCCTGAAAGATGATGCTGTGAAAGTGCTTCACTCAATATGCCAGGAAATTTGGAAAACTCAGCAGTGGCCACAGGACTGGAAAAGGTCAGTTTTCATTCCAATCCCAAAGAAAAGTAATGCCAAAGAATGCTCAAACTACTGCACAATTGCACTCATTTCACACGCTAGTAAAATAATGCTCAAAATTCTCCAAGCCAGGCTTCAGCAATATGTGAACCGTGAACTTCCTGAGGTTCAAGCTGGTTTTAGAAAAGGCAGAGGAACCAGAGATCAAATTGCCAACATCTGCTGGATCATGGAAAAAGCAAGAGAGTTCCAGAAAAACATCTATTTCTGCTTTATTGACTATGCCAAAGCCTTTGACTGTGTCGATCACAATAAACTGTGGAAAATGCTGAAAGAGATGGGAATACCAGAACACCTGATCTGCCTCTTGAGAAACCTGTATGCAGGTCAGGAAGCAACAGTTAGAACTGGACAGGGAACAACAGACTGATTCCAAATAGGAAAAGGAGTTCGTCAAGGCTGTATATTGTCACCCTGCTTATTTAACTTAGATGCAGAGTACATCATGAGAAACGCTGGACTGGAAGAAACACAACTGGAATCAAGATTGCCGGGAGAAATATCAATAACCTCAGATATGCAGAGGACATCACCCTTATGGCAGAAATTGAAGAGGAACTCAAAGCCTCTTGATGAAAGTGAAAGTGGAGAGTGGAAAAGTTGGCTTAAAGCTCAACATTCAGAAAACGAAGATCATGGCATCTGGTCCCATCACTTCATGGGAAATAGATGGAGAAACAGTGGAAACAGTGTCAGACTTTATTTTTCTGGGCTCCAAAATCACTACAGATGGTGACTGCAGCCATGAAATTAAAAGATGCTTACCTCTTGGAAGGAAAGTTATGACCAACCTAGATAGCATATTCAAAAGCAGAGACATAACTTGGCCAACAAAGGCTCGTCTAGTCAAGGCTATGGTTTTGCCAGTGGTCATATATGGATGTGAGAGTTGGACTGTGAAGAAGGCTGAGCGCCGAAGAATTGATGCCTTTGAACTGTAGTGTTGGAGAAGACTCTTGAGAGTTCCTTGGACTGCAAGGAGATCCAACCAGTCCATTCTGAAGGAGATCAGCCCTGGGATTTTTTTGGAAGGAATGATGCTAAAGCTGAAACTCCAGTACTTTGACCACCTCATGCAAAGAGTTGACTCGTTGGAAAAGACTCTGATGCTGGGAGGGATTGAGGGCAGGAGGAGAAGGGGACGCCAGAGGATGAGATTGCTGGATGGCATCACTGACTCGATGGACGTGAGTCTGGGTGAACTCCGGGAGTTGGTGATGGACAGGGAGGCCTGGCGTGCTGTTATTCATGGGGTCGCAAAGAGTTGGACATGACTGAGCGACTGATCTGATCTGATTATACTCATATACAAAACAGATTGACACTTGTGGATTAAACCTGTAGCTATTTTTTATTAGAAAATATGTAATTTATAAAATACTATTAGGTTATATGCAAATGGTAGTAGGTAAACTCTGAGAGATGGTGTGCTGAAATGGGAGAGAGAAGCCTGGTTTGCTGCAGTCCGTGGATCCTAAAGAGTCAGACAGGTCTAGGTGACCAAACAACAACAACAGGTAATTAGTTTTCCATAGTACATAATTCACATGTATTTTAAGTTAAAAATGTTAGCACTAAAATTGCAGTACTTTCTAGAAGTACAGTTATTTACCCATAATAACTTAGAATTGTAGTTTTCAGAAAATTAACAATCATTAATCCAGGAAGAGATTTGTAGTAGATATTTTCTAGGTTATTCAATGGAGAAGGCAATGGCAACCCACTCCAGCACTCTTGCCTGGAAAATCCCATGGACCGAGGGGCCTGGTGGGCTGCAGTCCATGGGGTCACTAGGAGTCGGACACGCCTGAGAGACTTCACTTTCATGCATTGGACAAGGAAATCGCAACCCACTCCAGTGTTCTTGTCTGGAGAATCCCAGGGACAGGGGAGCCTGGTAGACTGCCGTCTATGGGGTCGCACAGAGTTGGACACGACTGAAGTGACTTAGCAGCAGCAGCAGCAGGTTATTCAAGGCAATCATGTAAGTTATTTAGCCTGGGTATTTGACCTATATGTATCATAACATTTAACAACTTACTTGAGAAAATGAAAAAGGAAAAGAAAAAAGTAAATCTCTATGGATGTGTGTGCATGCACATTCGAGATTACTACTGTAACATCTAAACCTGCCATTGGTAGTTGTTCCTTATTGTTGCCCATGTAGTCAGTTCAGTTCAGTCACTCAGTTATGTCCAGCTCTTTGTTACCCCATGGACTTCAGCATGCCTGTCTTCCCTGTCCATTACCAATTCCCAGAGCTTGCTCAAACTCACGTCCATCGAGTCAGTGATGCCATCCAACCATCTCATCCTCTGTCGTCTCCTTCTCCTCCTGCCTTCTGTCTTCCCCAGCAAAGGGTTTTCCCAAAGAGTTGGCTCTTTGAATCAGGTGGCCAAAGTATTGGAGTTTCAGCTTCAGCATCAGTCTTTCCAGTGAATTTTCAGAATTGATTTTCATTACCAATATAGTACCTTCTGCTGATTATCATTATCAATGTGTTATAAGACTCTTTTCCACAAATCTCCCACATTTCTTCACATCTTAAGAACAGAGTCATTAACTGTCCTTTAATTTTAAACTTTATTTTCAAGGATATGTGTATAGCAAAAAGCCTTGGAAGATGGACATAACCTATTCTGCTGCTACCAAGGTCTGGTTTGTTTACTGTCCAGTATAATAATGATAATTTATCTTTATGGGGAAAGCTTGGACATGTTTTCCTGTGGCCCAGTATCAACGATTCAGGATTCTTACGTTCAGAATTTCTTTTTGGTAACAAAAGCCAATGTAGGTGAAAACACCTACTAGCCTTTGTGGCCTTGTCCTGTGGGAACTGGATTTTGAAAAAGTGACACAAGAATAAAATGATGCTCTGCCTACCGCTGTTGTTGTGAGTAAGAAATCATCATTTGTGTTAAACCCAGGGGCATTGGGTCTTCTGCTAGCATCTATGAAATGGGAGTCTGCTGGTTTCTAAATCCAGTTCTGCTATATAGGGTGATGGTTCCCTATCAGTTCAGTTCAGTCGCTCAGTTGTGTCCGACTCTTTGCGACCCCATGAACAGCAGCACGCCAGGCCGCCCTGTCCATCACCAATGCCCGGAGTTCACTCAGACTTAACGTCCATCGAGTCAGTGATGCCATCCAGCCATCTCATCCTCTGTCGTCCCCTTCTCCTCCTGCCCCCAATCTCTCCCAGCATCAGAGTCTTTCCAATGAGTCAACTCTTCACATGAGGTGGCCAAAGTACTGGAGTTTCAGCTTCAGCATCATTCCTTCCAGAGAAATCCCAGGGCTGATCTCCTTCAGAATGGACTGGTTGGATCTCCTTGCAGTTCAAGGGACTCTCAAGAGTCTTCTCCAACACCACAGTTCAAAAGCATCAATTCCAACAAGCTATTCTCTTCACATCAACTGAATGCCCTACAATTTAACTCAATTCTGAAACTATACACAGTATCAGATCCCACAGGTTAAGGGTTCAGTCCCCTAAGGTTGCCCTCACTTCAGATACCAGAGGCAAGTACAGTTTATTACCTGTGCTTCTGACCAATGGGATAGAGTAGAAGTTTCATCTATCCTCTCCAACTCAGAAGACCAATCACAAGTCTAGGTTGTTACTTGAACCAATCAAACTGGCTGTCAATGGTAGGTTACCGTGAGCTCATCCTTGTTGTTGTTTAGTCCCTAAGCCGTGTCTGACTCTTTGCAACCCCATGGACTATAGCCCTCCAGGCCCCTCTGTCTATGGGATTTTTCAAGCAAGAATATTGGAGTGGGTTGCCATTTCCCCCTTCAAGGGGTCTTCCCAACCCAGGGATCAAATCCGTGTCTCCTGCATTGGCAAGCAGACTCTTCACTACTAACCACCTGGGAAATCCTGACCTCCTCCTTGGGTTTGACTAAATTTGCTAGCCTGGCTCAGAGAACTCAAGAGTAACACTTTACTCACTGCTAAGTCGCTTCAGTCGTGTCTGACACTGTGTGACCCCATAGACGGAAGCCCACCAGGCTCCCCCGTCCCTGGGATTCTCCAGGCAAGAACACTGGAGTGGGTTGCCATTTCCTTCTCCAATGCATGAAAGTGAAAAGCGAAAGGGAAGTCGCTCAGCCGTGTCCGACTCTTAGCGACCCCATGGACTATAGCCTACCAGGCTCCTCTGTCCATGGGATTTTCCAGGCAAGAGTACTGGAGTGGGGTTGCCATTGCCTTCTCCACTTTACTCAGTAGGTTACCGATTTATTATAAAGCAGTATTGTGCATATATATTGTGCATATCATGTTAACCTTGTTTCACTTTTCTGGGTTTATGGGCAGGAGATGGATGGACTGAAGTTACTTCATCTCACATGCTGCTCTCTGCAGATAGTTTTATTCCCTCTTCCTAGAATATTTGACCTGAGAAAGGTTACAGAAAATTGAACTGCAGTCTCTTCAGTGAAGCTGATCTTGCCAGCTAGACTCTTAAAACATGTTTTAGCAGTGTACTTTATGCCACAATAAATTTGCCTTCCTCCTCTGGAGAGTAACATCAAGAATATAATCTGGGGTGCTCTATTCTAGACTATAGATAAAATACTATCAAATGGAATTCAAACTGTTTTGTTTTTTAACTTCAAGGTGATTCAGAATATCATGCGGTTGCTTGCAGCAAGTGGATTATAGACTTTGATTTTAATATTCTAAACTGAATAGAAATGTTCTCACACCATGGACACTCCTGGGCCTAGTATAGTATTATAATCGTTTTTACTTTTTGAAGAGCATTGGAGTTTATTAGTCTGGATGGATGGAGAGTCAAAAGGATAGTGGAAAATGACAACATGGTTCTATCTGTCTTATTTTTCTCTGGTGAGTGGCTGCAAAGAATAAAAGTAAAGTTTCTTGAAGAAATTAAAATGGTCAGTTTCAATTCTGTGTAAATATGACTTTGGCAAATAGTTTATATAATAATAATAATTATACAATTCAGAGTGATTTGCAATTTTCGCTCCAAATCTATACTTTGTGCAACGGAATTCTATTTTTTTTTTATTCTACTTATTTAGGAGTTTTTTGACTATGTTGATTTCAAGCTTTTTTTTTTTTTTTTCTGTATTTGTTAGAAAGAAAAGTGCCAGTGAGGAAGCCTGTATAGGACCTTAAATAGGTCTTTGGTCAATTTTCAAAAATATTTTACAGGACTGGATTATTCGTACACTTACAATGAAGTTCTTGAAGAAATATGAAGTTGAGTTGGCCTTGATTTATGTCAGGTAGAAGGTATAATTTACATCAAGTAAGAGGCTGCACTAAAGAGCTTTTCCAGTGGGGGTGGGAAATGTATATGTATAAGTATATAGAAAAAACTTGCTACTACTCAATAGAGTGTCACTATATTAGTATATAGTTTTGCCACATTTGCAAAACAGAACTGAAATAATACTTAGTAAATATAATTTAAACATCTGGCATGTGTGTGTGTGTACATGAAATATAATTAAATGTAGAGATCTTTCATAGGCATTATAAAATATGAATTTAGCATACTAGCAAATAAGTCAAACTTCCTGCTGACCATTTTGTATTGGACTGATTATTTTATTCTTCTCGAATGTGATTTTTATTTTTATTCTTGAAAATCAGTCTTGAACAGAAAATGTGCAAGAATATTCTATTTAAAGGAACAAAGCTCAAATAATGGGAAGTTGTTGGAAAAGACTCTGATGCTGGGAGGGATTGGGGGCAGGAGGAGAAGGGGACGACAGAGGATGAGATGGCTGATGGCATCACTGACTCGATGGATGTGAGTCTCAGTGAACTCCGGGAGTTGGTGATGGACAGGGAGGCCTGGCGTGCTGCGATTCACGGGGTCACAAAGAGTTGGACACGACTGAGACACTGATCTGATCTGATCTGATCTGTGCATCATTAATACATTAATAATAGTATTAAAGAACTAAAAATAAACATTTCGTGGGAAGTAAAAGCTTTGCTATTTAATACAAAGGTGGTCACCTACTCTAGAAATGCATGTTGTTTCTAACACAGAAGGGATTATGGCTTGGGATACCTTAAAACAAGATGATATAAGGCTAGAAAGTATGTCATCCTATCACACCATCACTCAAACTCAATGGAAAATCAGTTTTCAGCAGAAGCAGGATACAAATCCATGATGACAAGAAGCCTCACAGTGAATGGTGTGTACGAAATTACAGTCAAAAGACAGTGTTTCCTCTCCATGTAGAAAACAACTTTTGAAAAGACATCCATGATTTATGAAGAGCATATCTTGGAGACAATTACTGGACATTTTAGTATTAGATAATTTTCTTCTCCATTCATACTTTTAAATAAAAATTATTCTGCAGATGTGATACAGTGATTTGAGTTCTTCCATGTGTGCATATGCATGCACACGTGATCAGTAGACCCCATGGATTGTAGTTCACCAGGCTTCTCTGTCCTTAGGATTTCCCAAGAAAGAATACCGGAGTGGGTTGCCATTTCTTTCTCCACGGGATCTTGCCAATCCAGGGATCAAACCCATGTTGTCTCTTGAGTTTCCTGCATTGGCTTACGTTTTCTTTACCAGCTGAGTCACGGGAAAAGCTCTGAGTTCTTCCATAAAGTTTCTGTATGCTTTTTGGCAGCTGATTTTACATATATGACTATTAGTTTAGAGATGGTCAAAGTTTTATTATGTATTGGAAATACCAATACCCTACAGGAATTTAAATAGATGTATACAGGAAGATTAAATAGTTTATCGAAACTATACCTCACACATCTTTTATCTTTTTATGCTTGTATAATAATTTTTAAACTTATTCTCTTTCAATTTCTCTAATAAGGTTGTGACAGCAAATCATTTAGAATAGCTGTAGGTGTTTTGCTATTACTTCATTAAATTGTAAATCACAGCAGGAGGCTTTTACACAATAACATAAAGGAGTATTGAATGTAGAAAAGTTTGCCTTTTATGTTTTTTATGTTCTGAAAGTAAAAATGGTAATCAGAAATTTTTAAATAAAGAGTATAATCTTTACAAAGCAGTTTTCTGTTTCAGTAATTATTTTTATTCTTTTGGAAAACATATTAAGTAGTATAAAAATTAAACAATTGGTAAAATTAGCATATCAAAAGCTGTAGTTAGCTATTAGCAAAATACAATCTAAGATTATCTGAGAATTTTTAAATGTTGAGAGATAACTGTCTTAATATTTGTTTGGTAATTCCAACTACATTGGTTTGAGCCATAGTACAATTAATATTTGTCATGTACCTGTTAAAAAAAATGATTAACGAAGACAATTTAGGTGATACCCAAACTTTATCTAACATGATGAAGTAAATAATCTCTCCTATCAGACAACTACAAAATAGGGCAGAAGGCAAGAAGCTTTTACAGGATAAAGAATAAGAGACAAATTGGAAATAACGGCCTGGCTGGGTCTTCCTAATCAAACTTGTTTGGGTTAGAAGCCCACAATTGACTTAGAGTTTGGGATTTGGCTGACTTAATACACAGCATTTCTGGCCAAGAAGAGCATTTACAAGGACACAAAGATTATCTAAGTTCTGGTTTGCTGACGTGGCACCCTGGGCTGCAGGGGTGCCATCTTGAACCTAGAAAGTTATTTCAACACATCTAGAAAACTAAAGTTTCCTTCAGACCTGACATTTACCATTTTTGCATCCTTTGCATATTAAGAAAGTCTCCTAAATGTTCCATTTGTAACTGTCACAATGTCATATTTATATATGAATGCCTTTGGAGAACATTGCTTTTTTAATAGTTTAATGGATATAAGAAATCAATGTTGTATCTAGCTTTTATTGCAAATAACACAATGTTTGCTTTTTAAAACATGTTTAATAATAATAGTAGTAACAAAATAATGAGAGTATAAATAATATTTACTATTTTCTAGACACTGTCATAACATATTTCTTGGTTTTTATTTTGTTTTTAGTAAGCAAAAATCATAGATTTTCTCCACAGTTATATTAGAGAAGGTTTAGCCATGGGATTACTACTTTATAACTGCTGCTTCATTTTTCAGACATTTTAAGGTTTTTCCAGTAAAGCATCATTACATTCAATGTGTCTCTTTCAAGTTACCATATTTAAGCAGAAAAAGTCAGTACCCTTTACTCTTTTTGTTTTGTTTTTTTTTAATTTCCACCACAAATCTCAGAAGGTCACAGACAACTAATTATATTGTTTTCTAATGAGCACAGCAATACAATTATTCTTAAATTTTATCTGTGTTCCTCTTCAAGAAACAAAGGAAATTGTGTATTTTGAGAACTGTGTATTTTAATTTCTTGTGAATTTGCTAGGATTAATATGGTTACAAAATGGGTCAAATATTTTGAAGCATGTTTAAACTAGCTGTTTATAAGTGTTCATTGTCACATCCATACATCAAGCATTTTAACAAAAAAACTGACTACATTGAGCTGAAAGAGAGAGAAGTAGGAATGTCAACACCTTAGTATAAACATTGAAAATTGTATTCTGTGTAGAGTTTGTATTGGAGAGATCATATCATTTAGAATAAACACTATGTAAAATAGCTTAGCTAGTGAAGGACAGGGAAAGAGTTGGATATGACTTAAGTAACTGAACAACAACAAAAAATAGCTTAAGCCACTTACTGCTAAGTCACTTCAGTTGTGTCCAACTCTGTGCGACCTCATAGACAGCAGCCCACCAGGCTCCCCGTCCCTGGGATTCTCCAGGCAAGAACACTGGAGTGGGTTGCCATTTCCTTCTCCAATGCATGAAAGCGAAAAGTGAAAGGGAAGTCGCTCAGTCATGTCCAACCCTCAGCGACCCCATAGACTGCAGCCTTCCAGGCTCCTCCGTCCATGGGATTTTCCAGGCAAGAGTACTGGAGTGGGGTGCCATTGCCTTCTCCATAAGTCACTTAACACTCCTTATTTTGATAAAAGCACAAGCAAAAACATAGAAACACAAGTCTCTCTATAATATATGGAAAATAGGTAGACAAAACAAAATGCCCACACCTGCTTATCAGTTTTCAGTGACAGAAGAAAAAGGCAAAAAATAAATAAATAAATAAAAATGGATAAGTGAATATAAAGAAAAATGTTTAAGAAGACCTGTTATACATTTGCCAGGCATTTTGTTATTTAAGCAATAAAAAATTTCAGATGAATATCTATTTTACATCTGTTTAAATATAGGTAACTCTATACTGTCATGCAAAATTCAAAATGATAGAATTCAAAATTCAGAAAGATAGAACTATGATAGATACCCATATTTATAGCAACAAAACTTACATTTGAAAGTTATGTGCTATAATAGATAAGATTGAAGACTACATCTAAATGTCTACAAATGTAGCTTTACATGAACAATGGCTCAAAATAAAATTAGGGGAAAACATGCAAAGCTTCTTATCTATTGTGGATAAACATGATATAAATTAGAATACTATTAGTAGGCTATTTAAAATACTCGTGCTGCTGCATGCTATGTGATGTTGCTTCAGTCATGTCTGACTCTTTGCGACCCCATGGACTAAATCCCACCAGGCTCCTCTGCCCATAGGATTCTCCAGGCAAGAATATGGGAGTGGTTTGCCATGCACTTCTCCAGGGGATCTTCCTGATCCAGGGAAGGAACCTATGTCTCTTATATCTCCTTCATTGGCAAGTAGGTTTTACCACTAGCACCACTGGGAAGCTTTTAATTAACCTTATGTATAATAAAAATGCAAGTTTTAGGGCTTTCCTATTGTAAATTATTGATGCCTTCTTAGAATTTTTAACCTGTAATTCAATTTCAGAAGATTGTAATTTGGGTTTTTTTGTTTGTTTTGTTTTTAATATAATCTACACAAGAGTAAATATATACAACTGTTTCTACTCATTTAATTTTATTTTTCCATGTGAAACAGATGATCTTTAACTTAAATGCAATTGCAAAAAAAAAAACACTGAGGCTATATTTGGAATAGTTATATGAAATATGTATTTTTTTAGCAAACACTGGTTGTCAATAGTTAAATAAATAAGCATATTTGTTATAAAAAGGCTTATGGTTTTCTGGCTGAATGGAGACATTAATTTTCCAAGCATGGCGTCTCTTAATTTATCTTAGCAGAGAAGATGTATTCAGGCCTGCTCTCAATGTAATTTCTAACATTTGGTTGAACTTTTCATAACCATCAGGACGGGTAGTTTTTCTCCGCTACAGAAGCCGAAGGACAATAGCAGTTCAATGGACTAAGATGGTCCAAGCCCCTGGGATCTACATCATTTTATCTGTAAAAAGGAGGAAAGTACGTAAACAAATCAAAAGCCGGCAAAATGATGTGAATATTTTTACATGTGAATAGATGTGATAACCTGGACAGGGGCATGGCACTCCACTCCTGTATTCTTGCCTGGAGAATCCCATGGACAGAGGAGCCTGGTGTGCTATGGCCCATAGGATCACAAAGAGTCAGACACGACTGAAGTGACTTATCAGGCATGCAAGATGTGATAAATGATTTCATTTCTTCTTTGCTAAAATAATAATATCATAAATTAAATGCAGATTATTCTTAGAATTTTCCATCAACTGTCCATTCCAAAAAATGAAAATATAGTGACAAAATATGAAACTGATTTCTGCACATGGAAGGCAGGGAAGACCAAAGAAAGAGGTAGATACTCCGTATTGGTGCTGCTGCTGCTAAGTCGCTTCAGTCGTGTCCGACTCTGTGTGACCCCATAGATGGCAGCCCACCAGGCTCCCCCGTCCCTGGGATTCTCCAGGCAAGAACACTGGAGTGGGTTGCCATTTCCTTCTCCAATGCATATTTTAGGTAGAAGGTTTAATAAGCAAGGAAACTGAGAAAGCTTGTAGTGTAAGGCCACAAGATGAGTCAATTTCTGCACTCGCCATCAGAATTTTAAGTTTGTGTAGAGTCCTTAACTGGGCTTAGGCACCGAAATAGTCTCAACAACACCTTACTCTCTCAAGACTGTATCCTTGAAATGACTCTAACCAAGGGCAAGGTGGGCACAGCATACATTTCAAGGACACGGGTGTGACTGAGGGCCCTCAGGTTGCCCAGGTCCAGCCTGAGGGTCAATCAGTGGTCTCATCCTCTTGAAGACTTCCTCCAAAAGAACTAAATGCAGGCAAGGTGCAGCCAATGAGTCCCTGGTGTCTAATGTGTCAAACAGTATTTGTCTGGACACAGGTGGTTGGATCATGGTCCCAGAGAAGTAGTAAAACAGCTGATTGACATGAGTAGTAATGCAGCTGATTCATGGGAATGAAATGCAAATGAGAAGGGAATGAGATATATATATATCTCCATATCTTACAACTTGTATGCATTCCAGCACTCTGCTTCTTCTAAATCTCATCTTAGTAAATTTTACATAGAGCTTTTCTTTAAAAGAGATGCAATTTTCCCCAATTCTGGGTTATTGCTGACATTATTACATGTGGATTAGGGATTTTACTTCTTATTAGTGGAGGGCTCTGAAATTTAGCATTTCTTTAAAAGTATCATTTAATATACTTGTTTATTGATAAAAGCAATAGAATTTTTTAGAAGTATTACCGAGTCTTCTTCTTGTTCATCACTTATGATTGTTTTACAGAGTTATGCTATAAATCATCTTCTAGAGGAATATTAGACTTCCCCAGTGGTCCAGTTAAGATTTGTGGCTTCCAATGCAGGGGAAATGGGTTTGATCCCTTGTTGGGGAAGTAAAATTCTACATGCTGCATGGTGTTGCCAACAAGTAAAAATTTGAGGCTTCCCTGGTGGCTAAGATGGTAAAGAATCCACCTGCAATGCAGGAGGCCTGGGTTCAATCCCTGGGTTGGGAAGATTCCCTGGAGGAGGGGATGGCAATCCACTCCAGTATTCTTGCCTGGAGAATACCCATGGACAGAGGAGCCTGGCAGACCACAGACCATGGGGTTGCAAAGAGTTGGATATGACTAGGCAACTAAGAACAGTGGAATACTAATAAGCATAAATTGAAAAGAAAAATTAGAATGTGTTTATCAACCATGCATGAAGCAGGAAGAGAACGTCGCATATTTTGTTGATATAGAGACTACCTGACAATTAAAATGGGTAGGGCATTGATATGAAATTACAAAATCCCTTAGAATAATTTTTCTGGAGAAATGAGGCATAAGTGAATTCATGATCTAGAAATAAGAACTCAGCTTCTCATTTTAAATAAATCTAGACAGATTTATGGACAAAAGAGCCTGACAGGCTACAGTTTATGGAATCACAAAGAGTCAGACACGACTGAGTGACTAACATTTACTTACAGAGAGATGAATACTTTTGGAGAAAAAAGAATTAAACCTTGACTATATCATTAAAACTTTATTTAAAGACAGAGAATAATATTTTTTAGGAGACTAAAACTATTCAATGACACACGCTTGATACAGAGAAAATTAAAACATAAAATAAACTGTATTCTTTTAACAACCATCATCAAGTGAAAACATTGTTTGCTATTTCAATTATATTCCTCAAGTATATATTGACTTCTACATTATATTATGTATAAGATTTAAATTAATCTCAAGAATTAAATAATAAATAACAAGACTGCAGTTATATAAAATTCAGTTCAGTTCAGTTCAGTCGCTCAGTCATGTCTGACTTTTTGTGACCCCATGAACAGCAGCACGTCAGGCCTCCCTGTCCATCACCAACTCCCGGAGTTCACTCAGACTCACAACCATCGAGTCAGTGATGCCATCCAGCCATCTCATCCTCTGTCATCCCCTTCTCCTCCTGCCCCCAATCCCTCCCAGCATCAGAGTCTTTTCCAATGAGTCAACACTTCACATGAGGTGGCCAAAGTACCGGAGTTCCAGCTTTAGCATCAGTCTTTCCAAAGAACACCCAGGACTGATCTACTTTAGAATGGACTGGTTGTATGCCCTTGCAGTCCAAGGGACTCTCAAGAGTCTTCTCCAACACCACAGTTCAAAAGCGTCAATTCTTTGGCACTCAGCTTTCTTCACAGTCCAACTCTTCACATCCATACATGACTACTGGAAAAACCATTCCTTGACTAGATGGATCTTTGTTGGAAAAGTAATATCTCTGCTTTTCAATATGCTATCTAGGTTGGTCATAACTTTCCTTCCAAGGAGTAAGCATCTTTTAATTTCCTGGCTGCAATCACCAACTACAGTCATTTTGGAGCTCAAAAAAAAATAAAGTCTGATGCTGTTTCCACTGTTTTCCCATCTATTTCCCATGAAGTGATGGGACCGGATGCCATGATCTTCGTTTTCTGAATGTTGAGCTTTAAGCCAACTTTTTCACTCTCCACTTACACTTTCATCAAGAGGCTTTTTAGTTCCTCTTAACTTTCTGCCATAAGGGTGGTGTCATCTGCATACCTGAGGTTATTGATATTTCTCCAGACAATCTTGATTTAGTTTGTGCTTCTTCCAGCCCAGCGTTTCTCATGATGTACTCTGCATCTAAGTTAAATAAGCAGGGTGACAATATACAGCCTTGACGTACTCCTTTTCCTATTTGGAACCAGTCTGTTGTCCCATGTCCAGTTCTAACTGTTGTTTCCTGACCTGCATACAAATTTCTCAAGCGGCATGTCAGGTGGTCTGGTATTCCCATCATTTTCAGAATTTTCCACAGTTTATTGTGATTCACACAGTCAAAGGCTTTGGCATAGTCAGTAAAGCAGAAATAGATGTTTTTCTGGAACTCTCTTGCTTTTTCCATGATCCAGCGGATGTTGGCAATTTGATCTGTGGTTCCTCTACCTTTTCTAAAACCAGTTTGAACATCTGGAAGTTCATGGTTCATGTATTGCTGAAGCCTGACTTGGAGAATTTTGAGCATTATTTACTAGCATGTGAGATGAATGCAATTGTGCGGTAGTTTGAGCATTCTTTGGCATTACTTTTCTTTGGGATTGGAATGAAAACTGACCTTTTCCAGTCCTGTGGCCACTGCTGAGTTTTCCAAATTTCTTGGCATATTGAGTGAAGCACTTTCAAAGCATCATCTTTCAGGATTTGAAATAGCTCAACTGGAATTCCATCACCTCCACTAGCTTTGTCCATAGTGATGCTTCCTAAGGTCCATTTGACTTTACATTCCAGGATGTCTGGCTCTAGGTGAGTGATCACACCATCGTGATTATCTTGGTTGTGAATATCTTTTTTGTACAGTCCTTCTGTGTATTCCTGCCACCTCTTCTTAATATCTTCTGCTTCTGTTAGGTCCATACTATTTCTGTCCTTGATCGAGCCCATCTTTGCATGAAATTTTCCTTTGGTCTCTCTAATTTTCTTGAAGAGATCTCTAGTCTTTCCCATTCTGTTGTTTTCCTCTATTTCTTTGCATTGATTGCTGAGGAAGGCTTTCTTATCTCTCCTTGCTATTCTTAGGAACTCTGCATTTAGATGCTTATATGTTTTCTTTTCTCCTTTGATTTTCACTTCTCTTTTTTTCACAGCTATTTGTAAGGCCTCGCCAGACAACCATTTTGCTCTTTTCCATTTCTTTTCCATGGGGATGGTCTTGATCCTTGTCTCCTGTACAATATCATAAGCCTCCGTCCATACTTCATCAGGCACTCTATCTATCAGATCTAGGCCCTTAAATCTATTTCTCACTTCCACTGTATAATCATAAGGGATTTGATTTAGGTCATACCTGAATGGTCTAGTGGTTTTCCCTCCTTTCTTCAATTGCAGACCGAATTTGGCAATAAGGAGTTCATGATCTAAGCCACAGGCAGCTGCTGGTCTTGTTTTTGCTGATTGTATAGAGCTTCTCCATCTGTGGCTGAAAATAGTATAATCAATCTGATATCAATGTTGACCATCTGGTGATGTCCATATGTAGAGTCTTCTCTTGTGTTGTTGGAAGAGAGTGTTTGCTATGACCAGTGCATTCTCTTGGCAAAACTCTATTAGCCTTTGCCCTGCTTCATTCTGTATTCCAAAGCCAAATTTGTCTGTTACCCCAGGTGTTTCTTGGCTTCCTACTTTTGCATTCCAGTCCCCTATAATGAAAAGGACATCTTTTTTTGGGTGTTACTTCTAAAAGGTCTTGTAGGTCTTCATAGAACCATTCAACTTCAGCTTCTTCAGCAATACTGGTTGAGCATAGACTTGGATTACTGTGATATTGAATGGCTTGCCTTGGAAACGAACAGAGATCATTCTGTCTTTTTTGAGATTGCATCCAAGTACTGCATTTCAGACTCTTTTGTTGACCATTATGGCTACTCCATTTCTTCTAAGGGATTCCTGCCCACAGTAATAGATGTAATGGTCCTCTGAGTTAAATTCACCCATTCCAGTCCATTTTAGTTCGCTGATTCCTAGAATGTCAACATTCACTCTTGCCATATTCTGTTTGACCACTTCCAATTTGCCTTGAATCATGGACCTAACATTCCAGGTTCCTATGAAATATTGCTCTTTACAGCATCAGACCTTGCTTCTATCACCAGTCATATCCACAACTGGGTATTTCTTTTTTTTTTGCTTTGGCTCCATCCCTTCATTCTTTGGAGTTATTTCACCACTGATCTCCAGTAACATATTGGACACCTACTGACCTGGGGAGTTCCTCTTTCAGTATCTTATCATTTTGCCTTTTCATACTTTTCATGGGGTTTTCAAGGCAAGAACATGGCCGTGGTTTGCCATTCCCTTCTCCAGTGGACCACATTCTGTCAGACCTCTCCACCATGACCTGCCCATCTTGGGTGGCCCCACATGGCATGGCTTAGTTTCATTGAGTTAGACAAGGCTGTGGTCTGTGTGATTAGATTGACTAGTTTTCTGTGATTATAGTTTCAATGTGTCTTCCCTCAGATGCCCTCTCACAACACCTACTGTCTTACTTGGGTTTCTATTACCTTAGACGTGGGGTATCTCTTCACGGCTGCTCTAGCAAAGTACAGCTGCTGTTCCTTACCTTGGATGAGGGGTATCTCCTCATGGCCGCCCCTGCTGACCTTCAACGTGGAATAGCTCCTCTTGTCCCTCCTGTGCCGCACCTAATCAAATTTGGGTCCACTTTCCAGAGCACAGCATAATCAATCTAATGACATAAAGCTGTAATGAAGAAAATTACAGAGTTTATGGAAGACACTAAGCAAGAAGAACAGGCAGCTTAGGCTCAAAAGATCTCCCCCATGGCTTTTAGGGAAGGATTTGGTTTCTGTAAAGCAACTTAAATATATGTGTCAGATTGTCATCTACATTCCTTGAGGAAGAACCAGAGGCTAGTGAATGCTCAACTAGGGTTCAGTGTTTTCCTGCTGAACTACTGCTTAAGCTAGCATTACTTTTTCTTGGCTGCTTTTCCTTGCTTCCATATTCCCTCACTTCTCAACTTAGTAACTGCCTGAGTCTGTTCTTTGGAACTTGGGGAGGGTCTAGGAGGCTAAAGCCTATACACACACACACACACACACACACACACATATATGTGTGTGTATATATATATATATATATATAAACAATAAATAGGATAAGCAGGTGTCTGCTGTCAGGAAGGGTCCCACAGTGTCCTCGTCAGTTTCAAAGCCTTCAAATATTTCCACTAGGTATCTAAAACACATTTCCCTTTCTTCTCCAGATTATGCTTCCTGAAATAGAAATATACATCATCTTTTTCTTTTCTTTCCCTTATCAAACTTGACTTCTTATATCAGTGTCCTTTCTCCCTGAATCTCTATTCCACCCCGAAGTGTTTTCCAACCCCTTCAGCCTGTCTTCCTGCCCTATTCTCATTACTTCTAAATCATTTTTTTTTGTCTCCCAGTATCATACATCTTGGCATTATTATTTGATTTTTATGAATACACTATTTCTCTTTAGGTAAGATCCTAGTGTGGTCTCCCAGCTTGTTCAGGGGTGAAGAATCTGCCTGCAGTGTAGGGGATGGAAGAGGCATGGGTTCAGTCTCCAAGTCACGAAGATTCCATGGAGAAGAAAACAGCAGCTTACTCCAGTATTCTTGCCTGGGAAATTCCATGGACAGAAGAATCTGGTGGGCTCCAGTCCATGGGGTTGCAAAGAAATGGACGTGACTGAGAATGCACACATACTAAGATCCTAGGGACCTTATTAAAATATATTATAATCATGACAGGATGATATCCTATTAAGATGTGTAAAATACTTTACTTATCGTAGACACCCCAAAAGAGTTGTTGTCTAAAGGAAGAAATTATCTCAACCATTGACCAATTAATTCCACTTCTTTGTTTGATGCAGGGATAATAACAGATGCTTCTCTGCAAGTAATCTCTAGCTTAATTTAAAATTTGACAAGCTGAAAGAGATTTATTCCATTGGGCTATTTTTCCAGCCAAAAGCTACTCACCTTATTGTGAATGTCTTTACCTCAAATTTAAGGTCCATTTGAGTTGAACGTTTATGTAGAAAATATATTTTCTAAATCACTTACAGGGATAGAGGGTTCTTGAATGCATTACCTAGATGCATTAAACAATCAAGAAAGGCAGTCATTATTTCACAACTTTATAAATTAAAGAGTTGAATCTCAGGCATATCAATGGTGGAATCAGGTTTTAAACTAAGATTATAAATACAGGCTATCTTGATTAAAACGTTCTGACTCTTTTGGACATTGGCCCTTGGCTTCTCTGTAAAGTTTCAACCATAAATTTGAACTGTTTAAATGTTTTCCACAGACCCTAAATCTCAATATAATGAATTAGGAATTCATACATCCCACTACCAGATAATCACGATGGTGTGATCACTGACCTAGAGCCAGACATCCTGGAATGTGAAGTCAAGTGGGCCTTAGAAAGCATCACTATGGACAAAGCTAGTGGAGGTGATGGAATTCCAGTTGAGCTATTTCAAATCCTGAAAGATGATGCTGTGAAAGTGCTGCACTCAATATGCCAGCAAATTTGGAAAACTCAGCAGTGGCCACAGGACTGGAAAAGTCAGTTTTCATTCCAATCCCAAAGAAAGGCAATGCCAAAGAATGCTCAAACTACCGCACAATTGCACTCATCTCACACGCTAGTAAAGTAATGCTCAAAATTCTCCAAGCCAGGCTTTAGCAATATGTGAACCGTGAACTTCCTGATGTTCAAGCTGGTTTTAGAAAGGCAGAGGAACCAGAGATCAAATTGCCAACATCTGCTGGATCATGGAAAAAGCAAGAGAGTTCCAGAAAAACATCTATTTCTGCTTTACTGACTATGCCAAAGCCTTTGACTGTGTGGATCACAATAAACTGTGGAAAATTCTGAAAGTGATGGGAATACCAGACCACCTGATCTGCCTCTTGAGAAATTTGTATGCAGGTCAGGAAGCAACAGTTAGAACTGGACATGGAACAACAGACTGGTTCCAA
This sequence comes from Bos javanicus, assembly GCF_032452875.1. NCBI lineage: Eukaryota > Metazoa > Chordata > Mammalia > Artiodactyla > Bovidae > Bos > Bos javanicus. The sequence continues at coordinate 16,960,725 of NC_083883.1, forward strand.
ATAGGAAAAGGAGTTCGTCAAGGCTGTTTATTGTCACCCTGTTTATTTAACTTATATGCAGAGTACATCATGAGAAAGGCTGGACTGGAAGAAGCACAAGCTGGAATCAAGATTGCCGGGAGAAATATCAATAACCTCAGGTATGCAGATGACACCACCCTTATGGCAGAAAGTTAAGAGGAACTAAAAAGCCTCTTGATGAAACTGAAAGTGGAGAGTGGAAAAGTTGGCTTAAAGCTCAACATTCAGAAAATGAAGATCATGGTATCCGGTCCCACCACTTCATGGGAAATAGATGGGGAAACAGTGGAAACAGTGTCAGACTTTATTTTTCTGGGCTCCAAAATCACTACAGATGATGACTGCAGCCATGAAATTAAAAGATGCTTACTCCTTGGAAGGAAAGTTATGACCAACCTAGATAGCATATTTAAAAGCAGAGATGTTACTTTGCCAACAAAGGTTCGTCTAGTCAAGGCTATGGTTTTTCCTGTGGTCTTGTATGGATGTGAGAGTTGGATGGTGAAGAAGGCTGAGCACCGAAGAATTGATGCTTTTGAACTGTGGTGTTGGAGAAGACTCTTGAGAGTCCCTTGAACTGCAAGGAGATCCAACCAGTCCATTCTGAAGGAGATCAACCTGGGATTTCTTTGGAAGTAATGACGCTAAAGCTGAAACTCCAGTACTTTGGCCACCTCATGTGAAGAGTTGACTCATTGGAAAAGACTCTGATGCTGGGAGGGATTGGGGGCAGGAGGAGAAGGGGACGCCAGAGGATGAGATGGCTGGATGGCATCGCTGACTCGATGGACATGAGCCTTGGTGAACTCCGGGAGTTGGTGATGGACAGGGAGGCCTCGCGTGCTGCGATTCATGGGGTCGCAAAGAGTTGGACACAACTAAGCGACTGATATGATCTGATCTGAGGATATTTCAACAGACAGCAATGCAAAAAATTCAAACCTTAAATCTGTTATTTATCTTTTATGCAATTTTGGTCAATGTAAAAGTTGTCAACCTCAGTTTTCTTATTCTTAAAACAAGTGAAATAGCAGTACATAAACCACTGATTATTGTGAGGAATAGCCACCTCATGGAATGCAGCACGCCAGGCCTCCCTGTCCGTCACCAACTCCCAGAGTCCACCCAAACCCATGTCCATTGAGTCAGTGATGCCATCCAACCATCTCATCCTGTCGTCCTCTTCTCCTCCCACCTTCAATCGTTACCAGCATCAGGGTCTTTTCAAATAAGTCAGTTGTTCACATCAGGGGGCCAAAGTATTGGAGTTTCAGCTTCAGTATCAGTCCTTCCAATGAATAGTCAGCACTGATTTCCTTTAGGATGGACTGGTTGGATCTCCTTGCTGTTCAAGGGACTCTCAAGAGTCTTCTCCAACACCACAGTTCAAAAATATCAATTCTTTGGTGCTCAGCTTTCTTTATAGTCCAGCTCTCACATGCATACATGACCACTGGAAAAACTAAAGCTTTGACTGGATGGACCTTTGTTGGCAAAGTAGTGTCTCAGCTTTTTAACATGCCATCTAGGTTGATCATAACTTTTCCTCCAAGGAAGAAGTATCTTTTAATTTCATGGCTACAGTCACAATCTGCAGTAATTTTGGAGCCCCAGAAAATAGTCTCTCACTGTTTCCATGGTTTCCCCTCTATTTCCTGTGAAGTGATGGGACCAGTTGCCATGGTCTTTGTTTCTGAATGTTGAGTTTTAATCCAACTTTTACAGTGTCCTGTTTCAGTTTCATCAACAGGCCCTTTAGTTCTTCACTTTCTGCTATAAGGGTGGTGTCATCTGCATATCTGAGGTCATTGATATTTCTCCCAGCGATCTTGATTCCAGCCTGTGCTTCTTCCAGCCCAGTGTTTCTCATGATGTACACTGCATATAAGTTAAATAAGCAGGGTGATAATGTACCACCTTGACACCCTCCTTTCCCTATTTGGAACCAATCTGTTGTTCCATTTCTAGTTCTAACTGTTGCTTCCTGACCTGCATACAGATTTCTCAGAAGGCAGATCAGGGTGTCTGGTATTCCCATCTCTTGAAGAATTTTCCACAATTTTTTTGTGATTCACACAGTCAAAGGCCTTGGCATAGTCAATTAAGCTAAAATAGATGTTTTCCTGGAATGGTCTCACTTTTTCAGTGAGCCAGTGGATGTTGGCAATTTGATCTCTGGCTCCTCTGCCTTTTCCAAGACCAGCTTGGACATCTGGAAAATCACAGTTCACGTACTGTTGTAGCCTGCCTTGGAGAATTTTGAGTATTACTTTACTAGCATGTGAGATGAGTGCAGTTGTGGGGTTGTTTGTGCATTCTTGCAGATGATCCATTAAATGGATTTAGAATCTTTATGTACTTCTTTGTATATGATGTTTGGTCTCTTTAATATGAGTAATTACAGCTTTTAGGATTATTATATCATTCAAGATTATTAATTGATTGTTTTTGCTTTCAGAATGCTTATACTGATTTGAGAGTTTTGCAAAACAAAAGATTAAGCTTAAAATATTTGAAAAGTAATCCAGTTGTGAAATGTTCCAGTTTTTAATTTAATATTAACTATATAAAATTGGAAACACTGTCTAATTCATAGAGTGATAAGGCTCTTGAATAATAATTTAGGCAATAATGACTTTAGTATATATTATTTTCATGATGAAAATATCACAATTACATCTTTAGAGATGAAAACTTTTATATATGTTGAAGGTGGAAAAGGATAAAATATTAAATGAAAGGGACAGTGTGGGATGATTTGGGGGAATGGCATTGAAACATGTATAATATCATATAAGAAATGAATCATCAGTCCAGGTTCAATGCAGGATACATGTTGCTTGGGGCTGGTGCACTGGGATGACCAAGAGAGATGGTACAGAGAGAGAAGTGGGAGGGGGTTCAGGATGGGGAGCCTGTGTACACCCGTGGTGGATTCATGTTGATGTATGGCAAAACCAATACAATATTGTAAAATAATTAACCTCCAATTAAAATAAATACATTTAATAAAAAAAATGTACACACTAGCAACAAGGTCCTACTGTATAGCACAAGGAACTATATTAAATATCTTAATATAAACCATGATGGAAAATAATAATAAAAAGAAGGTATATGTATATATATACATAACATAGCCTCTCTGCTGTACAACAGAAATTAACATTGTAAATAAACTATGCTTCAATAAAAATTGTTTTTATAACAAATAAAAATAAATAAATAGATAGATGTAGCCAATAGAAGGTGGACTTTCTGATTTCTTTTCTTTATACACCTGCTTTATCAAAATCAGTATATGTCTAATAAATTTATTCACTAGTCATGATTTATCTTGGTAGGGGTGATAAAAATAGAGGTTGGTAAGAGGGTACAAACTTTCAGTTATACGATGAATAAGGAATGTATAACATGGTAAATCTAATGTACAACATGGTGACTATAGTTAATAACACTAAAACAAGACCAGGAGATGACTGTGGCTCAGACCATGAACTGCTTATTGTCAAATTCAGACTTAAATTGAAGAAAGTAGGGAAAACCACTAGACCATTCAGGTATGACCTAAATCACATCCCTTATGATTATACAGTGGAAGTGAGAAATAGATTTAAGGGCCTAGATCTGATAGATAAAGTGCCTGATGAACTACGCAATGAGGTTCGTGACATTGTACAGGAGACAGGGATCAAGACCATTCCCATAGAAAAGAAATGCAAAACAGCAAAACGGCTGTCTGGGGAGGCCTTACAAATAGCTGTGAAAAGAAGAGAAGTGAAAAGCAAAGGAGAAAAGGAAAGATATAAACATCTGAATGCAGAGTTCCAAAGAATAGCAAGGAGAGATAAGAAAGCCTTCTTCAGCTATCAATGCAAAGAAATAGAGGAAAACAACAGAATGGGAAAGACTAGGGATCTCTTCAAGAAAATCAGAGATACCAAAGGAACATTTCATGCAAAGATGGGCTCCATCAAGGACAGAAATGGTATGGACCTAACAGAAGCAGAAGATATTAAGAAGAGGTGGCAAGAATACACAGAAGAACTGTACAAAAAAGATCTTCACGACCCAGATAATCATGATGGTGTGATCACTCACCTAGAGCCAGACATCCTGGAATGTGAAGTCAAGTGGGCCTTAGAAAGCATCACTACGAACAAAGCTAGTGGAGGTGATGGAATTCCAGTTGAGCTATTTCAAATCCTGAAAGATGATGCTGTGAAAGTGCTGCACTCAATATGCCAGCAAATTTGGAAAACTCAGCAGTGGCCACAGGACTGGAAAAGGTCAGTTTTCATTCCAATCCCAAAGAAAGGCAATGCCAAAGAATGCTCAAACTACCGCACAATTGCACTCATCTCACACGCTAGTAAAGTAATGCTCAAAATTCTCCAAGCCAGGCTTCAGCAATATGTGAACCGTGAACTTCCTGATGTTCAAGCTGGTTTTAGAAAAGGCAGAGGAACCAGAGATCAAATTGCCAACATCCGCTGGATCATGGAAAAAGCAAGAAAGTTCCAGAAAAACATCTATTTCTGCTTTACTGACTATGCCAAAGCCTTTTATTGTGTGGATCACAATAAACTGTGGAAAATTCTACAAGAGATGGGAATACCAGACCACCTGATCTGCCTCTTGAGAAATTTGTATGCAGGTCAGGAAGCAACAGTTAGAACTGTTCATGGAACAACAGACTGGTTCCAAATAGGAAAAGGAGTTCTTCAAGGCTGTTTATTGTCCCCCTGTTTATTTAACTTAGATGCAGAGTACATCATGAGAAATGCTGGACTGGAAGAAGCACAAGCTGGAATCAAGATTGCCGGGAGAAATATCAATCACCTCAGATATGCAGATGACACCACCCTTATGGCAGAAAGGGAAGAGGAACTCAAAAGCCTCTTGATGAAAGTGAAAGTGGAGAGTGAAAAAGTTGGCTTAAAGCTCAACATTCAGAAAACGAAGATCATGGCATCCGGTCCCACCACTTCATGGGAAATAGATGGGGCAATAGATGGGGAAACAGTGGAAACAGTGTCAGACTTTATTTTTCTGGGCTCCAAAATCACTACAGATGGTGACTGCAGCCATGAAATTAAAAGACGCTTACTCCTTGGAAGGAAAGTTATGACCAACCTAGATAGCATATTCAAAAGCAGAGACATTGCTTTGCCAACAAAGGTTTGTCTAGTCAAGGCTATGGTTTTTCCTGTGGTTATATATGGATGTGAGATTTGGACTGTGAAGAAGGCTGAGAGCCGAAGAATTGATGCTTTTGAACTGTGGTGTTGGAGAAGACTCTTGAGAGTCCCTTGGACTGCAAGGAGATCCAACCAGTCCATTCTGAAAGAGATCAGTCCTGGGATTTCTTTGGAAGGAATGATGCTAAAGCTGAAACTCCAGTACTTTGGCCACCTCATGCGAAGAGTTGACTCATTGGAAAAGACTCTGATGCTGGGAGGGATTGGGGGCAGGAGGAGAAGGGGACGACAGAGGATGAGATGGCTGGATGGCATTACTGACTCGATGGACGTGAGCCTCAGTGAACTCCGGGAGTTGGTGATGGACAGGGAGGCCTCGTGTGCTGTGATTCATGGGGTCGCAAAGAGTCGGACACGACTGACTGTTCTGATTTGATCTGATATATTTGATATTTTCCAGGACAGTGAGTGTGTGCTCACTCCATCATGTCCAGCTCTTTGCGAATCCTGGACTTAGCTTGCCTGGCTCCTCTGTCCATGGGATCTCCCAGGCAGAGATACTGGAGTGAGTTTCATTTCCTTCTCCAGGGGATCTTCCAAACTCAAGATTTGAACCCACATCTCTTGCATCTCTTGCATTGCAGGCTGAGACATTACCACTGCGCCACCTGGGAAGCTAAGTTATTAGCCATTCTGCAAAAGATATGATAAGTTTTAAATTAAGAGGTTATTTGTTAAACTCTCCTTAGGGTCACAGTATTTCCTACATCCAATATTTTATTTCTTGAGAGGGACTTACAATTCGGCGGCCAATTGCATCTATTTAAACATTCAAAATTCTGCCTGCCAGTGCAGGAGATGCAAGAGGCATTGCTTTGATCATTGGGTCAGTAAGATCCCCTGGAGGAGGAAATGGCAACCCACCCCAGTATTCTTGCCTGTGAAATCCCATGGACAGAGGAAGCTGGTGGGCTACAGCCCGTGGAATGGCAAAGAGTCCAACAGGACTGAGAGACCAAACACACAGACACACACACACACACACACACACACACACACACAAAGACACACACACACATATACAGTGTTACTTCTCTTATGTCTTCTTGCAAATTTCATACAGAAGACTCTTGACTCTGGATCTCTTTAACATTACTTTGCATATGTAGTTCACCAACTTGTAATTTCCTCCATTTTTCCCTATGCATTTATATTCTTCTGTGTAATCTAAAACCAAATTACTACCCAGACAGATTCCTTAATTTTTCAGTTAAGTCCATTTAAAATAATCCAGAGGTCCTTTTATGATTCTCCAACTAAGGCAAGATATTTCAGATGTAATTGCTGGTCCTAAAAAACACAATAAATGGTAGATTTATGTCCCAATTAAGCTGATGACTTCAAAATAATGTGTTGTAGTAATAAAGTTGAGATACTGCTCTACAAACAAGGTGAAGTTTTTTTGCTGCTTATTTATTTAGAGGGTAAAGAGACAACTGTTGTTTAAAGTATTTTTCCCCTGCCCTGGGAGATATTTAATCCTCCATTATCTGACTCTCACTTTACCTACTTCCCATCATAAGATTCTAGTGTTTGATTTGATGTATTCAAATAATAAGAACAGCAATATTCTGGAACTTGAAATAAATGCACAAAAGTAATCTTATTTCTAATTGTGTCTGAAGGAAGGATAAAAACATTCACCCATATGTAACATAAACCAGTGAACTTTGGGAGTAGAAGAACTGTGGATGTCTTGGTCACTTCTTCCCAGCAAGTAGTCAGACATGAAATAGACTCAATAAATAATTTCTGGTTGAATAGATAAACTTTGTCCATAGTCATTATTTTGATCGCCAAAAATGATTTTTTTTACTTCTGGGTTTCAAATTGAATTTCAAATTATTGAAAAGATGCAAATAATTATACCAAAGTCAAAACTTGGTAATTTTGACTGATCGGCTACAATCTATCAAGGCCTGGCCAGCTTTTGACATGGATTTCCTAAATTAGCATAAAATACTCTTTTACAATACATGCTATTCAGATTTAAACCTAAGAAAACAAGACTGTGTTTTTCTTATTTTAAATGATATATTAAATAATTCATAATAATATCCTTTCCTAGTAGCTCAGGTCTCATTACTGTGGGCACATGGTCCAATCTTGCCCAGAATTAGTACAATTTAATGAATGAATTCACTGCATTCATAGCATGGTTTCCCAACTCTTCCTTCATATTTTTCTTGCTGTTTTAAATTTGCATGTGCAAGATTAATGACACTGACATAAAATTTATTTAAAACTTCTTTTTTGCAAATACCAGATCCTCAAAGGATAGAAATCTGCATCATCACTGCTGTGATGATTTTAATCTTCAAAAGAAGTTGTTTAATTTATATACTTTAATTCTCATATTATGCTATTTTCCCTTGAATATTTTGCATGGGAAATAATGCTGCATACTTCTGGCCAAGCTCAGAAATATTGAAGCTGTGGGAGGAAACAAAAATTAATAGTAGAGCAGGAGTTCCATGGCAACTATGTGGCTTCATTACCAAAATCATACACAAGGTTCTGCCTTCATAGTTTCTTATATGTTAAGTAGCATAAAGACACTGCATGGTTCATTTAGTCCCTAATTTTTCACTTGGGTAAATTACCTAGATGTTCAGATTCACACAGAATTCATCCTATGGAGAAACAGCACAATTATTTCAGGAAAAAGGACTCCCTTTCAGATCTTGTATCAAACTGATTTATTATTCTCCAGTACCTCAACATTTTCCAATTATCAACACAATTGAAAGCCAAACCAGAGGCAAATTCATCATTCTAAAAAGAAAAGAAACTCCAATAGACCAAATCTGGGAGATGCCACACCATTTTTTAAATTAACAATACCCCTCCCCCCCAGATTTCTGCCCATCTTTTTCCCCTTGCCCTCCAATCCACAACTTACCCTTTCCCTCATCCTGTTAAGGCACAACAGGCACACATAATATAATATAACTTATGAACACAATACTTTTATAAGATTTAGTTAAAATTACTAATTTTTACCTTCTTGACAACATTAACTTTAATTTTTCTGTCATGTGCTCTTTGGGGCTACTAGAATATTTTGTAGATACTGCTGATAAAAAACATATGGCTAAAATTATTATTATATATGTTTTATATATAAAAGTAAAGAAGTATAGTTTATATATTCTATCAGATATATTAAGTAAATGGTCTGGAAATGTATGTAAATATTAGAATATTTTGGAGGAAATTTGTTAAGCAAATATACTCAATAAGTCAAATAAAGAAGCTTAGACACAGGCTATTGCAGCAAAATGTAACTTTTGTTATCTAGATATGTGTAATATACCTTGACATTATACAATTTGTGTATACAATTTGACAGCACTAGATGTTAGTATAGATATATTAGGTGGTAAAAAGAAACTGCAATATAAACCTCTCCCTAGAATGATGTAGATATTAATACATATGTGCATATATAATTTTATGTTTTGCAAAAACACATTGTATAGGGTGCAAAATAGTGGGTTATTTCACACTGAGTTCTCTCTAATCTGATGTATATCTCTGAGCCATCCTCTTCTCCAGAGCAAAGACAACACAGAGGCAGCACAAAGGCTGCCTTGGGAGGGATGAGTAAGGGCAGCCTTCTAGGGCTTTCTCCACCCTGATTCACGTTTCCCTATGTGAAAAGTCCAGGACAAAATTACTGAGTGGAGATGTCTAGAGTCTTTGGCTTTCTAAGTAGTGCTAGTGGTAAAGAACCCACCTTCCAGTGCAGGAGATGCCTGAGACAAGGGTTCAACCCGTAGGTTAAGAAGATCCCCTGGAGGAGGTCACGAGAAGCCACTCCAGTATTCTTTCCTGGAGAATCCCATAGACAGAGGAGCCTGCCAGGCTACAGCCCATAGGTTCGCAAAGAGTCTGACGTGACTGGAACAACTTGGCACGTAGCATGCACAGACAGGTTAAATACGTCAGGCTCTGAGGCCACAGGAGACTGGAGAGAAGAAACTGAACAGAAGTTGTTCCTGGTGTCTGGATTTGATGATCTGCAGATTTATAAATTAACTATGCAGAGAAAGAGAGATCCTTGTACCATCTGTATGCCTTAAGATAGATACCTGAGCCTTAAGGTAACCTCAGCAGAGCACCAGCAGCTCACAAAGATAACTCATCATACATCATGGTAGAGCAGACAGCAGAGAAGGAAAGGTACAAACAAAAGAATTAAAAGAGAGAGAAAAAAAAAAAAAAGAGGCCCTGACCATTAAATATATGCTGAAAGTGATGAAAATATTCCGCTACACATGCCTCATCTGAGAAAAAAACTCAGGCAAAGGCAGAAAACAAATTAATTAAATTATCAGTTTGAGAGTAATATTACACCCTAATGGCAGAAGGCAAAAAGAAACTTAAAAGCCTTTTGATGAAGTTGAAAGAGGAGAGTGTTAAAGCTGACTTAACACTCAAAAAACAAAGATGGTGGCATCCAGCTCCATCACTTCATGGCAAATAGATGGAAAAAAAAGTGGAAGCAGTGACCGATTTTATTTGCCTGGGCTCCAAAATCACTGCAGATGGTAATTGCAGCCATGAAATTAGAAGACTCTTGCTCCTTGGAAGAAAAGCTGTGACAAACTTAGCGTATTAAAAAGTAGAAACATCACTTTGCCAACAAAGGTCGATATAGTCAGAGCTATGATTTTTCCAGTGGTCATGTATGGATGTGAGAGATGGACTATAAAGAAAGCTGAGCACTGAAGAATTGATGCTTTTGAACTGTGGTGCTGCAGAAGACTCTTGAGTGTCCCTTGGACTGCAAGGAGATCAAACCAGTCTGTCCTAAAGGGAAACCTCATTGAATATTCATTGGAAGGATTGATGCTGAAGCTGAAACTCCAATATGAACCAACTCACTGGAGAAATTCCTGATGCTGGGAAAGATTGAAGGCAGGAGGAGAAAAGGGGACAGCAGAAGATGAGATAGTTGGATGGCATCACAAACTCAATGGACATGAGTCTGAGCAAACTCTGGGAGAATGCAAAGGGCAAGGAAGCCTGGCATGCTGCAGTCCATGGGGTCAAAAAGAGTAAGCCATGACTTAACAACTCAACAACAATAAGTAAAATAGATAATCAACAAGGACCTACTGTATAGCACAGGGAACTCTACTCAGTACACCATAATAACTTATATGGGGAAGGAATCTGAAAAGAATAGATGTGTGTATTAATATATGAAGAGCTGAATCACTCTGCTGTGCACTTGAAACTAACACAGCATTGTAAATGAACTCTGTGTGTGTGTATGTGTGTGCTTAGTCCTGTCTGATGCTTTGCAATCCCACTTTGCAAACCTGCAGCACACCGGGCTCCTCTAGCCTCCACTATTTCCCAGAATTTACTCAAATTCATGTCCATTGAGTCAGTGATGCTATCTAAGCACATCATCCTCTGCTTCCCCTTTCTCCTTTTGCCTTCAGTCTTTCCCAACATCAGGATCTTTTCCAATAAGTAGGTTTTTCGCATCAGGTGGCCAAAGTATCTGAGCTTCAGTTTCAGCATCAGTCCTTCCAATGAATATTCAGGGTTGATTTCCTTTAGGATTGATTGGTTAGATCTCCCTTCAGTTCAAGAGATGCTCAAGAGTCTTCTCCAGCACCACAATTCAAAAAGAATCATTTCTTTGGTGCTCAGCCTTCTTCATGAATCTGGATATAGAAATGAGAGCAAGTTATAAAATTATTGTTTTTGTGATTGAAAATCAACATATTTAACTAGCTATCTGATAGAGACATTAACCAAATAGAATGAATAACTAACCCATTAGATTGATGATGCCTACGATGCTTATATTAATGTGCACACACATGCCACATCCTTCAGTGGTGTTTGATTCTTTGTGACTCTATGTACTGTAGCCCACCAGGCTCCTCTGTCCATGGGATTCTGCAGGCAAGAATACTGGAGTGGGTTGCCCTATCCTCCTCAAGGGATATTCCTAACCAAGGGATCCAGCCAGAGTTTTTTATGTTTCCTGCATTGGCAGGCATGTTACCACTAGGACCACTTAAGAAACCCAGTAAGAAAGTGTTGATCTCTAATTACATAATATTTGAACTACTACTAGTAATTGTAGTAAGAATAAAGTCGTAATAATGGAATTTCAATGCTTTCCATTTTTTTCAAGTCCTTAAAAATATTAATCAAATTATTTAAAGTATGTTCAGGAGGAAAGAGGATTCACTTTTGACTCTACAGGAAGCAGGATGCATATTAAGGACATATTAAGTATGCATATAAATGAAAACAATCCCACCATTGCTCTGTTGCAATACACAGATAACCCAATCAGGTTAAACTGAAGCAGAATTTTTTTTAAAAAAAAAAAAGGGAAAATATGACAACTTCATATGGTTTAATTGGGTTAAAAATATTGGATTTCTAATTCAACTTTCAAAAATTTAATAATAGTCACTCCAATATGACTAAGAAACCTTCCTATGATAATATGACATTACAAGCTCATTTTGCAAGTTTCTATATGGAAGGGATAGCACTTATTATTCTGCTTTTGCAAAGCTCCAGCCAAACTTAGATGTTCTATAAAAGGAAGATCCACAGGCCAGGAGTTTGAAGAAAAATGGCGTATGAACCCCAGTCCTTGGGCAGAATCTTCCAGACACACTGAAATCAGCATAGGGAATTCTTCACTGCTTTGTGCACATATTACAGTGGAGGCTGGGTCACAAAGAGTCATTCTCACATTTAAATGAATAATTTACTCTAACTCCACTTCAATTTGCAGTGAAAACATTTTATTGTCTTAATCTTGTAAATGGATCTTTTTATTGATGTCTTCCAAGAAATATGTGACTTGCCTATACTACTTGTAGGAAATTCTTTCTTTTAAAAAGTCTGTAATTTATTCTTTTTCATAAAGTAACTTTTACTCTCTATGGAATTAAAGGAAATTCTGTTTGCTACATACTGGATAGGGAAATCCTGATTAGCTCATTATGTTATTAGAAAAGATCACTATCTTGGGACCCAAACCTAACCCTAACCCTTATGATCCAGCAATCCCACTGCTGGGGAAACCAGAAGGGAAAGAGACACGTGTACCCCAATGTTCATCGCAGCACTGTTTATAATAGCCAGGACATGGAAGCAACCTAGATGTCCATCAGCAGATGAATGCATAAGAAAGCTGTGGTACATATACACAATGGAGTATTACTCAGCCATTAAAAAGAATACAGTTGAATCAGTTCTAATGAGGTGGATGAAACTGGAGCCTATTATACAGAGTGAAGTAAGCCAGAAAGAAAAACACCAATACAGTATACTAACGCATATATATGGAATTTAGAAAGATGGTAACAATAACCCTGTGTACAAGACAGCAAAAGAGACACTGATGTATAGATCAGTCTTATGGACTCTGTGGGAGAGGGAGAGGGTGGGAAGATTTGGGAGAATGACATTGAAACATGTATACTATCATGTATGAAATGAGTCACCAGTCCAGGTTCGATGCACGATACTGGATGCTTGGGGCTAGTGCACTGGGACGACCCAGAGGGATGGTATGGGGAGGGAGGAGGGAGGAGGGTTCCGGATGGGGAACACATGTATACCTGTGGCGGATTCATTTCGATATTTGGCAAAACCAATACAATATTGTAAAGTTTAAAAAAAAAAAAAAAGACCTTGCCTTCCAAGGCAGACAGTGATGGTTCAATCCTTGGTCTGGGAGTTAACATCCCACATGCCTTGTGGCTAAAGCAAAACAAAACAAAGGCAATATTGTAACAAAGACAAAAAAAAATTATTGTAACAAAGACAGCAAACTTTAATGAATAATGAAGACTTAAAAAAAAAAAACTATCTCTTGGTACTAATGATTCCAAATCTGCCTGAGAGATCAGAAAATCAAAAATGTATTCTGTGCATAAACAAATTCAGTGTTTTCTCAATTCATACATGTCCTCATACATCAAAATCTTTAAAAAAATATTTCATAGCATCAATGGGTACAGCTTAAACCCATACAGTTTGCTTAGTTTAACTTTTTTTTTTCTTTTTTTTCTAATTTTATTTTATTTTTAAACTTTACATAATTGTATTAGTTTTGCCAAATATCAAAATGAATCTGCCACAGGTATACATGTTTAACTTTTATATATTTCATGCATTTTAAAACTTAAAAAAGAGAACAAGTATTTTAAAAATATAATATTGCTAATTTTATACATAATGAAGATGTGTTCTCTTTACATTAAAAAATTCTCTTTTATATGGCTTTCCAGAGGCAAACAAGTTTTTATATTTTCAAAATATCTGGGCCACACTTTGGCATTCTTTACTATTCAGTCTGTTTTTCATTTTTTTTTCAGTTTCTTACATGTTTAACAATAATTATAGCAAAATGTTGCCCTTGGGGTTTAATATCTATATTATAAAATATTATTATAATAACATATAATATAAAACCACTACTTATTTCTGCCATTTTAGGAAAAAAAGTACAGATGTTATGTAGATGATACGTAAATATACGGTCAGGCTTCCTAGCTGGCGCAGTGGTAAAGAACCCACAAGCCAATGCTGGAGACACAGGATTGATTTCTGGGTTGGGAAGATCACCTGGAGAAGGAAATGGCAACTTATGCCAGTATTTTGGCCTGGGAAATCCCATGGACAGAGGGGCATGGTGGGCTGTTACAGTCCATGGGGTCGAAAAAGGTCAGACACAACTGAGTGACTATGCATGCACACACAGCAGGATTACAGCTATGTTCAAATAAAATTGTATTTTTAAGGAAGACTGGCTGGCTATATTTGGCCCACAAACTGTATTTTGTCTACAAGGATTTAGAATGAATCTCAAACTGAAACAATTTCTAATGATTCTAATTTGAACATGTTTCTGAATGAATCCCAAAGAAAGACAATGCAAAAGAATGTTCAAACTACAGAACAATTGCACTCGTTTCACATGCTAGCAAGGTAATGCTTAAAATCCTTCAAGCTATGTTTCAACAGTATGTGAACTGAGAACTTCCAGATGTACAAGCTGGATTTAGAAAAAATAAAGGAACCAGAGATTAAATTGCCAACATCCACTGGATCATAGAAAAAGCAAAAGAGGTCCAGAAAAACATATATTTCTGCTTTATTGACTACACCAAAGCCTTTGACTGTGTGGATCACAGCAAACTGTGGGAAAATTCTTAAAGAGATGGAAATATCAGATCACCTACCCTGCCTCTTGAGAAATCTGTATGCAGGTCAAGAAGCAATGGTCAGAGCCAGACATGGAACAACAGACTGGTTCAAAATTGGGAAAGGAGTATGTCAAGGCTGTATGTCATCCTGAATATTTAACTTACATGCAGAGTATATTATGTGAAATGCCAGGCTGGATGAAGCTCAAGCTGAAATCAAGATTGCTGGGAGCAATATCAACAGCCTCATATATGGAGATGATACCACTCTAATAGCAGAAAGCGAATAGAAACTAAAGAGCCTATTGATGAAGGTGAAAGAGGAGAGTGAAAAAGCTGGCTTAAAACTCAACAGTCAAAAAACAAAGATCATGGTATCTGGTCCCATGACTTCATGACAAAGAGATTGGGAAAAAGTGGAAACAGTGGCAGATTTTATTTTCTTGAGCTCCAAAATCACTGCGGACTGTTACTGCAGCCATGAAAATGAAAAACTCTTGCTTCTTGGAAGAAAATCTATGACAAACCTAGACAATGCATTTAAAAGCAGAAACATCGCTTTGGTGAAAAATGTCTGTAATAGTCAAAGCTATGGTTTTTCCAGTAGTTATGTATGGATGTGAGAATTTGACCATAAACAAGGCTGAGCACTGAAGAATTGATACTTTTAAACTGTGGTGCTGGAGAAGACTCTTGAGAGTCCCTTGGACAGCAAGGAGTTCAAACCAGTTAATCTTAAAGAAAATCAATGCTGAATACTCATTGGAAGGACTGATGCTAAAGCTGAAGCTCCAATACTTTGGCCACCTGATGGGAAGAGCCGACTCATTAGAAAAGACCGTGATGCTGGGAAAAATTGAGGGCAGGAGCAGATGGGAGCAGCAAAAGATGAGATGGTTAAATAGCATCACTGACTCAACTGACATGAGTTTGAACAAAGTCCTGGAGATACGGAAGGACAGGGAAGCCTGGCATGCTGCAGCCCATGGGGTTGCAAAGAGTCAGACATGACTTATAAAATGAATAAAACAACCACAAGGAATGAGTGACTTCAAAAATATTGCAAAAATGTAAACTTGTAAATAGATTTTATCTTATTATTTCACTGAAATTTTACTTGTGACCTGTTGAGATTCAGCATTTCATTATCAGAAATGTTGGACTAATCTACTTGGGGGTTCAGTTCATACACAAGGAGTAGTGGTTATTCAGCCACAGAAACTAAATGGAAATTTTTTATTATTGGTGATGTGATTTTAATATACACAAGTATTATTTGCAAATTACCTTGATACATGATTGTATTTTATTTATTTTTGCAGTGATTTATTTTTGTTCAGGTTGTGACATATTTCCTTCAAAATAACTTGTCATAATTAAACTTTATTCCACCATTTTTGTCTCCTCCTGTTATTTTATCCATTCAAATGAAAGCACTTAATTTTTTCCTGAGTATATTAGGTCAGTTATACTCATTATCATATCATATGGCTCATAAATCACTTTGTGTCTCTAAATGATAAGGATTTAAAATAGTACTATTATCACATTAAAAAAACAAGCAGTTGCTGAAAAAAACCACAATATTGTCTAAAATCCTACATATTTTAATTTGTTCTGATTTTCTAAAAAATATATTTTTTTACCTTTGGTTTCTTCAATTCAGCATGCAAGCAAGAGCCACACATTATGTACTATATAATTTTGAGCAGATTTGACTTGGCTTCTAAGATTTCTAACACTGTCCCACTGGGGCTCAGCTTTACTAAACATCTTCTTAAATGGGAGGATGAGTCAAGATGCTCGGCCTAAGCCTTCAGGGGCTATCACTCAATCACAAGCAAAAGGATAAGAGCACAGTACCATTTGTCACATAGCAGAACGGGAACTGTGGATGTTAGAAAATGATGGTGATCAGAAAAAATGTTTCCATTTCTAGTTCATTGAAACAAATCCCATTTTATTTATCTGATAAGTTTGTTTGTTTTTGTTTTTGGACCATAATTGCTTTACAATGTTGTGTTAATTTCTGCTATACCACAATGTGAAGCAGCTATAAGTATACATATATCCCCTCCTTCTTGAGCCTCCTTCCCACTTCCTCTTCACACCTCTCTAGGACACCACAGAGCACTGAGCTGAGCTCCCTATGTTATACCGCAGCTTTCTGATTAAATAGCTGCATATTTTACACACGGTAGTGTATATATGTCAATACTACTCTCTCAGTTAGTTATCTGATAAGTTTTATTATAAAAACATGAAATGCAAAATTTTCACATGTAGACAAACACTGAATCAACTACTAAGAACATTTTTCAGCATCTTTTGTAATACATGAGGCATAGAAGCAAGGGAAATTTTCAGGAAATGTATTTGAACAAGGTATACTTCAGGGGGTTGTGATAGTCTAGGTGGCTAAATTGGAATTTCTTTGGTAAATATTTATGTCATGAGCCAATACCAGAAACTGATGAACAACCATGCTGGGAAAAGGAGTTTAAAAATCTGTGACACTGCATTTGCTTCTGGGGAAGATGGAGCAACATAAACCAGATTTACTCTCCTGTCAAAACAAGAAAAAGAAGACAAAATATACCAAACAATGATTCTGAGATATCAAAGTGTAGGAAATGCTGTGATGTGATCTCAGAGAGATGGGAAATGCATGAAATGAGCCCTCACTTTGCACAGACTCACTGCTTTGAGAGAAGCTCCAGGACTCCCAGTTGGGAGAAGAAATCCAGAGACTCTCTGAGTTGAGGAGATTAAGCTGAGAAGCCAAGGATTTCAGAACTTGCAAGACAGAATACTGAGGAGAGAGCTGCATGGAGACAGGGCTCCAGGGATCACTGGAGGGTCCCTCTCAGGTACACAGTTGAGTGATGATCACTGTGTAGTATGAAGCTTGGCACAAGTTGTTTTTTGTTTTTGTTTTTTGCCATCTGAGTGAGGATAAGAATTACTGATAATGCACTATTATTTCATTTGTTTTGGTTTCCCCTAGATTTTAAGATGATTAAAGCATTTTTATCTATGCTTATTAGCAATGTACACATATTTTTTTCTTAGTAGAAGTGATATATATATGCATATATATACACACATACAGCCACTTATATATGTTGCACTTTTCCACAATGGCTTTCTCGTTTACCTAGTTTTCAGTATATTTGGATAAGGAGGTGTTATTAATTTCATGTGTTCAATCAATTTTTAAATAAATAACTCATATCCTATACTTCTAAACAATTAAATCATGGAATAATTCTCAGTACTTTCTTCAGGAAACTTTATCTCAATTTAAATCTACAATTCATATGAAGTTTACTTTTGCATATGGTGTGAGGTCAGGCTGAGTGTTAATTTTCCCTCAAACATATCCGAATGACACATTTATTAAAAAGTCATTATTTTTTTCCTTTCTTCAGTGACACTTTTATTGTAAGTCTAGTGCTCAAACTAGGTAGAGGTCTGTTTCTGGAATTTAGAGTGCTGTTGTCCAATTTCATGAATTATTTAATTCCAAGTTGAGCCTTAGTTCTTTCTAGGGTATCCACTTACATATCCATTTACAGTTTATATTTGTGTGTGTGTATGTGTGTGTGACTCTCTTCAGATCTTCAGACTCTCAAGCATAACTGAGCATAGTTCACCAGACTTTCAAATTGAAAGATGAATTATTACTGTGTGGAAATTATCATGTACTATTTTTATATACAGAACATTCCAAACATCTAAATGTGTCATCACCCCACTAGCATTACATTCAGCCCTAAACTTCTTGGTAAACTATTTTTACTGATGACATTTTGGAGAAGAATGTGTCATATATATTTGCCTTTGATCAAAAATGAATAAATGAGAATGGGGTTAGGGCAATGAAAAATATACACTCAGTTGAGAGTAAATGAAAGATTAACTAAAACTCCTACTAAGACATCTAATCATATGACAAAACACGATCAATGCAGGGTTCTTACAAATTAAAAAAAAAATTCACACACAGATAAAAAGTAATATTTCTAGCAACAAATGGAAGTCATCTTCCTAATGACCTTAATGCATTCCCAAATAAACCTGACTTTCAGTTCTGAGAAGACAAGCTGTGAATGCCGAAAGCTTCATTAACGTTTTATCAATTTCTTACGCTTCAAGCAGTTTCACTTTAGCTGTTATGAGTCTTAAAATCAGAGGGTACTGATTTTATACTAAGTTAAAGTTTCAGGTATATTTCAAAAACCCCTCTCATTTCTACATATGTGATTGATGTAAGGTTTTAGATACTGAAAATGATATTTAATCTAATTTCTTGAGTTTCTGAGAAACTATCATTAAAAAATATACCTTTCAGAATGATGTTGCTTACAAAGTTAGATAAATTTGACTTTGGTTTAGAGTAACCGATTATTCATATTCTTTTGTCATTAAATGATATTTTGCTAAAATATTTGTCTACATAAAAATGTATTATTTAATGTCAATATATGAAATCAGTAGGAAAATCACTGCTTTGATTTCTAGTATCAAAGTAAAACCTTTAACCCAATGGAACACCTGAGTGCCTATTATATGCAAGGTTCTATGTAAATACCAGGGAGGAAATATGTTTATTGATCACTTATGATGATAACCCTTAGAACACCCATTAGAATACCAAGTTCATGGCTTTGAACTTTAACTTTCAGTTGTGTTCTTCTTTTACCGGGTGACTAAAGCTTCATATACAGTTATATACCCTCTCAGATAAGGTTGTCATGTAGATCAATGGAGCAGAACCCCCCGCCTATACAGGATCATCACAAGAACAACAAATCAGTTGTTTAGGATCAAAAGTGCCAATGGACGCTAAACATATATTGACCTAAGTTATAAAGTAACAAATCATTTGACTAAATTCTTACTGGCATTTCATGTGTTATACATGGCTTTAAAGGAAAAGGTTAGATATTAATAATAGGACATCAGTTTAGTTCAGTTGCTCAGTCATGTCCAACTCTTTTTCACCCTATGAACTACAGCACTCCAGGCTTCCCTATCCATCTCCAACACCTGGAGTTTGCTCAAACTCATGTCCATAAAGTCGGTGATGCCATCCAACCATCTCATCCTCTGTCGTCCCCTTCTCCTCCTGCCTTCAATCTTTCCCAGCATCAGGGTCTTTTCCAATGAGTCAGTTCTTCACATCAGGTGGCCAAAGTATTGGAATTTCAGCTTCAGCATCAGTCCTTCCAATGAATATTCAGGACTGATTTTCTTTAGGATGGACTGATTGGATCTCCTTGCTGTCCAAAGGACTCCCAAGCGTCTTCTTCAACTCTGCAGCTGGAAAGTATCAATTCTTTGGTGCTCAGCTTTCTTTATAGCCCAACTCTCACATCCATACATGACTACTAGAAAAACCACAACTTTGACTAGATGGATCTTTGTTGGCAAAGTAATGTCTCTGCTCTTTAATATGCTGTCTAGTTTGGCCATAGCTTTTCTTCCAAGGAGCAAGTGCCTTTTTAATTTCATGACTACAGTCATCATCTGCAGTGATTTTGGAGCCCAAGAAAATAAAGGCTGTCACTGTTTCCATTATTCCTCCATCTACACCATGAAGTGATGGGACTGGATGCCATGATCTTCGTTTTTTGAATGTTGAGTTTTAAGCCAGCTTTTTCACTCTCCTCTTTCGCTTTCCTCAAAAGGCTCTTTAGTTTTTCTTTGCTTTCTACCGTAAGTGTGATGTCAACTGTGTATCTGAGATTATTGATATTTCTCCTGGCAATCTTGATTCTAGCCTGTGTTTCATCCAGCCTGGCATTTCGCGTGATCTACTCTGCATGCAATTTAAATAAGCAGGGTGACAATACACAGCCTTGACGTACTCCTTTCCGAATTTTGAACCACTCTCTTCTTCCATGTCCAGTTCTAACTGTTGCTTCTTGACCTGCATATAGATTTTTCGGGAGGCAGGTAAAGTGGCAGGTATTCCCATCTCTTTAAGAATTTTCCACAGTTTGTTGTGATAGACACAGTCAAAGGCTTTGGCATAATCAATAAAATATGACTTTAGTAGTACATTTAAAAGTAGCTTGGGAAGAAATAAAGACTCCAAAAAAATTGGAATGTTAAAGAAAACTTTAACAGAACTATGACAGCTTTATGTATGACTGAAAAAGTTATAACCAATAGAATCTCAATTAAATGTAACCTACTGCTTATATTGTATTTGTTTTTATTTAGTAACCAAGTTGTATTTGGCTGTTTTGCAACCCAATAGTCTGTAGCCTGTCAGGCTCCTCTGTCCACAGGATTTCCCAGGCAAGAATATTGGAGTGGTTTGCCATTTCCTTCAGGGGATCTTCCTCACCCAGGGATCAAACCTGTATATCCTGTATTAGGAGCTGGATTCTTTGCCACTGAGGCACCAGGGAAATTCTTATATTAGATAATTTCAAAACAAGTTTGGCATTAAGTATATTGTTTCATTTGAATAAAATTAGTCTGATCAAAGGTCAGATGAGTGGTATGTAAGCACAAAGTGAAAGATAATAGAGTGATAAAGCAAATAATTATAGCTGATATGCAATATTTCATTAAGTAAACTATGAGGCTGATTACTGGAATGTGGAACATATTACAAGCCAATAGAATAGAAGCAGGCAACTACATTATCAAGTGTGCTATTCTAATAAAAAATTTAAAACAAAATCAAAAAACTTTGTGGACAAAATGCTCTGTGATTAAGGCTTGACATCACCCTGATTACCATAACACAAACTTTTGACAGGCTAAAATTAAAGAGACTGGCATCACCAATGTCGGTGAGGAAGTGATGCCACTCTAAACCTCATATAAGGTTGCTTGGGATGTAAATTGGTACAACTACTTTGAAAAATTACAATTTGCTTACTGTATAAGAAAATCAAATAAAAACAAAATGGAAAAAACTACCTATTTTATGACTAGAAATTGTACTCCTAGATATATTTATTCAAGGTGGATGAGAACATTTATTCACAGAAAGACTTGAATAAGAATATATATAGTGATCAATTAATTATCATCAAAAATGGAAAAATGGAAATTGGGCAGAAGCCCATTAATAGAACAATGGAAAACAAAATTAGACCTATTCAGATAATGGAATATTGCTCAGAAATAAAAGAAAACATATTATTGATGCATGAAGTAACTTCAAAGAAACTCAAAGGCATTAAGCTGAGTTTAAGAGTTATAGAAAAAGAGTGTTAGATAATTACCTTTATGAAAAATTCAGATATACATACATTCTGGTACAGTGAGTGAGGGGCAGGGATTGATTAGAGAAAAAAAAAGAAAATCTTCTGGAATGATAGTTATATTAAATAACTTGATAGGACTTTGAGTTATAGGGATAAATGCATTGATCAAAAATCAGCAAATGAGCAATAAACATAAAATTTATGTTCAAATACGAATAACTTTTGAGCTCAAGATAATGATGTGAATGCTAATGTATTCTGGTGAAATACGTTAATATTCTTAATTTACTTTCATATATATTGTCTGATTCAGTCAGTTCAGTTCAGTCACTCAGTCGTGTCTGACTCTTTGCAATCCCATGAACCACAGCACCCCAGGCCTCCCTATGCATCACCAACACCCAGAGTTCACCCAAACCCATGTCCATTGACTCGGTGATACTATCCAACCATCTCATCCTCTGTTGTCCCCTTCTCCTCCTGCCCTCAATTTTTCCCAGCATCAGGGTCTTTTTCCAATGAGTGAGCACTTCACATCAGGGGGCCAAAGTATTGGAGTTTTAGCTTCAACTTCAGTCCTTCCAATGAAGACCCAGGACTGATCTCCCTTTGGATGGACTGGTTGGATGTCCTTGAAGTCCAAGGAACTCTCAAGAGTCTTCTCCAACACCACAGTTCAAAAGCATCAATTCTTCAGCACTCAGCTTTCTTTATAGTCCAACTCTCACATCCATACACCACTGGAAAAACCATAGCCTTGACTAGATGGACCTTTATTGGCAAAGTAATGTCTCTGCTTTTGAATATGCTGTCTAGGTTGGTCACAACTTTCCTTCCAAGGAGTGTCTATTAATTTCATGGCTGCAATCACCATCTGCAGTGATTTTGGAGCCCAGAAAAATAAAGTCTGACACTGTTTCCACTGTTTCCCATCTATTTCCCATGAAGTGATGGGACTGGATGCCATGATCTTCGTTTTCTGAATGTTGAGTTTTAAGCCAACTTTTTCACTTTCCACTTTCACTTTCATCAAGAGGCTCTTTAGTTCTTCTTTACTTTCTGCCATAAGGGTGGTTTCATCTTCATACCTGAAGTTACTGATATTTCTCCTGGCAATCTTGATTCCAGCTTGTGATTCCTCCAGCCCAGCATTTCTCATGATGTACTCTGCATATAAATTAAAAAAACAGGGTGACAATATACAGCCTTGACTTACTCCTTTTCCTATTTGGAACCAGTCTGTTGTTCCATGTCCAGTTCTAACTGTTCTTTCCTAACCTGTATACAGGTTTATCAAGAGGCAGGTCAGGTGGTATGGTATTCTGATGCCTTTCAGAATTTTCCACAGTTTATTGTGATCCACACAGTCAAAGGCTTTGGCATAGTCAATAAAGCAGAAATAGATGTTTTTCTGGAACTCTCTTGCTTTTTTGATGATCCTGCAGATGTTGGCAATTTGACCTCTGGTTCCTCTGCCTTTTCTAAAACCAGCTTGAACATCTGGAGGTTCACGGTTCACATATTGCTGAAGCTTGGCTTGGAGAATTTTGTGCATTACTTTACTAGCATGTGAGATGTTGCAATCATGTGGCAGTTTGAGCATTCTTTGGCATTACCTTTCTTTGGGATTGGAATGAAAACTGACCTTTTCCAGTCCTGTGGCCACTGCTGAGTTTTCCAAATTTTCTGACATATTAAGTGCAGCACTTTCACAGCATCATCTTTCAGAATTTGAAATAGCTCAACTGGCATTCCATCATCTCCACTGGCTTTTTTCGTAGTGATGCTTCCTAAGGCCCACCTGACTTCACATTCCAGGATGTCTGGCTCTAGGTGAGTGTAAGTGATCATACCTTCATGATTATCTGGGTTGTGAAAATCTCTTTCAGGCATGCATGAGTGCATGGCGCACTAGCGCAGCAGCTGCGATGGCGCACGAGCGCAGCCTAGTGGAGCCACCCCCTGTCCAAGGTCAGGGGCAGCGGCCGAGAGGAGTTACCCCACGTCCAAGGTAAGGAGCAGTGGCTGAGCTTTGCTGGAGAGGCTGTGAAGATATACCCCAGGTGCAAGGTAAGAGAAACCCAAGTAAGACTGTAGGCACTGAGAGAGGGCATCAGAGGGCAGACAGACTGAAACCACAATCACAGACAACTAGCCAGTCTGATCATATGGACTACAGCCTTGTCTAACTCAATGAAACTAAGCCATACGTCTGATAGTTGGTAGGTATATTTACCAGGAAATTATCTCAAATCTGCAATTTTGAATATTTATTGGAAGGACTGAAGCTAAAGCTGAAGCTCCAATACTTTGGCCATCTGATGTGAAGAACCTACTCATTGGAAAAGACCTTGATGCTGGGAAAGACAGAAGGCAGGAGGAGAAGGAGGTGACAAAGGATGAGATGTTTGGATGGCATCACTGACTTGATGGACATGAGTTTGAGCAAACTCTGGGAGATAATGAAGAACAGGGAAGCCTGGTGTGCTGTAGTCCATGGGGTGCAAAGAGTCAGATAGGATTTAGTGACTGAACAACAACAAAGACCTTTTTCTTAATAAAATGTTTAAAAATACCTTCTTTGAGCTCCCGAACTTCTATGAGTAAGTAGAACAGTGATGAGAAATCCACACAGCCTCTAAAGGAAGGTCAGACTTTTTCACAATACTTTTTCAAGAAGTATTAGAAAAAAACACTTCACGGACAATGGAGGCTCTGGTCGAGGAGAAAAATAATTAAAAATACTTCCCCCCACAATCTTAAAACTTGAATCTTACTCCCCACTTCTAGGGGCTGTACACTCACATCGTAATTTCTTCTCAAGACTGCAGATGTCCTTAAGGCCAGTGACTCAGGGTATCCTTTATTTCTTCACACTTTAAATAGGGCTATTTATTGCAGTTTATTTTTCCCTTATTCCATCTTTGTATACTGACTATTAAGTTAACGGATCTCTGGATCAAGAGAAGCCACATACAAATATAATGTAAAGACCGATGTTTATCACATAGACATCTTAGATTTTGAGTTTAATACCAAGAATGCATTTTAATTTTGTATTAAATTCCATAGGGAGAGTCAAATATGTTCTTGGTGGAAAGAAGAATTCAACAAATGTGGGCATGCTCAGTAGCTCAATCATGTCCGACTCTTCGAGAACCTGTGGACTCCTCTGTCCGTGGAATATTTTAGGCAAAAAAAAAAAAAAAACTAGAGAGTGTTGCTATTTCCTACTCCAGGGGATCTTCCTGACCCAGGGATCAAACCTGTGTCTCTTTTGGCAGGTAGATTCTTTATCACTTAAGCTACCTGAGAAACCCCCAATATGATGTGTATTTATATGTAACTTATTGCTAAACTATGCTGGTTAAGTAAAGGAGCTCATTTTTCTTTAAGAACATTGTGTGTAAGTATATGGATATGTGTATGTACAATAACATCTACACATATGTGCCAGAGAAGTTCCAGATGCTGAGTCACCAATGCAAAAGTTGGAGGAGTTAAGGGTGGAGCAAAAGCAAATGAGGATTGGAAAGTCTCAACAAAACAGTTGCAAAATGAGATCTCCCTGTCTCTTATCCCACTAAGGTGAAGCTTGAAGTTCACATCCAGCTGAAGTTAATTGGGGGCCTTCATAACTAAAGAGCAAAAAGCAAAGCAAAGCAGATGATGTATATATAATGACACTGAGTATACTGCCTTGCTAGAAAAAGTAATGCTAGCTTAGTTACATGTACTTCAGAAAAGGCTTCCCTTTTTTAGAATTAGATTTCTCTAACCTAACGACAATGCCCTCACCTTCTTTGGAAGCCACATTTGACAAAACCTGACTTTGCACGTCAGAGCTGTCGGCAATCTCCAGATTTAAGAGAGAGGAAAAAGTGGAAAACAGTTCACCATATTCAGCAGTAGAGGATAACCATATTAAGTAAATCATCCTACATATAGGCAAAGTATGAAAACTTGTAAGATGAAGAATATGAACATGGTCCATATTTTAACCAATGGCAAATATATATCAAAAGAAATGTTTATTATGTCTCAATGAACACATGTAACAATATCCTAATTAAAGGGTTTCTTTGCGTAAACAGCCAAATGTTTATCAAGAGATGATTGGTTAACTGTGGTGTGTTCTATTGGTAATATATTTTACCATTGCTAAAATAGTAAGAGTTATGATTATGAAATATGAATATAGACATGAATGTGAACTATAAGTGAAAAGTTGTAATAATTTCATTACAACAAATGTCAAACTATAGAGAAATCTAAGTCATTTTATTGAGATATCAGTTGGGAAAACATTTTACCCTTAAAAGCTATAAGAAACTATTCATAAGGTAAAATAAATACTAATTTACAAAAATACTAATTTTGTTTCCATGTTTATTTGGGGCATATTATATTTAACTTTCTTTTTCATTTCAAAATAACATTAAGCAATACAGTTTATCATAAAATTAATCCATATCATAAAATTTACCTAAATATACAAATCAATAATTTTTAGTAATTTCACCAATTTGTACAATCATCCCCATAATATAGCTTTAGAGAATTTCATCATACCTTCTGTCCATCTTCTGTTAATTTCCATCTCAACCTCTAGCCTCAGACATGGGCCAATCTACTTTCTGACTCCAAAAATCTGCTATTTTTGGACATTTCATGTAAGTGGAACCATACAATCTGTGTCTTTAATATTTGGTCTTTGAAATGATATCTTGCTTTAAACACACACATTTGAATTTCTTAAATTATTTAACTTAAATCTCAAAAATGTCTATAGAAGCATAAAATGATGTTGAGTCATAGTGAATGTTCATGTAAGACTGTGAAGATAAATTTCAAATCATATTTTTGATATTTCAATTTAAATGTGCAATACTGCTATTTTTTGTAAACGAAACAGAGACAGCTTTATTCTTTATGATTTGCCATTCTTCATGTGTGCATGGCGGTATGAATGGTGTGAGTATGTGTGCTATGGTCATGAATTTAATTATATCTTCTTCAGCTCTCCTGAAAATTTAATTCATAGGTTAAAAACCAAAGCCCAAATTTAAATAGCTCATTTTAATACTATGCTTATATAAAGTAATTGTCACATCCAATATAGTATATAGTATGGTATAGTATGGAATATAGTATGGGGTGATGTGGTATAATATAGTACAGCATGTATAATATAATACAATACAATATTATATTATATTATTATATTATAGTAATGTAATAGTATATTAAAGCATTACTTTGCCAACAAAGGGCCATCTAGTCAAGGTTATGGTTTTTCCAGTGGTCATGTATGGATGTGAGAGTTGGACTGTGATGAAAGCTGAGTGCCAAAGAATTGATGCTTTTGAACTATGGTGTTGGAGAAGACTCTTGAGAGTCTCTTGGACTGCAAGGATATCCAACCAGTCCATTCTAAAGGAGATCAGTCCTGGGTGTTCTTTGGAAGGAATGATGCTGAAGCTGAAACTCCAGTACTTTGGCCACCTCATGCGAAGAGTTGACTCATTGGAAAAGACTCTGACGCTGGGAGGGATTGGGGGCAGGAGGAGAAGGGGACGACAGAGGATGAGATGGCTGGATGGCACCACCGACTCAATGGATGTGAGTCTGAGTGAACTCCTGGAGTTGGTGATGGACAGGGAAGCCTAGTGTGCCGCAATTCATGGGGTTGTAAAGAGTCGGACACAAATGAGTGACTGAACTGAACTGAATACAGCATGCTCAGTTGCTCAGTTCTGTCTGACTCTTTGTGACCCTATGGATTCTAGCCTGCCAGGCTCCTCTGTCCATGGAATTTTCCAGGCAGGAATACTGGAGTGGATTGCCATTTCCTAGATCAAGAGATTTTCCCCAACTAGGGATCAAGCCTGCATCTCCTGCATCTCCTGCATTGGCAGGAGTTGGATGCTTTACCACTGTGCCACCTGAGAAGCCCAATAGTATAGCATAGGTGTCTCCTATAGCCAAAGCAATATGCTACATCAAGTACCCTTTCCCATGGAGTTTTCGACTATAATCTAGGATAGCATTCAGTATTTATTTAGAACATATAGCAGGGTCAGTGCAAGACCTTGCCACAGTCTAGCCTACTTCAGTCAAGTGGATAGGCAAAATTCAGTCACAGAACTTGGAATTCTGAAGGATTTCTCCCTGGAAAAGCTAATACTACATATCTAGATACACTTGACTCACAACAGAGGGAGTATACTACAGATGTACCACAGACATTCTCAACTGCAATGCCATTTTATGATAATATTCTTCATCTTGTTATATAGCTTCAAAATGAATATCTTCAAGTTATTTAAAAATCCAATACTCAAGAAAATGTTGTGTGATTCATTCTTAGTCTATAGTCAATAGATCAGTGAGTCCTTAGCATGATTTCTACCATTTGTGTCATGGCAAAGAATACAACTCTTTATGTGAGGTGATGTGTACTTATCCTTCAAGTCTCAGGTCAAATGCAAGTCAACTGATATCTACCCTGCATCCCCTGGGCAGATTAAGTTGCTAATCTCTAATCAAGGATTATCTATTATTATTTTAAATGTGTTAGTCAACCTCACTAATAACTGTCCATGACCTCAGAAAGAGGGCATTGTTTCCTCATCTTTATAGTTCAGTGTGCCTAACACAAAGCACTTGGTAGGTACTGAAAAACAAACAATTGATGCATAGGTGACAATCTGCCTCAGATAGCAGCAAAAGCATACACCTTTCTGGAAAAAAAGCAGCATTTCAGCGAGAACAATGATTATATAATCCCTCAAAGAGAGGGTGATTTCAATAGGATTTATTGTAGTATCATATTATACTCATGATACTCTGTAAGAAATCTTTCCCAAAGCTTCTAGCCACAGAGGCATTTGATTGTTTCTTACATCAGACATGTTCTTCTTTTGAAATGAACATATCATTTGTTCCAGCTGAAGATACTGCACTCTTGTTTCTACACACCCACTTTCTGCTTTTAACAAAGACTGAACAGAATGTATTTTCCCGAAGGACCAACTTCTCCTGTTTGAAGTGTTGTCTTACACGGATGCACTTACACTTACCTAGAGATGCACTTACACTAACCTAGAAATTATTTCTAAACTTTTTTGTGTGTCCTTTTTCTCAGTATCTTTCTTTACAATTCATCCAGAGTTCCTTTATATCATTCTATTTCATCCAAATACAATAGTATTTTGTATATCAAATGAATTCATTATATTTTATTTCTAACTTCTAACTGGTTCAAGTGAGATGATATTTTTTACTAAACTGTGCCCACAAAATTGTATCATACTTATGATTCACCTGAATATACCTTCAGTGTAATAATGTGTCACTTTACACAATATAGTATAACAATTTTGTATATTACAGTTGTATTATGTATAATTCTTCCTATTAACTTTCTTCCTATTTAATTCTGTTTGAGTTTGTCACCATCTTTCACTATCATATAGTTTGATTTGTGCACTTCTCATTTTCTCTTCATTTCTCAGAAGATGTCAATTAGGGTCCTTTCTACTGAAGAAACTTTCTTGTTTGGCCAGGCTTGTTACTTAAATACGTTTTGCTCCCTTGTGTGTCTGTTAGTTGCTTAGTTGTGCCCAGCTCTTTGTGACTCCATGAACTGTAGCCTGGCTGTCCATGGAATTCTCCAGGGAAGACTACTGGAGTGGGTTGCCATTTCCTTCTCCAGGGGATCATCCCAACTCAGGAACTAAACCCGTGTCTCCTGCACCACAGGCAGATTCTTTACCATCTGAGCCACCTTGGTCTCCTTTGAATTGTTCCCCTCCCTCTCTGATCTCATTTCCTCCTGCCACTGATGAGTATCTAATTTATCTCCTTTCTTCTACTCATTCACCCAAACTTAATCTCATAACATCCTTCAACAAACATAACAATTTGAAAAAAAAAAAAATTCTATCAGAATCAGCATTACTATCACAAATCTGATATATTCTTTTCTCTGTATTTCCATATAGACCTTGCAGTTTTTCCTTATACAGTTTCCTTATATCGTAATTGGTGGTGGTGTATATCGTAGTTGGTGGTGGTGGTGGTTTAGTCACCAAGTCACGTCTGACTCTTGCAACCTCGTGAACTGTAGCCTGCCAGGCTCCTCTGTCCATGGGTTTCTCCAGGCAAGAATACTGGATTGGATTGCCATTTCCTTCTCCAGGGTTATATCATTTTCAGTAATACATAAAAGAAATATTTTCTTGTACACCATGAAATTTGTTTGCTATAACATGTTCTTAAGCAAAGAATAATATTTAATATTTGGATTTATGTAGAAGAAAACAGAGGAGCTATAGGATCTTAGGTTGGACAAGGATGGAATTGACAAGCAGCAATACAATAGGAAATCTATCAAGGACTGAAAATGAAATGTATTTTATAAGTGATAGTCATTTCCATGATATCATTATTGCAACAGATATGGGAATGATTTTGTGAACGTTATTGAATGTTTTTGATTGTTTTTGCTTGAGAAAAGAAAAGGGAAAAAATTTCCTTAGAAATCTTTGCAGCAAAATTATAATAAGAATTATTTTAACCCTGGAAGAAATCTCAGAGAGCATCAAGCTCTAATTATTTAAAATTAACTCACTCACCAATATAGTGACATTATCTTTGTCAACTTTAATATAAAGGTATAAGAACTACTAAACTCATCAGATACCCAACATCTGTTTCGAAAAATAATTTCAAGAGAAAGTTTATGAAAATTTTGTCATTTTTATATCAGTGCCAAAATACATATATTTAGAATTTCTCTCAAATTAATGTAATAATGTCTTCAAATGTTTTATGTTACTAAGCTTGTACTTTTTCTTTTGATGCAAGATACTAGACTCCTTCATAATGAATATTGAATATTTATTAATTTTCTACCGCTGGCCAATAATTGGAAAACATAGTGTTATAATATATATCTGTAAATAAAAAGCTTAAAACAATGGGTTGTTTGTTATGAAATAAAATAGATGTGTTCTAATTTAATTTATTCAAATCTGTCTTGGGTTTATGTTATTGGGATGAAATTAAGTTACATTTAGTATTGTGATATGTTAAATACTGGGATAGGTGTTTTCATATTACTTCTTACTTAATCTTCCTAATAATTTTATGAACCAATATCATCTCAACCATGTATTATGAAAACAGAAGTTCTGAGAGTTAAATTATCCA
The DNA here is from genome assembly GCF_032452875.1 of Bos javanicus. Taxonomy (NCBI): domain Eukaryota; kingdom Metazoa; phylum Chordata; class Mammalia; order Artiodactyla; family Bovidae; genus Bos; species Bos javanicus. The sequence goes on from NC_083883.1 coordinate 16,991,658, forward strand.
TATATACTTAGTTATAGTAAGAAGTGGACAACCAGAGTCAATGTCAATAGTCATACTCCAAAGCCACATTCTTTTCTCACTCCATTGTCATTAATGTTTCTGTATCCTTATATAGATATTATGATGTTTTAAAAATATTTCCAGTTATCTTTCTGTGTACTATTATAAGTAAATAAGCAAATAATCAAAAGTGAAAGTGAAGTCTCTCAGTCGTATCCGACTCTTTTCGACCCCATGGACTGTAGCCTACCATGCTCCTCCATCCATGGAATTTTCCAGGCAAGAATACTGGAATGGGTTGCCATTTCCTTCTCCAGAGGATCTTCCTGATCCAGGGATCAAACCCGGGTCTCCCGCATTGTAGACAGACGCTTTATCATCTGAGCCACCAGGAAAACAAAGCTGTAGTTAAATTTCCCAGAGAGTGTACCTTTTGATTTTCTGTAAGTTCTGAAGTATTCTCTCCTTAAAGTGAACTCTCTTGATAGTTTTTTTTTTTTTTCCCCTCACATTTATACAGAAAAAGCAATACTGCCTCACCTAATTTACTGTGTTGTTCTCAGGATCAAAGAAATTAATAAATGTTGGAGTATCATTCAAGTATTCCTTTCTTTTCCCTAGCTGCCCTGGACAAATTCATAAAATAGACCAAAAATTGAGCACTAAAACATAGATATCTTTTTTCATAACTGGATTTTTTATTACTTTTTTATAACTGGATTTGGATTTTATAACTGGATTTTGAAGACCAAAGCTTGAACTTGAAATCAATGAATATTCCCACTCCCAAATTTGATGTTAACTCCAACTAATGAATTGATTAAAGCTGGTAATGGAGTAAAATGTGTGCACATAGAGCATTGCAGTCTGCCACATGGACAAAAAAGCAAGAGTTGGATGAGAAGACATGTATTCTTTGGTCAGTAATGAGAAAGTGTGGCCTGAGCTCTTACGCAGTCTCCCAATCATTTATAGAACAGAAGAGAAAACACACTGACCCTTTCGGAACCAAATCAGATGTAACCAGTCATCCAAGCCTGGCATTATGGTAGAAATTGCTAATTCTCAGTATCATCCCCCTCTTATACAATAATACATACATATATACATATGGCTGAGAAAATGACTAGCAAGCGTCTTTTAATTTCATGGCTGTAGTCATATTCTGCAGTGATTTGGGAGCCCCCAAATATAAAGTCAGTCACTGTTTATACTCTTTCCCCATCTGTTTGCCATGGGAAGCCCTCTATCCCCAAGAAGCTCGTGTAGAGTACCTCTGTCTGTAGTCAGAGGTGGAGGTCAGATATTAACCAGTGATAATATGTTAGTATGCGATATGGGTTAAGTCCCTCAGCGTCCCAAAAAGTACATGCTGCATAATGTTGCTTCAGGCGTGTCTGACTCTGTGAAACCCTATGGACTGTGTAGCCTGCCAGGTTCCTCTGTCCATGGGATTCTCCAGGCTAACACCTAAAAAAGATGTACTTTTCATTATAGGGGACTGGAATGCAAAAGTAAGAAGTCAAGAAACACTTGGAATAACAGGCATATTTGGCCTTGGAATATGGAATGAAGCAGGGCAAAGTCTAATAGAGTTTTGCCAAGAGAACGCACTGGTTATAGAAAACACCCTCTTTCAAGAACACAAGAGAAGACTCTAGACATGGATATCACCAGATGGTCAACACTGAAATCAGATTGATTATATTCTTTGCAGCCAAAGATGGAGAAGCTCTATACAGTCAGCAAAAACAAGACTGGGAGCTGACTGTGGCTCAGATCATGAATGCCTTATTGCCAAATTCAGACTTAAATTGAAGAAAGTAGGGAAAACCACTAGATCATTCAGGTATGACCTAAATCAAATCCCTTATGATTATACAGTGGAAGTGAGAAATAGATTTAAGGGACTAGATCTGATAGATAGAGTCCTTGATGAATTACGGACTGAGGTTCTTGACATTGTACAGGAGAAAGGGATCAAGACCATCTCCAAGACAAAGAAATGCAAAAAAGCAAAATGGCTGTCTGGGGAGGCCTTACAAATAGCTGTAAAAAGAAGAGAAGTAAAAAGCAAAGGAGAAAAGGAAAGATACAAGCATCTGAATGCAGAGTTCCAAAGAATAGCAAGGAGAGATAAGAAAGTCTTCCTCAGTGATCAATGCAAAGAAATAGAGGAAAACAACAGAATGGGAAAGACTAGAAATCTCTTCAAAAATATTAGAGATACCAGGGAACATTTCATTCAAAGATGGGCTCGATAAAGGACAGAAATGGTATGGACCTAACAGAAGCAGAAGATATTAAGAAGAGATGGCAAGAGTACACAGAAGAATGGTACAAACAAAATCTTCATGACCAAGATAATCACAGTGGTATGATCACTCACCTAGAGCCAGACATCCTGGAATGTGAAGTCAAGTGGACCTTAGGAAGCATCACTACAAACAAAGCTACTGGAGGTTATGGAATTCCAGTTGAGCTATTTCAAATCCTGAAAGATGATGCTATGAAAGTGCTGCATTCAATATGCCAGGAAATTTGGAAAACTCAGCAGTGGCCACAGGACTGGAAAAGATCAGTTTTCATTCCAATTCCAAAGAAAGGCAATGCCAAAGAATGCTCAAACTACCACACAATTGCACTCACCTCACATGCTAGTAAAGTAATGCTCAAAATTCTCCAAGCCAGCCTTCAGCAATACATGAACCCTGAACTTTCAGATGTTCAAGCTGGTTTTAGAAAAGGCAGAGGAACCAGAGATCAAATTGCCAATATCTGCTGGATCCTGGAAAAAGCAAGAGAGTTCCAGAAAAACATCTATTTCTGCTTTATTGACTATGCCAAAGCCTTTGACTGTGTGGATCACAATAAACTGTGGAAAATTCTGAAAGGGATGGGAATACCAGACCACCTGACCTGCCTCTTGAGAAACCTATATGCAGGTCAGGAAGCAACAGTTAGAACTGGACATGGAACAACAGACTGATTCCAAATAGGAAAAGGAGTAAGTCAAGGTTGTATATTGTCACCCTGTTTATTTAACTTAGATGCAGAGTACATCATGAGAAATGCTGGGCTGGAAGAAGCACAAGCTGGAATCAAGATTGCCGGGAGAAATATCAAGAACCTCAGATATGCAGATGACACCAGCCTTGTGGCAGAAAAGTGAATACCAACTAAAAAGCCCCTTGATGAAAGTGAAAGAGGAGAGTGAAAAAGTTGTCTTAAATTTCAACATTCAGAGAACTAAGATCATGGCATCTGGTACCATCACTTCATGGCAAATAGATGGGGAAACAGTGTCAGACTTTATTTTTGGGGCTCCAAAATCACTGCAGATGGTGATTGCAGCCATGAAATTAAAAGACGCTTACTCCTTAGAAGGAATATTATGACCAACCTACATAGCATATTCAAAAGCAGAGACATTACTTTGCCAACAAAGGTCCATCTAGTCAAGGCTCTGGTTTTTCCAGTAGTCATGTATGGATGTGAGACTTGAACTGTGAAGAAAGTTGAGCACTGAAGAATGGATACTTTTGAACTGTAGTGTTGGAGAAGACTCGAGAGTCCCTTGGACTGCAAGGAGATCCAGCCAGTGCATCTAAAGGAGATCAGTCCTGGGTGTTCTTTGAAAGGAATGTTGCTAAAGCTGAAATTCCAATATTTTGGCCAGTTGACTCATTGGAAAAGACCCTGATGCTGGGAAAGATTGAGGGCAGGAGGAGAAGGGGATGGCAGAGGATGAGATGGCTAGATGGCATCACCGACTCAATGGACATGAGTTTGAGTGAATTCCAGGAGTTGGTGATGAACAGGGAGGCCTGGCATGCTGCAGTTCATGGGGTTGCAAAGAGCTGGACACGACTGAGTGACTGAACTGAACTGAAATGATGGGACTATGTGCCATGATCTAATTTTTCTAAATTTTGAGATTTAAACAAGCTCTTTCACTCTCATCTTTCACTTTCATCAAGAGGCTCTTTAGTTCCTCTTTGCTTTCTACCATAAAAATTGTGTCATCTGCATAATGAGGTTATTATTTCTCTAGGCAATATTGATTCCAGCTTGTGCTTCATCCAGCACAGTGTTTCTCATGATGTGCTCTTCATATAAGTTGAATAAGCAGGTTGACAATATATAGCCTTGACGCACCCCTTTTGGAATCAGTCTGTTCCATTTCTGGCTCTAAGTTTTGCTTCTTGACCTGCATACAGATTTCTCAGGAAGCAGGTAAGATGGTCTGGTATTCCCACCTCTTTAAAAATTTTCCATAGTTTGTTGTGATACACACAAAAGCTTTGGCATAGTTAATAAAGCAGAAGTAGATGTTCCTCTGGAACTCTTGCTTTTTCAGTGATCCAGCAGATGTTTGTAATTTGATCTCTGGAAATAATAGCAGCCTTATTTACTAATATATATGTATATATAAGGGCAATGAATGCTGCTCCAACATTTCAGTCACTTAAGTTACCTGTTCTTCCATGAGTAAGAGCCTTCTTCAGAGGAAAAATGCTCTATTATTTAGCTTGAATTTCACCTTTAAGTAACAGAAATTTTAACAAGTTGATAGCAATTAAGAAGGCTAAGAAATCTTATCAATGTTTCTCACACAAGTTCTGAAGCAATAGATAGAAATAAGGACTCAGGCAGAAAGTTAAAAAAAATATATATATATATAGTAAGGTTTTTTTTTGTTTGTTTGTTTATTTTTTATATTTTCATATTCCTGAGCATTTGACTCAGATTGGTGCAGGGACAGGTGGCCTGTAAAACCACAGATTTCCTCAGAGTAAAATTATATTTCCTCTGGGAAACTGTTTCTGTTAGAAAACTATGATGGTGTGGCTGGACACATGTCCAAATCTTTATACAAATACATCAAACATGTATTACTCCTTCTCTAGAAACCAAAATACTAAGAAATTGGAGGAGGCCAGAAGCATCATACTCACAGATACCTCTACATTGATCTGGAAACATTGAGTATCAGAACAATCAGCTTCTCTCCCTGTATTCCAAAACTCTTTCTCTATTAATCTATCTCCCTAAAACATGAAGCCTATAATCAAATAGAAATATCTTTGTTGTATATTTGGGTAGTTGACAAGTCTTCTTTAGACTTTTGGGAGGCCTTTCCATCCATGCAAACTACTGCTACATAATACACTCCTCAAAGAGTATTGATGGACAAGATGGATTGTATCTCTACAAGGCAGAAAAATGTATCAAAACAGTGTTTATTAAATCAGTTCCATAAACACTTCATTCAAGTCTGAAAATGTTATGTCCAATTTTATTTCTTCTTTCAATTTATGTGTATGTGTGTGCTGAGTTGCGTTTAACTCTTTGTGACACCATATACTGAGCCCGCCAAACTCCTCTGTCCATTGGATTTTACTGCAAGAATACTGGAGCAGGTTGCCATTTCCTCATGCAAGCGATTTTTCCAACCCAGGGATCGAACCCGCGTCTCTGGTGTTTCCTACACTTGCAGGCAGATTCTTCACCTCTGAGCCATCTGGAAAGCTGTCTCTCAGATTACACCCACCTTTTTCTTTTTTCAAACATGTTGCATCAGTAGATCAGCAAAGTCAGCAAGAAAACAGTCTGATTTTAAACAGTAACTGGAGGTTTCAGATAGTGTCGATTTAGCTAAAGTAGAATTATGTTTCCCAGAATTCCTTCTCCACTATGATTCCAAATCAGAATTGTCCAAAAGAGACACATGTTGGAGAATGGAAGTAAAGCATCACTCATCTTCTCTTGAGGTCCTAGGGTTTGGAAGCAGAGACAGAGACAGATGGAGCCAGAGGTTGATGCCTGCCCTTAATCTACTGCAAGCTCAGAGGAATATGCTGCAGTCCTGTCAGACTGATGCTGTCTCCATTCCCCTGTCTTATCCCTAACCCTTCTTCCCAGTGACCAGTTACCGCAGGCCCACCAGCAGACACAGACAGCAGTCTTCATTGACCCAATCACCCGTTTCCCTTGGTGATCCGACTCTAGCAAGTGACTATGCCTAGCTTCCCAGATTTCTCCAGAAGCTCCTAGTTTTCCACATGTTTTAGGGTTTCATGAGAGGTGGTTGGTGACTCTTCTCTGATAATGTCACTCTCCATTTTTACCACACTTTAACTCTTCTTCTCTGAATTGTGTGATTCTAATTACTATAATAAATCAATGATTCCTTAGTTCTCATAGTGTTTCTGCTTCTCTGATCAAATGCTTCATGATCCAGCAACTGTCGACAAATCCCAAATTGAATATGAATTCCCTACCATTATTGAATTCTGAGGCAGAAATTTAGTTGAGACTAAATTTCCTTGGAGTTCAATGTCAAAAGCATAAACACCTAAGGAGTTAATGCCCTAAATCAAATTGTATTACCTTTGTAAGTGAAGGTCAAGGAAATTAAAGGCCAGTGTTCAAACTCTCCAATTACTTGTTCTTATTCTCAACCATGAATTTCTTGAATAACTAGAGAGAATCAGGCTTCTTTGAGCAAATGCAAGCTTGGACTCTCTTCTTGGTGTAGCTGGGGTATATCCGGCTTTCCAGATATTCTATAGTTAATGCCAACCTTCTTTTAAGTCTTGCTAAAATGGACTACAAATGAGAACACAGATCAAGTTCAAGTGAATGTGTATCATTGTCAATTAGTGAGGGCATAAACAGCTCTTAAAAAAAACTTTGCATTTTGAAAAAATTAAATATTCATGGAAAATCATGAAATTAGTACAGAAGTGTCTCATGTGAATTGTATCTGGTTTCCCCCAGTGTCTAAATCTTATCTAGTATAATAAGCTATCACAAATGGGAATTTGACAATGTTTTTTAGTTAGTGCATATTTATATACGCAGTGCTGTGTAATCACCACCACAATCAAGACACACACTATTCCATCACTGTAAGACCCCTCCTAATGTTAACCCTTTATAGTCACACCCCCTCACATCCCTTACCATGTTTGTATACTGGCAAAAACTAATCATTTTCTATCTCTATAATTTTAAGACTGTTATATCCATTGAATCATATGATATGTGGAATTTTTAATTTTTTTTCAATCTGCATGATATCCTGAAGTCTACCTAAGATTTTCTGCATATCAATAATCTGTTCCTTTTTTATTACTGAGTACTATGCCATAGGCATATATCCCTTTTAAAATTGGCATTAAATGTAAATATTAAATGTTTAAATTTATTTCTGATACTTTCTTTTTTCTTTTGTGTTTGTTCTATTTTTCATTTTTTCCATTTTCCCTTTATAACCTTCATATGAATTATTTAAACTTTTAAAAACTTATAATTTGATTTATCTATACTATTCATGAGTATATTTTTGTAATGCTTTTTTTTTTTACTGTTTGCTTTAGGTTTTGCATTGTAAATACATAACTTACCAAGACCTGCTGATATTGATATTTTACCAGTTTAAGTATAAAAATCTTACCTATGTCCCCTGACTTTTCTCTAGTTTATAACACAATTGTCATAAATATTTCTTCTACACATACTAAAGCCACATCACATACTGTGACAAAAAACTTCTACCATGTACAGTTTGCTATAAATACTTGGAATTTATATCTGACATACAGAACACATTTCAGACCATCTTGTTCTAAGTTCAAGTGCTACATTCAGTTTTTTTCACTGAATGTAGAATTAATACAGCTGCTGGCCTTTGCCTTTAAAATGCTATATGTTTACTGAATGCTCTGGGAATTTTTCCATCCTAGAAATGAAACACTATCCCATAGAAAGTATGCAGGCAATTAACAAGGTATTTACAATAAGAATCTAAAAATTTAATATCATGGACATGATGAGTTAAATTCTCTTTATATTGTTCCTTTCCTTGTTGGTAATCTGTAGAAATAAAAACTTAAGTCCATAGGACTATTGAAAAAGACTATCATGGAATTCACATTTACTGCAAGGATTTAAAGGGCCTTCAATGGTGCATTTTAGTGGGATTTAGACGTATACTAGAAATGAATTGGAGAAGGCAATGACACTCCACTCCAGTACTCTTGCCTGGAAAATCCCATGGATGAAGGAGCCTGGTATGCTGCAGTCCATGGGGTCGCTAAGAGTCGGACACAACTGAGCGACTTCTTTCACTTTTCACTGTCATGCATTGGAGAAGGAAATGGCAACCCACTCCAGTATTCTTGCCTGGAGAATCCCAGGGACGGGGGAGCCTGGTGGGCTGCCATCTATGGGGTTGCACAGAGTCGGATACGACGGAAGCAACTTAGCAGCAGCAGCAGCAGCAGGAATGAATAGGGCTTCTTTGACTTCCTTCGTGGCTCAGCTGGTAAAGAATTCACCTGCAGTGCAGAAGACCTGGGTTGGATCCCTGGGTTAGGAAGATCCCCTGAAGGAGAGCATGGCAACTCACTCCAGTATTCTTGCCTGGAGAATCCCATGGACAGAGGAGCCTGGCAGGCTATAGTCCATCGGGTCGCAAAATGTCAGACATGACTGAACAACTAAGCACAGCACAGCACTAGAAATGAGACACATCAATAATCTATAAATATTTAAATGCTCTCTTGAGAAATAATATAGATGTCAAATTATCTCCTGTCTTGGTTTACTTAAGGCACGATATGTATAAATGTATAAAGTCTATGTGACATCAAATTTACACAAATCAAAGTGGAATTTTTCATTATTATATCTTCCTTCTTGATACAGAAAAGATCTGAATATTGAAAAATATGATGTAAATGTTTCAGTCATGCTAAAAGACTTTATATGAAAGCCTTAATTAAGTCATGGTAAATCAAATATTATCTCCTATAGCATGATTGCTCCATAATAAAATTTGGTAAGTTTTTAAAAATAATTTTTAAAAGAACAATAATGTAGGCAAAGAGAGATTTTAGTCTGACGTATATAAAGTGCTTGAAAGTCATCAAGCAAGATGACTTGCTTGATCTTCACAAGAAAACTTGTGAGCAAATTGAAAATCAATGACTTTTTTAGATTCATCAGAGAGTTGAGGTCACAGGGTAAACTGCTGAAAGTCAAAGACAAAAAGAAAATCTTGAAAAAAAGTTTGAAAAAAGAACCTTTCCTAAAGAGAAGCAAGGAAAATAATTACACTGAACTCCAGAGCAAACATCCAAACAGGAATAGATTAGAATGAGATTGTTGAAGGGCTGAAAGACAAATATCAGCAATGTAGAATTCTACACTAAACAAAATTAGCCTTCAAAAGTCAAGAAGAAATAAAACTTTTTTCAGAAACTAAGTAAACAAAATAGTTTTTCTTATTCTTAATAATAAGAATAGTCCCTCAGTCATGTCCTCTGTCCAGTCTCCTCTGTCCATGGAATTCTCCAGGCAAGAATACTGGAGTGGGTTGTCATTCCCTTCTCCAGGTAATCTTCCTGGCCCAGGCATTGAACATGGATCTCCTGCACTGAAGGCAGATTCTTTCCTGTCTGAGCCACCAGGGAAGTCCATTCTTAATAATAATGATATAATTGATAACTGCTGAAAATAATAATAAAAAACAATGATTGGGTGATTATAGTGTATAGATAAATGATATTAATGATAATTCTATCACAGAGTTTGGAGAGAGAAATTGGGAATACTCTATGGTAAGGTGCTTTCAGTACCTTGAAAATAGCACAGCCACTATGAAAAAATAAAGATGGCAAATATGCTAAGAAAGTGGAGAGAACGGAATAATCAAATGCTCAACTAAAACCAGAGATGACAGAGTAAGAGAAGAAGGTAATATATTAGAGTCTCTTTGGGGGATTAAAAACAAAGAGGAGCCATAAATTCACTCTTAAAATAATTGTCTGTCTTGGGATTTCAGTTGAGCAAATGATTTTAATTAAGTCAATAATTGCATTATCATGTGAGGCAAAAATGTATTAAAATTCAGGAAGTAGAAAAGACTGGCTGCTAAATAATTGTCATAAATAATAAGTGATGTGTTCCTCAATTTATACTGCTCTGGAAATCTTTAAAAGTCACAGTTTTTAGATGCAGGTATACAAATGAACTTGGAAATTTTTTTTTTAAGAAAAGAATGCTTTGCAAAAGTGCAAAATTAAAAAAAAAAGCAATAGAAATTTAAGGAGATGTTCATTACAAAGTGAGTGAGAACCCATTTTGCTAAGGTTACATCAAATTGTGATGGGTCTTTAAAACTCTGCTTAGCTATGCTAAGGGATTTCAGCTGCTTTAGGTAGTAAATTGTGAAATATTGATTTTGCAAAAGGGAACGTGTTAACAGCACTTTAGAGTACATGTAAAAATCAATATTTTACAATAATGACAGTAATGTTCCACATATACTGGAAAGTGAAAAACATATATAGGCTGTGGGAAATTTTCAGTTTGAAGTCCCAGAGATAATAAGTGAAAAGCTTTCTAGAGGAGATGGGGGTGAAAACAGTTCACACAGAGATGAATCTGAGAGAGTAGAGAAAGAAGCAGTCTTTTTCTTTCTAAAACTATGAATTGGGCTTAAATGTTTGGAGATATATGTTGAGTGTCAGTCTTGCAGGGGCATAGGCAGGAACAGTAGGTGATAAGAAACTAATATGAAGAATGGATTGAAGGTGTAATGACAAAAAATTGGCAATGGTTTCTAGTAGACTAAAGAAACACGGGGGCATTTCCAGAAGTGAGGTAGTAAGGATTTTGCTTCTAGCTTTAGAAGGATTTCCTACCATGAGTAAAAGGGAGATGCTGCTACAAGGCTATGCTGCTGCCTACAGTTCAATTATCATAATTACTCACAAAATGATAAGGTACCATCTAAGTAGCATTCAAATTAGTATGTCTGAATGTTCATAGAAAACGTTATTTTGTTTTGCTTGCTGCTATATTTTGGAGCTTTGCTATGATTAATCTTCTTTATTTGGGTATGGAGTATATGTGCCTGTTGAGAAAAAGTAAATTACACAAGAATTAAGATAGTGTAAGGGTATCATTTAGAGTTGTCAAGCCAACGTGAATAATGAATACAAATATTTACTAAGAAATTACTATTATAAGGTTCATTTTCACAGTAATATAAAGTCAACAAGAGAGAAATGTGCATGCTGGATACTCAATTTTATAATTTTCAAATAAGTATGTGCTGAATATATTTGTAGCATACAAAAATAATTCTATAGAATAATACAGTGTTAAAGGTTCTTTGGAAGGAATGATGCTGAAGCTCAAACTCCAGTCCTTTGGCCACCTCATGCTAAGAGTTGACTCATTGGAAAAAACTCTGATGCTGGGAGGGATTGGAGGCCGGAGGAGAAGGGGATGACAGAGGATGAGATGGCTGGATGGCATCACTGACTCGATGGACGTGAGTCTGAGTGAACTCCAGGAGTTGGTGATGGACAGGGAGGCCTGGCATGCTTCGATACATGGGGTCGCAAAGAGTCGGACACGACTGAGTGAATGAACTGAACTGAAAGGTTTACCAACATTGGGAGATATGCATTGTTCAATTAATGTATATTGCAAAAGTTTTATAATTTAATATTTTGCCGTGTAAAAGATTGGCTTAAATGGGAATGTGTACTATATAGAATTGAGCCAGATAATTTAATGTTATTTTTATAGGCTTCAAAGTCAATGAGATTCTAAAGAGATAATAGAGATAAATGCAATTAAACAAAAATGCTTTAAGGCTGCTATTGTTAAATTTATTACTTTCATAGCCATAAATAAAAATCTCTTCCTTTAAAAGGCTTTCAAATAAAAGTTATTTAGAGCATAATACATTTTTTTCTAAATTCTATACCAAGCAATAAAGTAAAAGTACTAAGCATGAGAATTACATGAGACTAATGACATTTATTAAGTTAAATATGTAATGTCCCAGAAAGTAATATGACTTGTTCAAAATAGTAAAAAAACAGGATTTCTGATTTTAGCTATATTATTCTTTTCATTATGACATTCCATCATAAGAATTAGCTTTAGAAAGAGGGAAAAATATTTCTTCTTGAGATGAAAAATAGAAGATTATGGGTAAATATAGCAAGAAATGCTGACATTGGGAATAAGCAATTTTAGTTAACTTAGTTTTGTAGTCCTAAACTTTTCAGTAAAATACAAGCTAAGATCACCTGAAAACAGGTGAAAGTGAAATGTGAAATGTTCTGTAACAACCACTATAGTTTTAATAGAGAGAGAGTTGGAGGTGAAGGATATGTCGGCCCTGAGTCCTTTGTAACCAACCTAGAATCAGATAGAAAATAAAGGACAATTCTCAATTCTTACCTTTGTATGCAAATTTGATTCTACTTGAACCAAAGTGGTTCTGAGGTTACAATGCATGTTCAACTGGAACTACAAAGAAATCAGTAGACTAAATACAGGTTGAGGTTATGTGACTTGATCTATTAAAGTATAATTGAGTTGTTAGAAAAATAAATGAGGATATGAGAAATGATAGGCTTGGGGAGCCAGAATTAAAAATTAGATCTATGATGTGGAGATATATATGTATGATAAGCTGAGTGCCGAAGAATTGATGCTTTTGAACTGTGGTGTTGGAGAAGACTCTTGAGAGTCCCTTGGACTGCAAGGAGCTCCAACTAGTCCATCCTAAAGGAAATCAGTACTGGGTTTTCATTGGAAGGACTGATGTTGAAGCTGAAACTCCAATATTTTGGCCACCTGATGCAAAGAGCTGACTCATTGGAAAAGACCCTGATGCTGGGAATGATTGAAGGCAGGAGGAGAAGGAGATGACAGAAGGCATCACCAACTCAGTGGAATGAGTTTGGGTAAACTCCGGGAGTTGGTGATGGACAGGGAGACCTGGTATGCTGTGGTTCATGGGGTCACAAAGAGTTGGACATGACTGAGCGACTGGACTGAACTGAACTGAACTGAACTGATATATGTATATGTGTATATATATGTATATATATACATATATATGTGTGTGTGGTTGTGTGTGTGGTTGTGTATTTCAGTTATGAGGAAGAATACATCTTGCCATTTGCAACAACATGGATGGACCTTAAGAACCTTTTGGTAAGTGAGATAAATTGGACAAAGACCAGTCTTACATAATATCACCATATGAGAAACTGAAAAAGCAAACTCACAGAAACAGAGAGTGAAATGGTGGTGAGGGTGTGATTGGAGGGATAAGGATAAGGGTACAAATTTTCAATAAGTAGTAAACAAGCCCAGCAGAGCTAATGTGCATTCTAGTGAATTTGGAAAACAAGGCTGTATTGCAATAATCTAACTTGTTGAGAGTTGTTAAGACACTCAACGATGTCTAGCTATTTGTGACCCTATGGTCTGCAGCACACCAAGACTTCCTGTTCTTTACCATCTCCCAGAGTCTATTCAAACTCATGTCCAGTGAATCAGTGATACCATCCAACCATCTTGTCCTCTCCTCTTCCTGCCTTCAGTCTTTCCTAACATTAGCGTCTTTTTATTGAGTCAGCTCTTCACATAGGTGGCCAAAGGATTCCAGCTTCAGATCTAGCATCAGTCCTTCCAATGAATATTCAGGATTGGTTTCCTTTAGGATTGACCAGCTAGATCTCCTTGCAGTCCAAAGGACTCTCAAGAGTCTTCTCTAACACCACAATTCGAAATGATCAGTTCTTTAGCGCTCATCCTTCTTTATGGTCCAAATCTCACATCCATACACGACTATTGGAAAAACCATAGCTTTGACTAGGCGAACCTTTGTCTCTAAAGTAATGTCTCTGCTTTTTAATACATTGTTTAGTTTGGTCATAGCTTTTCTTCTAAGGAGCATCTTTTAATTTCATGGCTGCGGTCACCATCTGCAGTGATTTTGGAGCGCAAGAAAATAAAGTCTCTCACAGTTTCCATTGTTTCCCATCTATTTGTCATGAAGTGCAATGGGACTAGATGCCTTGATCTTAGCTTTATGAATGTTGAATTTTAAGCCAGATCTTTTACTTTCCCTTTTCACCTTCAAGAGGTTCCTTAGTTTCTCTTCATTTTCTGCCATTAGGATGGTGCCATCTGCATATCTGAGGTTATTGATATTTCTTCCCACAGTCTTGACTTCAGTTTGTGTTTCATCCAGCCCAGTATTTCTTATGATGTACTCTGTATATAAGATAAATATGCAGAGTGACAATATACACCCTTGAAGTACTCCTTTCCCAATTTCGAACCAGTCCCTTGTTCCATATCTGCTTCTAACTGCTGCTTCTTGGCCTACATGCAGCTTTCTCAGAGGCATGTAAGATGGCCTGGTATTCCCATCTCTTTAAGAATTTTCCACAGTTTGTTATGATCCACAGAGTCAAAGGCATAGTCAATGAAGCAGACAGATTTTTTTTGGAACTCTCTCTCTTTTTTATGATCCAATGGATGTTGGCAATTTGATCTCTGGTTCCTCTGCCTTTTCTAAATCCAGCCTGAACATCTGGAAGTTCATAGTTCACATACTGTTGAAGCCTGGCTTGGAGAATTTTGAACAGTACGTTTGCTAGCATGTGAGATGAGTGCAACTGTGTTGTAGTTTGAACAGTCTTAGACACTGCCTTTCTTTGGGATTGGAATGAAAGCTGACCTTTTCCAGTCCTATGACCACTGCTGAGTTTTCCAGATATGCTGCCATATTGAGTGCAGCACTTTCACAGCATTATCTTTTAGGATTTGAAATAACTTAGCTGGAATTCCATCACCATCACTAGCTTTGTTCATAATGATGCTTTCTAAGGTGCACTTGACTTCACACACTAAGATGTTGGTCTCTAGGTGAGTGATCACACCATCATGGTTATCTGGGCCATTAAAATTTTTTTTTTATTTGTATAATTCTTCTGTGTATTCTTGTCATCTCTTCTGCTTTTGTTAGGTCCATACCAATTCTGTCTTGTATTGTGTCCATCTTTGCTTGAAATGTTCCCTTGGTATTTTTAATGTTCTTGAAGAGATCTCTAGTCTTTCCCATTCTATTGTTTTCCTCTCTTTCTTTGCATTGTTCATCTAGGAAGGCTTTCTTATCTCTCCTTGCTATTTTTTGGAACTCTGCATTCAGATGGGTATATCTTTCCTTTTTTCCTTTGCCTTTAGCTTTTCTTCTTTTCTCAGCTATTTGTAAGGCTGCCTCAAAAAACCATTTTGCCTTTTTGCATTTCTTTTTATTTTGGATGGTTTTGATTACTGCCTCCCGTACAATGTTATGAACCTCTATCCATTACAAACTAAAACCTAATTATTTCAACCATGGCAAAAAAAAAAAAAAATGATAATGATGTAAGGCATCTAATAGAAATGTTACTGCTGCTAAATCGCTTCAGTCATGTCCAATTCTGTGCAACCCCATAGACGGCAGCCCACCAGGCTTCCCCGTCCCTGGGATTCTCCAGGCAAGAACACTGGAGTGGGTTGCCATTTCCTTCTCCAATGTGTGAAAGTGAAAAGTGAAAGTGAAGTTGCTCAATCGTGTCCGACTCCTAGCGACCCCATGGACTGCAGCCTACCAGGCTCCTCCGTCCATGGGATTTTCCAGGCAAAAGTACTGGAGTGGGTTGCCATTGCCTTCTCCGGGGCTACAAGCAATCACATTATAATGTATATCAAGTTAACATGTTGAACACTTTACATTTATACAATGCTATGTGTCAAATATATTTTAGTAGAAAAGAAAGTTACGTTCAGTGTATAATGCACATATGTGGAAAATATTTCAGAACACTTGTAATAAAGATATATTCTAAGAACGCTGGAAAAAATTAAAGAAAAGAAATTAGAAACCTAATTTTATAATTTAGTTTTAAAGTATTGAAAATAAAAAATTACCAGTAGATAGCAATATATGATAGAGTCACCTGAAAGGATGGCAAACCCAAAATGTAGAATAAGATATTGGTGTTGATAAGCCAAGAAACTGTGAGAAGAAAGAGTGAACATATTTTGAATGTTTACATTGAAATCATCAGTATTAATAACATATTTTACAAGGATGTGAGAATTGAAGCATAAAGAAAGCTACTGCTGCTGCTAAGTCGCTTCAGTTGTGTCTGACTCTGTGCAACCCCATAGACAGCAGCCCACCAGGCTCCCCCGGCTCTGGGATTCTCCAGGCAAGAACACTGGAGTGGGTTGCCATTTCCTTCTCCAATGCATGAAAGTGAAAAGTGAAAGTGAAGTCACTCAGTTGTGTCCAACTCTTATCGACCCCATGGACTGCAGCCTACCAGGCTCCTTCATCCATGGGATTTTCCAGGCAAGAGTATTGGAGTGGGTTACCATTGCCTTCTCCCATAAAGAACGCTAGTGCTCAAGAATTGATGCTTTTGAATTGTGGTACTGGAGAAGACTCTTGAGAGTCCCTTCAATTGCAAACCAATCCAAGGAGATCAAAACCGGTCAATCCTAACAGAAATCAACCCTGAATGTCCATTGGTGGGACTGATGCTGAAGCTGCAACTCCATTACTTTGGCCACCTGATGTGAATATCTTACTCATTTGAAAAGACCTGGATGCAGGGAAAGGTCAAAGACAAAAAGAATTAGGGGTTGCAGAGGATGAGATGGTTAGATAGCATCACTGACTTAAAGGACATGAATATGAGCAAACTCAGGAGATAAGTGAAGGATAGAGGAGCCAGACATGCTGCAGTCCAGGAGGTCTCCAAGCATCAGACTTCACTTAGCGACTGACCAACAGCAGTTTATAAGGAACAGTGAACTAGATACTGCTGCTAGTGAACTAGACACTTCAGTTGTGTCCGACTCTGTGCGACCCCATAGATGGCAGCCCACCAGGCTCCCCTATCCCTGGGATTCTCCAGGCGATTCAACACTGGAGTGGGTTGCCATTTCCTTCTCCAATGCATGAAAGTGAAAAGTGAAAATGAAGTCGTTCAGTAGTGTCCGACCCTCAGCGACCCCATGGACTGCAGCCTTCCAGGCTCCTCAGTCCATGGGATTTTCCAGGCAAGAGTACTGGAGTGGGGTGCCATTGCCTTCTCCGGAACTACGTACCAGAGTCCTCAAAAAAAGTTAGAAATCCAATGTATTTGCTTTATGTTTGGGAGAGGCAACCTGCCATGTATTAGATCTTTATTTCTCTTCCTCTAGGTCTCATTCTAATTGAGTGCCACCTTCCCCCATGTTTCCCAGCCCAGCAGAACAAAAAATGCATCCCTTGTAAATAGTGGTTCCCCATATCTAAGGTCAGGTCGCTTTCTATTGACATAATTTTACATTGCAAGCCCTACAATGAGAAAAGTAAAGGAAAATATGGTAAGAAAATTGTGTTCCCTTTTTCCTACATTGTAGAGTAACATTTCTCTCTCTCTGAAAGTCGCTCTGCTGCTGCTGCTGCTAAGTTGCTTCAGTCGTGTCCGACTCTGTGCAGTCCCATAGATGGCAGCCCACCAGGCTCCCCGTCCCTGGGATTCTCCAGGCAAGAACACTGGAGTGGGTTGCCATTTCCTTCTGCAACGCACAAAAGTGAGAATTGAAAGTGAAGTCGCTCAGTCGTGTTGGACTCTTAGCGACCCCATGGACTGAAGTCCACCAGGCTCCTCCGTCCATGGGATTTTCCAGGCAAAAGAGTACTGGAGTGGGGTGCCATTGCCTTCTCTGGAAAGTCGCTCAGTCCTGTCCAACTCTTTGCTACCCCATGGAATTCTCCAGGCCAGAATACTGAGGTGGGTAACCTTTCCCTTCTCCAGGGAATCGTCCCAACCCAGGGATCAAATCCGGGTCTCCCGTATTGTGGGCAGATTCTTTACCAGCTGAGCCACAAGGGAAGCCCAAAAATAATGGAGTGGGTAGCCTATCCCTTCTCCAGCAGATCTTCCCCACCCAGGAATCAATCTGGGGTCTCCTGCATCACAGGCGGATTCTTTACCAACTGAGCTATGAGGGAAGAGTAATACATTTTACACCAGTGATGTTGAGTATAAAACTATATTTAAAACTCCCATTATCCTTGCTTAATTTTGTATGTCTTCAAAAGATTTTTCTTCCCCGTATTACATTTTTGTGTGGTTTTAATACTCTCAGAAAACCTCCCTGCTGACTCCAAGTTAGGATATGGGTACAGAATGTGGACAACAGAATGTGGACAAATATTATACTCAGAGAACCTGACAATTCAAGGTTGTGGGTTGTTTTGTTTTGTTTTGCCATGCACTTCCAACTAAGTGAACTGATTATTTCACAAAGGGATCATCAAAATCTCACTAATATTTGCATTTCAAACACATGCACTTGTTTTTGCAGCTTTGGGCTGGGTTTTATGGTTTGTGCCACCCTCCTTTATCAGCTTAACTGCTCTCAGTGACTGGTGGTATCTGCTTCACAACTGTGAGGAGTGAAAAGGCAACATGAGAAAAGAGAGCGAGCACCTCAAACCTACCCCAACCAGCATTAAAGTGCTTCCCTTCCCCAAGGCTCGTAAAGAAGCAGCTAATAGTATGTCACACAGAGGTCACAGCATTCAGTGGAGACAAAATGTTCCTTCAGAATGAACTAGTTTCACGATGACAATAACAGCTAATCTGATTTTGCCTACTTTGTACATTTTGGGCTGCTTTAGTACATAGATAAATAAGCAAGTTATAGTAGCAGTGTGGGTTCATAGTTGAATTGATCATTCTCATAATGAGTAATATATCTCTCTTGCTTCCATAATGTCTCTTTCTTGGTTATTATGTTTAGTAACTGATATCAATCTATTTCACATTGAGAGGAATGTATGTATCTGAAGACAAAAGAGGATAGTAATGCTTTGCATAGAAAAGACAGGCATTCTTTATTACTTTTATCATGGGCAAATTATTATTTTTCATAAACAAGCATCTTCTGTCTCCTTTTTCCCCACCTACATTGGATGTGATTATCATTACTGAGTATATGATGACATATTTAAAATACTTTCTTATAATTGCCAATTCATAAAATGATGGAACGCTCATTTGAATAATTTCCACCTATGAAAACTTCATTAATTACCCTAAATTCAGCTCAAAAAGCATCCTCTGGGAAGTATTATTTTCTTCATATAGTTAATTTTTTATTCCATTTGGCTTCTGTAATCTATCATTAATTTAAATCTTGTGATGCTAATCATATATTTTGTATATATTTAATCTTATACTAAATTATAATCTCCTTGAAGGAAGAGAGTCCTGTGTACTCTTTTGTTTATGTTTGTTTTCACCTTAAGTACTAAACCTGGGCCTGGGAATAAGAAAACATTAATTAAACATTTGTAGCAAGTGCTGAGACATATTTTCTTTTTGGAACATCTGAAGATTTTGGATGAGCTGGCACTTGTTTATAAAACAATTTTATACTTCCAAATTAGGGAATTATTTTCCATATATGCAGGAAGATTTATTTATTTATTTAGATTATGCTGTGAAGCTTGTGGGATTTTAATTTCCCAACCAGGGATCAAACCTTGCCCCAGCAGTGGAAGTGAGGAGTTCTAACCATGGGCCACCAGGGAACCTGGAAGAATGGTTTAGATAGACACGGGTACATGAATGTGAAGGCAAAGTCACAGGCTTCCATATCTACCAATACACACAAAGTGAGGTTTGCAGTTGTTTTTAAATCTACTTCCTTTTACAGAACAGTTTTAAAGATAAGGAAAAGACAATTGTAATTACAAGAGAGGTATAGAAATGAAATATGTAGAATTAACACATACATGTGGAATCTTAAAAAGAAAAAAATGATATAGATGATCCTATTTGCAAAGCAGAAATAGAGACACAGAGATAGAGAACTAACATGTGGCTACCAAGGGGAAACTAACCAAACTAATCACATGGATCACAGCCTTATCTAACACAATGCCATGCCATGTAGGGCCACCAAGGACAGACAGGTCATGGTGGAGAGTTCTGGCAAAATGTAGTCCCCTGGAGAAGGAAATGGCAAACCACTTTAGCGTTCTTGCCTTGAGAACCCCATGAACAGTATGAAAAGACAAAAAGATATGAAATTGCAAGATAAATTTCCCAGATCATGCCCAATATGCTACTGGAAAAAAGCTGAGAAATAGCTCCAAAAGGAATAAAGAGGTGGATCCAAAGTGGAAACAACGCTTAATTGTGCATGTCTCCGGTTGTGAAACTGAAGTCCAAGGCTGTAAAGAACAACATTGCAAAGAGCCTAGAATGTTAGATCCATGAGTCAAGGTAAACTGGAAGTGGTCAAACAGGAGATGGCAAGAGTGAATATCGATATTTTAAGAATCAGCAAATTAAAATAGACTGGAATGGGCAAATTTAATTCAGATGACCATTATATCGACTACTGTGGGGAAGAATCCCTTGGAAGAAATGGAGTGGCTCTCACAGTCAACAAATGAGTCTGAGATGCAGTACCTGGGTGCAATCTCAAAACACAGAAAGATCTCTGTTCGTTTTCAAGACAAACCATTCAATATCACAGTAATCCAAGTCTATGCCCCAACCATTAATGCTGAAGAAGATGAAGTTGAATGGTTCTGTGAGGATCTACATGACTTTCTAGATCTAACACCCAGAAATGATGTCCTTTTAACCATAGGGGACTGGAATGCAAAAGTAGGAAGCAAAGAGATACCTGGAGTAACAGGCAAGTTTAACCTTGGATTACAAAATGAAGCAGGTCAAAGGTTAAGAGAGTTTTGTCAAGAGAACACACTGGTCATGGCAAATACACTCTTCCAACAACACAAGAGATAACTCTACATATGAATGTCACCAGATGGGCAATACCAAAATCAGATTGCTTATGTTCTTTGAAGCTGAAGATGGAGTAACTCTATACACTTACCAAAAACATGATGGGGAGATGATTGTAACTCAGATCATGAACTCTTTATTGCAAAATTCAGACTTAAATAGAAAAAACTAGGGAAAAACCACTAGGCCATTCAGGTATCACCTAAATCAAATCCCTTATGATTATATAGTAGAAGTAAGAAATAGATTCAAAGGATTAGATGTTAAAGAATACCTGAAGAACTATGGACAGAGGTTCATAAACAGGGGACAAAACCATCAAAAAACACAAAATTGCAAAATGGCTATCTAAGAAAGCCTTGCAAAGAGCTGAGAAAAAAAAAAAAAAAGAGAGAGGGAGAGAGAGGAGAGAAAGCTAAAGGCAGAGGAAAAAAAGGAAAAGGAAAGATATACCCATCTGAATTCAGAGTTCTGAAGAATAGCACTGAGAGATAAGAAAGCTTTCCTAAGTGAACAATGAAAAGAAATAGAGGACAACAATAGAATGGGAAAGATTAGATATCTCTTCAAGAAAATTACAGAAACCAGGGGAACATTTAATGCAAAGATTGACACAATAAAGAACAGATATGGTATGGACCTACCAGAAGCAGAAGATATTAAGAAGAAATGGCAAGAATACACAGAATTGTACTAAAAAAGGTCTTAATGACCCAGATGACCATGATGGTATGATCACTCATCTAGAGCCAGACATCTTAGACTGTGAAGTCAAATGGGCCTTAGGAAGCATCATTATCAACAAAGCTGGTGGAGGTAATGGAATTACAGCTATTTAAATCCTAAAAGAAGATGCTGTGCAAGTGCTGCACTCAATATGTCAGCAAATTTGGAAAACTCAGCAGTGGTCGTAGGACTGGAAAAGGTCAGTTTTCATTCTGATCTCAAAGAAAGGCAGTGTTAAAGAATGTTTAACCTACCACAAAATTGCACTCATCTCACATGCTAGCAAAGTAGCGCTCAAAATTCTCCAAGCCAGGCTTCAACAGTACATGAACCAAGAACTTCTAGATGTTCAAACTGGATTTAGAAAATGCAGAGGGACCAGAGATCAAATTGCCAACATCAACTCAATCATCAAAAAAGCAAGAGAGTTCCAGGAAAACATCAATTTCTGCTTCATTGACTATGCTAACGCCTTTGACTGTGTGTATCATAGCAAACTGTGGAAAATTTTTAACAAATGGGACTACAAGACCATTTTACCTCCTTCCTGAGAAACCTGTATGTACATCAAGAAACAACTAAAGTTAGAACCAAACATGAAACAATGGACTGGTTGGAAATTGGGAAAGGAGTAGGTCAAGGTTGTATATTGTCACCTTGCTTATTTAAATTATATACAGAGTACATCATGTGAAATGCCCAGATGGATGAAGCATAAGCTGGAATAAAGATTGCTGAGAGAAATATCAATAACCTCAGACATGCAGATGACACCACCCTAATGGCAGAAAGAAAAGAGGAACTAAAGAGCCTCTTGTTGGAGGTGAAAGTGAGAGTGAAAAAGCTGACTTAAAACTCAGAATTCAAAAAAAGAAGATCATGGCATCTGGTCCCAACAGTCAATGGAAAGTAGATGGGAAACAACAGAAACAGTGACAGACTTTATTTTGTTGGGCTCTAGTATCACTGCAGATTGTGACTGCAGCCATGAATTTTTTTTTTTTTTTTTTTTTTAGCCATGAAATTTAAAAACTTGCTTTTTGGAAGAAAAGCTATGACCAACCTAAACAGCATTTTAAAAAGCAGCAACATTACTTTGCTGACAAGGTCCATAGAGCCAAATTTGTTGTTTTTCCAGTAGTCAGGTATGGATGTGAGAGTTGGACCATAAAGAAGGCTTGAGCAACCAAGAATTGATGGTTTAGAACTGTGGTGTTGGAGAAGACTCTTGAAAGTCCCTTGGACTCTAACGAGATCAAAACAGTCAATCCTAAAGGATTCTGAATATTCATTGGAAGGACTGATGCTGAAACTGAAGCTCCAGTACTTTAGCCATCTGATGCAAAGAGCCAACTCATTAGAAAAGTCCCTGATACTGGGAAAGATTGAAGGCATGAGGAGGAGGGTCAACAGACAATGAAATGTTTGGATTGCATCACTGACTCAATGGACATGGGTTTGAGCAGGCTCCATGAGATGGTGAAGGACAGGCAAGCCTGGCATGCTGCAGTCCATAGGTTGGCAAAGAGGTGGACATGACTGAGTGACTGAATAACAGCAACAACCAAGGGGAAAAGGGTTAGGTCGGGATGAACTGGTGATTGGGATTAACATAGACACACTACCATGTATGGAACAGATAACCAATGAGTACCTACTGTACAGCATAGGGAACTCTATCTGTGGTGACCTAAATGGGAAGGAAATCCAAAAAGAGGGTGCATATGTAATCTGTAGCTGATTCACTTTGGTTACAGTAGAAACTAACACAGTATTTTAAAGGAACTCTACTCCAATAATTTTTTTTTTAATAAGGAAGTACCATGAAACTAGAATGTGTGTGTATGTGTGTGTGTGTGTGTGTGTGGCTGAGCTCTTATGGGCTAGATAATAGCAACAAATGAGATTAAAGTATACCAGTAAAATCAAAATTTCCTGATATCTCTTGCTATTTATTTCTTCATATACCATATAGCAATAAGATATATGCTATACGCATACAACAAGAATTATATAATAGTGATAATAACAACAAGCTCTTAGAATTACTTTGGGATGTAAACATTTGTCCACACACACATATTTGTTGATATATAGTGTTACATAGTCATAGAAGTTATCAAGCAATGATAACCCACAAAGGCTTAACAAAGACTAATAAAAAGACTAATAAAAGAATGAACAAGCAGTCCTGTCTGGGAGTGAAATCTATGCTCCTTTGATCATCTTATCTTCCCTAGTTATACTTTCCTTCTGCAGTGACAGACACTGAATTTAAAGAATACTGTGAAATATCAGCAGAGCTCTTGAAACATTCTTTGAACACCTTCATTGTGAAACAAAACATTCCAACATCAACAAAGTTGCTGGGATTCCCTGAGGCATTCTGTCCTTTGTCCTCCAACTGACCTTAGTTATCTAGGGGACACCTGGGGGACAGAATATGCTTCAGAATTAGAGTAAAACACTATTCAAGTATTTGCATTTATACTTGTAATTCTGGGTGCTTTCTAAAGGGCTTTTTTTTTTCTTCCTTTACTATTGCCCATAGTTTTAAAAATCACAATAATTATTCCCTTGCTGTTTGTAACGATGTCAAACCATATAATTATGACTCCTAATGATTAGTGTTTAATGTATATCCTGGGACACTTGAAATAAATATTCTCCTTTTTATAAAAAGCAGTTCTAATTCATAGTAGTTATGGATGCTGGTTAGGAATGTAATATACATATATTATTCCCTGAGACTTACGTGGCCATGCATTCAACATGGTATTACATAAAATTTGATTTACATAGATACTTAAATTGATTTCCTAAACCTAATTAAGAATGATTTTTATGATGATCTTTTGAGAGGTCACTGCATTTAAAAATATTCCTTAGGGTATTACCAAACAGCTATTTAATGTTCAAGTACTCGGAAAAAATGTCATCAACAGCTTCAAGACATTAAGCTAGCCTATTTGCTTTACAATAATAGCAGTGGGAAGAAAATCCAGTTGTCATCTGTTCTACTTTTCAAGTCCTGCATTTTCTTTTTAGCTCAGCATGCCAAAATCATACTCCTTTTATTATGAAAGATTACAACATGGTACTTCAAAAATTAATTTTTAACAGTTACGTAACCCAAGTTGCATTGATGCAAAGAATTTTATTATGATTGAAGAAGACTATTTTCACTTCCCATATGTCCATTTATTCAATTGCTCACAACAAGATTATTATTGTGAGACTTAATTACTTGTTTACAGTGAAACACCAGCAAAATACCTACATATTCTTATATGAAGCAAGTTACTTAAAATTCTATTTTATTATAATTTATCATTTTCCTTTTCTTTTTTATATTTTATATGTTGGTACATTCAAAAGAAGTACTTACAAGGGTAAGGGATAAGAAAGTAAGTCAGAAAGAGAAAGACAAATATTGTGTATTAATGCATACATATGAAATCTAGAGAGATGGTACAGATGAGCCTGTTTGCAGAGCAGGAATAAAGATGCAAACCTAGAGAACAGACGTGTGAATATGGGGATGGGGGGAGGGTAAGACGAACTGGGAGAATAGCATTGACATATATATACTCTATCATGTACAGAGTAGCCAGTGGCAAGCTGGCTATTCTATAGCCAGGGAGCTATTCTATAGCAGGGAGCTCAACTTGGTGCTCTGTGATGCCCTAGAGGGCTGGAATGGAGTGCTGGATGGAATCTCAAGAGGGAGGGTATGTGTGTATGTGTGTATATATATATATCAGATCAGTCGCTCAGTCGTGTACGACTCTTTGCGACCCCATGAATCGCAGCATGCCAGGCCTCCCTGTCCATCACCAACTCCAGGAGTTCACTCAGACTCACGTCCATCGAGTCAGTGATGCCATCCAGCCATCTCATCCTCTGTCGTCCCCTCCTCCTCCTGCCCCCAATCCCTCCCAGCATCAGAGTCTTTTCCAATGAGTCAACTCTTCGCATCAGGTGGCCAAAGTACTGGAGTTTCAGCTTTAGCATCATTCCTTCCAAAGAAATCCCAGGGCTGATCTCCTTCAGGATGGACTGGTTGGATCTCCTTGCAGTCCAAGGGACTCTCAAGAGTCTTCTCCAACACCACAGTTCAAAAGCATCAATTCTTCGGCGTTCAGCCTTCTTTACAGTCCAACTCTCACATCCATACATGACTACTGGAAAAACCATAGCCTTGACTAGACGAATCTTTGTTGGCAAAGTAATATCTCTGCTTTTGAATATGCTATCTAGTTTGGTCATAACTTTCCTTCAAGGAGCAAGCGTCTTTTAATATACCCCTCTTGATATATATATATGTATATATATATATATCTCAACAGGGATAAGGGATATATATATCCTTCTTGAGATATATACATATATGCATATATGTATATACAACAGAATCTAACACAATATTGTATAAAAAATTATACTGCAATTTAAAAAAGAAAAAAATAAGTAAATGGCTAACTGAGGCATCCCATGAGTCACAGTGGGTTAAGAATCTGCCTACCAATGTAGGAGATGCAAGAGACTCCATTTAGATTCCTGGAGGAAGATCTCCAGATTAGGAAGATCTCCTGGAGAAGGAAATGGCAAATCATTCCAGTATTCTTGCCTGGAAAATCCAATGGACAGAAGAAAGTGGCAGGCTATAGTCCACAGGGTTGCAAAGACTCTGTCAAGACTGAGCTATTGAGCACACACTCACAAAGGGCTAAATGTTGCATCTCGGATAAAGAGTCATAATGTTCAGAAAATAGTTTCAAAATCAAAAGCAAGAAATTGTGATTAAAATATATACCCAAGCTCCCTCTTCTTTCTTCTCCCTTTCTCTCTGTTTCTGTCTCTTTCTCATCATACTGTCTTTCACACACACAGAGATTTAACATACATATGTACATATGAATACCACAGTGCGTATCTGATATAATGTGGTTCAGGGCCCTTTTACATCAGTCCCTGATGTTTAAATGAAGATGTGTTGGGAATTCATCGGACTTCACCATGACCTACAAAGATACATATAGTCCTGCACTGGTTTGCCACCATTCAAAATAACCATGTTGGAACTGAACCACAGGAAAGACAAACACAAATAAGGACACAGTTAAGAGGTGCCAGAAGCTAGAGGGAAGAAGAACAAAATATACACTTATAAAATAGATCTGGCGAATGAAAAAATGGCAACATGAAAAGAATTATAAAAACCCTCAGAGAAACTTTTAAAGTAGCTAAATGTCATAATGAAATATAATATTAAAAAAAACTCTTCAGATTAATTGAGAGAATAGCTACTGTTAATATGCTAAATAAAACTTTAGATAAAAACAGGATATCTAAAAGCACAGAATCTCAAATGTGAAGAAGGAAATAATAATGAATACAAAGGAAAATAAAAAACATAAAAATCCTTGAGTGATAAATGCAGGAGTTCTTATATACAAATAAAATGACTTCAAAAGTAAAAAAGAATCAGAACTTTATACATAATCTTCTAAGTCTAAACAGAAAAAGATCAGCTTGTTTTTGTTTTTTTTTTTTCTCACATGGAAAACAATGTTATGACACCAGCAAGACCATCTAAAGGAGAATCAGCCTGAAAGCCAAGGACTAAGCTCACATCCTACTGACCGGTTGTAAGAAAGAGCATCATAAGATTCAAGGATTCAGAGAACACATCACTCACATATCTTATCTAAGGAGAAGTATTGGAAAAAAATCTAACAACTACCAGTGAGAACTGAAGATTTCAACATAGGAAAAGAAAGTAGAACAAAATGCTGCAAAAATGAATCTTGAGACATTTTTATTAATAAACCCATGCTTCTAAAATACAGAATTGAATCAAAGAGGATAATCTCAAACCCTAGGATATATATCTTACATTTTAAGCAAGAATATTTTTAAAAAGAGCCGTTTGCATGCAGAGTCTAAAACAGATTCAGAATTAAATATACTGTACTATCTCAGAAAAATCTAAAGGCTGTACTAGCTGAGAGAGGAGTTCGAGAGTTGAAAAGAAAGTAGGAAAATAAAATATCCCGAAAGTGTCATTTTATTGGAGAGAGAAAATAGTGCAGCAATTTTTAAAATTCTCTCTCCAGATGGGGAATCTTATTACTCATTTACATAATTGTAGATAAATATGTTTAGTATTAAGACTTAGGAAAAGTAAAATTATAAATAAAAGCTTCGAAGCAATAATAGAATTAATGAATTAACAAGAGAAATAGATGAAAAAATGGCATCTTGATCAAACATAAATAAAAGAAAAATATAAATAAATATATGTATAAAAGGAATACATAAAGAAAAAGTAACAAATAGAAAGTTAGATCATATATATATATTCAGGTTTTCATTAAAAATAAACAGAACAAAATCTCTTCCTAAAAAAAAATGTCCAAGGATGCAAAAGGAATTTCATATGCTAAACAAAATTGGATATAGAAATTTACCTTTAATGAGTAAAAGTTAAGAGACATAGAAAGAGAGAGGATGAAGAGGTACATAAAAGGTCATCAATGGGACTTCCCTGGCCACCCAGTGGTTAAGACTCTGAACTCCCAATGCAGGGCACACAGGTTAGATATAAGATTGGGGAGCTAAGATCCTGCATGGTGTGGTAAAAAAAAAAAAAAAAAGACAATCAGGAAAACACAAAAAGAGACAGTTATACAGTATATTTTTATATTAATATCAGAAAATATAAAACAACATAAAATTCATAGACATAAAGATATACAAAATTCTATGAAACAAACATTAAATATGTTAGAAATGCAAGAGAAACTCGAAAAAGAAATTGTAGTCAGAAATTTATAACCTTCACGTTAGAAATGACAGGAACAAAGTAAAGGGACAAAGTAGGTGATTAAGTATTTAATCTCACTGTGTGTGCTTGTGTGTGTGTATGTGTGTGTGTGTGTGTGTGCGTGTCCGCATTAGTTTCTCAATCGTGTCCAACTCTTTTGTGACCCTGTGGACAGTATCCCACCAGGCTCCTCTATCTGTAGAATTCTCCATTCAACAATACTGGGCTGGGAAGCCGTTCCCTTCTCCAGGGGATCTTCCCAACCCAAGAATTGAAGCCAGGTGTCCTGCACTGCAAGCAGATTCTTACTGTCTGAGCCACCAGGGAAACCCCTGTTAATCCTATTAAGGGATGATAAATAAAGAAAAAGGTAGGCTAATGATCCCTCAAGAAAGCAGGTTTCCTTAACCACAACACCAAGAGGGCTTGCTTAACAACAAAACCATGAAGCAGAAGCATGAGACATGCTCCCAAACAATACAACAATGGGCGCAGGAGACCCGCATCCTGCCCAGGCAAGCAGTGAGTTAATGATCCCTAGGACATGTCCCTCTGCACACACTAACTCTGTGTTGCAGCCCAACTTCCACCCAAGCTTTTTTTCCTTCATCACAGGTGTTAGTTTCAACCCAAAGGCTAATAAATCTGCAAGCTTATCTTAATGTCAGAATTGGCTGTCCTAGGAGTCCAGTCTGCAAGCAGTTGTTTCCAGACATGACTTGAATAAAACAACTCTGGAATGAGATTTTGTAGCTGGCAGTCTGTACTACCATCACAGCCTCAGCAGTCTCCATGGAATGGTGGGGGGGCGGGGTGGGCAGGGAGGCTTGTTTTCCATTGTGACAGCATCTCACCAACACCTCTTCTTCCACCCAGCCATGATCTTCTCCCTTTCCTTCAATAGGTTGTGCCTACAAAAGCAACCCTGAATGTTAAATCTTAACTAAGGTAACCAACCTGTGATTGTACATTTTCACTGTAAAAAATGTAAGTGAGGGCCTTCCCTGGTTGCTCAGTGGTAAGGAATCTGCCTGCCAAGGCAGGAGATGCAGGCTCCATCGCTGATCCAGGGAGATCCCACATGCCTCGGAGCAACTAAGCCCATGCACAACAACAATTGAACCTGTGTTCTAGAGCCTGGGAGCCTCAACTACTGAGCCCATGTGCCACAATAGTGAAGTCCACATGCCCTAGAGATCATGCTCTGCAACAAAAGAAGCCATTGCAATAAGAACTCATGCACCTCAACTAGAGAAAATCCTACACAGCAATAAAGACCCAGCACAACCAAAAATAAATAAAATTAAAATTTTAAGGTATTAGTGGATTTCAAAGATAGTAAAAATTATATTTTGCTTCTTTCTTTTGAGGGTAGGGGTGGGTGTTCTACATCGTAACTGATCCTAACATACAAGATGAAGATGACAGAAACCTATTAATCTCAACAAAAGCTTATTTTATGATTACTTATATGTGTGCAGTGCAGAAATACAGTTAGAGTTTGAGAGTCAGACAAGTGTCATTAACTAATAAAATATGTTCTAAAGTATTGCACCTGGCCTGTGCAATAGCAGAGTTTCTACCATATAGTTAAACTTCATGGACTATTTCCAATGGTAGGAAATTTTGGTCATTATAATTGATATAATACACATTAAAATGGTGTGTGGTTTTGTATTTGTTGCTTACTTTTCTAGCAGAGATATAACATGCATGTTAATAATGGCATCTATGTAGGCACTATACTCTTGCCTGGAAAATCCCATGGACGGAGGAGCCTGGTGGGCTGCAGTCCATGGGGTTGCTAAAAGTCAGACACGACTGAGTGACTTCACTTTTCCCTTTCATGCATTGGAGAAGGAAATGCCAACCCAGTCCAGTGTTCTTGCCTGGAGAGTCCCATGGATAGAGGAGCCTGGTGGGCTGCCATCTATGGGGTTGCACAGAGCGGACACGACTGAAGCGACTTAGCAGCAGCAGCAGCAACATGTAGGTACTAACAATGCTTAAGATTTTATTTTACTTTTTTTTGGTAATGAATTATTTTAGATGGCTATTCAACATGCAAAATGTTTTCTGAACCAGACAACAGTGGATTGAGTTGTTCAGCGTCTCTGAAAAAATCTAAAGGAACTACTTCTGGTTTCTGGGTTCTCCCAGGTCACTAGGTTTCCTGGCAGGGTGTTGAAACCTTTAACTAGTTTATATACCAGTCTTTGAAGACAAACTAGTCAATGCAGTAGCAAAGCTTTCGCTTTCATAAATACAGTACATAAAGTCCTGCCTGAATATAATGTGAGGAAAAAAAATGCATTACATTTCTTGAGGATTAATTCTGAGGATTTAATATTCATAAATGTAATTCAAATATTAAATTAATAAATTAAAACAATAAATTTTATATTTCAGTACCCACTTTATAAATGAAGAAGCAGAAACACAGAATAACATCCAACAGCTTCACTAAGATGTCCCAGAATCATGATGGGTTTTTACTAAAACAGTGTTTGGCTTCACAAATCCTTCTAATCATAGCAAGAGTTGTAATCTGACTGACAATCCCACTCAACCAGGTATTCAGTGACATTTTTCATCAAGTATGGCTGGTTAACAGTTCATAGAAAATGTTTTGAATTCAGATATCTCAAATATTTTCCTGGGAAAGATTCTGCACATGAACCATGAGAGCAAAAATGTTCAATAAGGCTCTGAAAACAAACAAAACCACAAAACTGGATGCTCTGTATTTTTGTCGAAGTAAAATATGAAAACATTTCAGCATCTGCTTCCCAGCACTGTCCAGAGGCAGACATTAGAGATGACAACATTTAGAGCACTGGGATCATGGTAAATGTTCTCTACAGACCTTAATAAAAAATGTGAGTGAAATAGCATGAAAAATCACTTATATTAATGCTTCCAAGAAAATCTGGAAACCAGCTATTAGTCTGAGTTGGCAGGCATTTCTCTTACTCAAAGATGATTTTCTTTCTTTAAAAAAAAAATCTACTTTAGAACATTCAGGAACCTAGTTTTAGCTTCATTATGCTTTAGTTAATAACTAGCCAAGGTCAAAAGAATATTTTTCTTTTTGAATACATACTCAAGACAGTACTTTTCCTAGATTCTGACGACAGAAGAAAATATAACTTGAGAGGAAAAATATGTGCAGAAATATATTAAGGTAAAACCTGCTCCTCGTTGCTCTGTGACCTTGGTGTAATAACCTCATCAGTAAAATAATGCAGTGTTTTCAGGGATATTTTGCAGATTAGAAAAACTATCTCCAGAGCATGTCTCAAAACTTAGAGAAGGAACCATATGGATTGAGGCTATTTGTTTTTCTTGTTACTGTTATGGATCTATTTTCAGTCTGAATGCATTTATCAACCTTTTTTTTTTTGGTAGGACATAATGTATTATATTGCAACAAGAAATACATATAAAACTAATGAGATGAAAAATAATTTGCGGGAGAGCGTTTTTAATAAAGCCGCTTTTAACTATGACGCAGCTTTTTAAATTACATTTAATTTCAGCCGAGGTCAGTCAATCTATGCTCCTCCCAAGATTAATATGAAGTGCATCCTTGAGCATTTTTAATCATTGGAACCTAAGTGACCTTAGAGCAAAAAAAGTTTAGCTAGAAATTCTGCTACACATCAGCATTTTCTTTGAAGTTTAGAAATGCTGAGTACAAATGCCACTTATGAACCATGTGTATACTTTAAGAAGAAAGATATGAAATACATTTAAGAAAATACTTCTTTCATATAATTAAAGATAAATAAATTTTTATTGCTTTAAAATCACTAATTTTCCAATTCTTACAGAAAATGCATAATATCTAAACATATCTTATGAAAATAAACACTCCTACTGCCAAGAAAAAGTTGTATTAAGCTGTCGTGTTTGGGAAGTGAAACTACAGATGTATCTGTACTAATATCAATACAGAGCTCAGGCATTGACAAAAACCATCAAACAACAAGCACTGGCTGCATATGTGAATAAATACAGGAAATTATTAATTTATAAATACTGAACCTTTTAGGATCCTTTTGCTTTTAAGTCTAATTGAAAATTTTGTATCTACCACACCTTGAAGAGGACTCACAAATCTGAGAACAGTCAGAGGCCCCTTTAATACAGGTGGAAAAATCTCAGTCTGGTAATGAAAATATGTGTACGACTGAAAAAAATGACTGAGCTCCAGAAAATGACTAATAACTTGGTAGTTTTGCAAAAGATTGGAGAATGTTTTGGTTAGAGTAAAGAAGCGTATTAGTTAAATTCAGTTCAGTCACTCAGTCCTGTACGACTCCTTGCAACCCCATGAACTGCAGCACGCCAGGCCTCCCTGTCCATCACCAACTCCGAGAGTCCACCAAAACCCGTGTCCATTGAGTCTGTGATGCCATCCAATCATCTCATCCTCTGCCGTCCCCTTCTCCTCCTGCCCTCAATCTTTCCCAGCATCAGGATCTTTTCAAATGAGTCTGCTCTTCCCATCAGGTGGCCAAAGTATTGGAGTTTCAGCTTCAACATCAGTCTCTCCAATGAAAACTCAGGACTGATCTCCTTTAGGATGGACTGGTTGGATCTCCTTGCAGTCCAAGGGACCCTCGAGAGCCTTCTCCATCACCACAGTTCAAAAGCATCAAGTCTTCGCTGCTCAGCCTTCTTTATGACTTCCCTGGTGGCTCAGATGGTAAAGCGTCTGCCTGCAATACAGGAGACCCAGGTTCGATCCCTGGGTTGGGAAGATCTCCTGGAGAAGGAAATGGCAACCCACTCCAGTATTTCTGCCTGGAGAGTCCCAGGGATGGAGGAGCCTGGTAGGCTACATCCATGGGGTCGCAAAGAGTCGGACACGACTGAGCAACTTCACTTCAGCCTTCTTTATAGTCCAACTCTCACATCCATACAAGACGACTAGAAAAACCATAGCCTTAACTAAGACGGACCTTTGTTGACAAAGCAATGTCTCTGCTTTGTAATATGCTATCTAGGTTTGGTTGTAACTTTCCTGCCAAGGAGTAGGAGTCTTTTAATTTCATGGCTGCAGTCACCATCTGCAGTGATTTTGGAGTCAGCCACTGTTTCCCCATCTATTTGCCATGAAGTGATGGGACCAGATGCCATGATCTTAGTCCTCTGAATGTTGAGCTTTAAGCCAACTTTTTCACTCTCCTCTTTAACTTTCATCAAGAGGCTCTTTATTTCTTCTTCACTTTCTGCCATAAGCGTGGTGTCATTTGCATATCTGAGGTTATTGATATTTCTCCCAGCAATCTTGATTCCAGCTTGTGCTTCATCCAGCCCAGTGTTTCTCATGATGTATTCTGCATATAAGTTAAATAAGCAGGGTGACAATATACAGCCTTGACATACTCCTTTTCCTATTTGGAACCAGTCTGTTGTTCCATGCCCAGTTCTAGCTGTTGCTTCCTGCCTTGAATACAGGTTTCTCAAGAGGCAGGTCAGGTGGTCTGGTATTCCCATCTCTTTCAGAATTTTCCACAGTTTATTGTGATCCACACAGTCAAAGGCTTTGGCATAGTCAATAAAGCAGAAATAGATGTTTTTCCGGAACTCTCTTGCTTTTTTGATGATCCAGCAGATGTTGGCAATTTGGGCTCTGGTTCCTCTGCCTTTTCTAAAACCAGCTTGAACATCTGGAAGTTCACGGTTCACGTATTGCTGAAGCCTGGCTTGGAGAATTTTGAACATTACTTTACTAGTGTGTGAGGTGAGTGCAATTGTGCGGTAGTTTGAGCATTCTTTAGCATTGCCTTTCTTTGGGATTGGAATGAAAACAGACCTTTTCCAGCGCTGTGGCCACTGCTGAGTTTTGCAAATTTGCTGACATATTGAGTGCAACACTTTCATAGCATCATCTTTCAGGATTCGAAATAGCTTTCATAGCATCGTCTTTCAGGATTTGAATAGTTTTCACAGCATCATCTTTCAGGATTTGAATAAGCATATAGTGAATATTTATTAATGGTTAGCAATCACAAGCAGTGTGTTTATATTAAATAGCCTTATAGGCTAAAATAAAAGTCATCTGAGCACTGTATCAAGCTTAGACAGGCTCTTATTAGAATATCTTTACTGAAGTCAAAGATATATGTTCTTCTCTCTGCATAAAATATATCATAGAAGACTAAAAAATCACCCATAAGTAAGTTTCATGTTTTTTCAGATCCTGAAATTTAAAGCTATCTTGTCTAAACCATAATTTAATATACTTACATAATATCTTTTAAAGATGTAATTCCCTTAAACTCTATTGT
Source organism: Bos javanicus (assembly GCF_032452875.1). Taxonomy (NCBI): domain Eukaryota; kingdom Metazoa; phylum Chordata; class Mammalia; order Artiodactyla; family Bovidae; genus Bos; species Bos javanicus. Next base: position 17,026,214 of record NC_083883.1, read on the forward strand.
CTGGAAATGCGCATTGTTTAGGACTGAGATAGGAGTAAGGTGAATGTTCAGAGTATGGACATGTATGGAATAAGCTGTATGACCTTTAACTCAGTAACAGGAATTTAAGGTTAAAAAAATACATACAAATAGGATAAAAATATCTATACACATTATCTCAAGTAATTCACAAGATGTAGTTTTATCAAGGAGAAAGAAACTGGATATCACATTTTGGCAACATTTTTCTAAACTGGCATATTAAATGAATATTGAATTTGACACTCTCATAAAAGCTTGCATTTTTATTTATAGCATGTCACTTTCTAATTGCTTTTTTAATACTTTGCCTCCATAATAATTTCTTCATCCTGACAGTTTTTATAGACTAAGTTTGAAAACATTTCAAAAGATTGTTTTTCTTCTAATAATCAAGGAATTATAGCTGGACTTCCAAACTGCAAAGTCCTGTACTTCAAAAAATTCTTGTCCGCTGGAATATATATGAAGAATGTTAAAAACCTTTTAAAAATTCAATATATTAAGTTGATCTTTACCTGTTAAATTGATCTAGGCGTTCTCCTATAACTTTTTTTCTTCTTATGAAGATAAGTAATTAAGAAATTAAGAAATCATTGGGTGATTACCTAGTGAAATATTCCACAATACTCCTCAGTATTTTAAGATAGCTAATCTTACTTTTTCTAACTCTGATACTTATTAGCTACATGATTTTTGGCAAGGAACTTGGCCTCTTGAAGCCAAAACAAAATAACATATAAGAATAGTACCACCCATGGCTAAGGAGATGCTTTCAGATTATGTCTTTAAAGTGCCCTGCACACAAAAAAAGTTCCACAAATATTATTGTTATTGTCTTTTTCTTGTTATTGCTTACATTATTAATATAAATTAAAAACCTTTTGATAATAAGGAACCTAATATTTGCTAATATTCTGTGTCCTTGTTTTGTTACCATGTTTTATTAATCTCACACTTTTTTTATGAGAGTTTGAAGTGCAACCCTTGGGAAAGAGCTTGAAAAATGGCAGGTATTCTTATCATAATAAACATCCAATATCTGTTAAACATATTAGTATGAAAGGAAATAAATAGGTTGCAGGAAAAAAATCTTATTGAAAGCTTCGCAAAGACAAACAGACCAAAATGTTTGAATTTGCTCTGTAGTTATTTAAGATCAATATCAGTAAAATATTACACAAATATATTTTGCATATTCTTACCACTTCGATTGATTGCCAAATATTTTCAGCTCAAAAGATGACAATATAGAGAACCATAGTTTCTTGATCTACATAGATATAAGATGTAAGGACACTTCTATGTATAATGAGCATATTTTCAGTTAAAATATACAGACTAATGTGTAGTATGTAACTTTAAACCAATGTGAAGTTTTTATGCTTTGCTGTCAAGTAAAGGTGATAGGTCTATATTATAGAAGTTTTGATAGAGCACCATTATAATAAATGAGTTCATAAATAGCCAAAACTTCAGAAATTGAAACTGAGACTTAAGTGGGGCAGGTTCATTTTTAATTTCATCTTCTTATATGTTCAGTGTACTTCACACAGTTTTGCAAATGAGCTTCATAAAGGTTCCTGGGAGATACATCTTTGATTCTTAAATCTTTATGTTAGTGTACCATCACCTGACTACACAGTATTTAAATATCAAAAATAATTTTTCTGCAAGATTACTGTTTTCATTCATACCACAACTGCCTGTATGTCTGCTTTCAACATTTTAGACAATTTCTGATATTTCTAAAGTTAATATTCAAATATTAAATTAAAATGTCCTCAAAATAAAATAAAGTAGCAATTATTTCATTTTGTATTATTTTTACTTCAGTCATTTGATAATGTTGGGTAACTACTTTCCTCATGAATTTTTGTGCATTATGATTTTTTCCCATTAATAACTTTAATTTTTAAAATGTGGTTTACATTAAATGAGTGAGTGACTGAAAGACTGCTATAAGGAAGTATAATAATGTTATAAATAAATGGAATTTGTTTTTGCTGCTATCTTTTAAAATTTTTTTCCAGCCATGTTGAGATATAATTGATATCTAACATTGTGTGAGTTTAAGGTTGTTATTTAGTTGCTAAGTTGTTTTCAACTCTTTTGTGACCCCATAGACTGTAGCCCACTAGGCTCCTCTGTCCACGGGATTTGCCAGGCAAGAATACTGGAGTGTATTCTTATCTGCCTGCCAATGCAGGAGATATGGGTTTGATCCCTGGAGAAGGAAATGGCAACACACACAAGTATTCTTGCCTGGGGAATCCCATGGACAGAGAAGCCTGGAGGGCTATACATTCCATGGGAATAGAAAAGAGTAGGACATGACTTAATAACCAAGCAACAACAAAGTTTAAGGTATACGATACACATTTATCACTATATTGTATATTTGCAAGTTGCTAAAAGAGTAGATTTTTAAAACTTCTCACTACACACACACACACAAATTGTACATTTCATTTTAATTTTCTTTTTTTTTTAATTTTTAAGAGAAAGTCAAAGACAGAAACTTAAGGACATTTATATTTAACAGAAGACTGCAGAAAATTCATCTAGGAAAAAAGACTGAGAGTGTGACCTTTCTTTTTTGTTTGTTTTGTGTGTTTTTGGTTTTTTTAATGTGTTTTTTGTTTTTATTTATCTTTTATTGGAGTATAGATGCTCTACAACACTGTGTTAGTTTCTACTGTACAACAAAATGAACAAGATACATGAAGATGTGATAATATATACAAAGGAATATTACTCAGCCATAAAAAGGAATAAAATTAGATCATTTGAGGATATGTGGATGGACCTAGAGGCTGTCATACAGAGTGAGGTAAGTCAGAAATAGAAAAATAAATATCATCTATTAAGGCATATATGAGGAATGTATAAAAATGGTATAGATGATCTTATTTATTTAGTTTGCACACATTGCATGGCTTGTGGCATCCTAGTTTCCCCACCAGGGATTGAACCTGGGCCGCAGCAATGAAAGTATCAAGTCCCAACCACCGGACCCCCAGGCAAATTCCCAATTGATTAGCATGTGTTTGTGAGCCAGGTTACTAAACCGTCTGTGACCCAGTCCTTCACGTCCATTTCCCAAATGTATCTTGTGTAATTTTTTTTCTTATATGAAATTTGATTGTTGATAGGGAAAATGGAAGGTAAATTTAAGGGCTGTGAGGCAGAGTCTGGCCCGGCTTAGTATTGTGCCCGTCCTCATCTCAGCCTTCACAGCATGGAAAGAAGTTTGCTCATCACTGCCTAGTAGCAAAGAGCTTGGTTGGTGTGACCAAGTGCAAACCACTGCACCTCTTTATCCCTCAGTTTCTCAGGTATGAAATGTGTAATTGAGAGTGTCTGTCTCTTGAGCTTGCTCTGAAGACTAATTCACTGACTAGAAGCATGATTTCAAGTTAAAATCCTGTTTATCTCTTTTTAATTTTTGTATAGTTAGAACATCTGATTCTCTTAATATGGGTTTTAAGAGGATACCAGGCAAAGATACAGGCAAACACACACACACACACACTCTCCATGGTTAGTAGAAGGCACTGATAAAATACAAAAGAACAAAATATTCAAATACGCTTAAAAACTTGCCCAAGTGGTTCATACAGTGTGTACCTAGATATAGGCCTCCTTTCTGTGTAACAGGGATATTCAGTTCAGTTGCTCAGTCCTGTCCGACTCTTTGAGACCCCATGAATCCCAGCACGCCAGGCCTCCCTGTCCATCACCAACTCCCGGAGTTCATTCAGACCCACGTCCATCGAGTCAGTGATGCCATCCAGCCTTCTCATCCTCTGTCATCCCCTTCTCCTCCTGCCCCCAATTCCTCCCAGCATCAGAGTCTTTTCCAATGAGTCCACTCTTCGCATGAGGTGGCCAAAGTACTGGAGTTTCAGCTTTAGCATCATTCCTTCCAAAGAAATCCCAGGGCTGATCTCCTTCAGAATGGACTGGTTGGATCTCCTTGCAGTCCAAGGGACTATCAAGAGTCTTCTCCAACACCACAGTTCAAAAGCATCAATTCTTTGGCGCTCAACCTTCTTCACAGTCCAACTCTCACATCCATACATGACCACAGGAAAAACCATAGCCTTGACTAGACGAACCTTTGTTGGCAAAGTAATGTCTCTGCTTTTCAATATGCTATCTAGGTTGGTCATAACTCTCCTTCAAAGGAGTAAGCGTCTTTTAATTTCATGGCTGCAGTCACCATCTGCAGTGATTTTGGAGCCTAAAAATATAGAGTCTGACACTGTTTCCACTGTTTCTCCATCTATTTCCCATGAAGTGATAGGGCTGGATGCCATGATCTTCGTTTTCTGAATGTTGAGCTTTAAGCCAACTTTTTCACTCTCCACTTTCACTTTCATCAAGAGGCTTTTGAGTTCCTCTTCCCTTTCTGCCATAAGGGTGGTGTCATCTGCATACCTGAGGTTATTGATATTTCTCCCAGCAATCTTGATTCCAGCTTGTGTTTCTTCCTGCCCAGTGTTTCTCATGATGTATTCTGTATATAAGTTAAATAAGCAGGGTGACAATATACAGCCTTGACGAACTCCTTTTCCTATTTGGAACCAGTCTGTTGTTCCATGTCCAGTTCTAACTGTTGCTTCCTGACCTGCATACAGATTTCTCAAGAGGCAGGTCAGGTGCTCTGATATTCCCATCACTTGAAGAATTTTCCAGTTTTTTGTGATCCACACAGTCAAAGGCTTTGGCATAGTCAACAAAGCAGAAATAGATGTTTTTCTGGAACGCTCTTGCTTTTTCCATGATCCAGCGGATGTTGGCAATGTGATCTCTGGTACCTCTGCCTTTTCTAAAACCAGCTTGAACATCAGGAAGTTCATGGTTCACATATTCCTGAAGCCTGGCTTGGAAAATTTTGAGCATTACTTTACTAGCATGTGAGATGAGTGCAATTGTGAGGTAGTTTGAGCATTCTTTGGCATTGCCTTTCTTTGGAATTGGAATGAAAGCTGACCTTTTCCAGTCCTGTGGCCACTGCTGAGTTTTCCAAATTTGCTGGCATATTGAGTGCAGCACTTTCATAGCATCATCTTTCAGGATTTGGAATAGCTCAACTGGAATTCTATCACCTCCACTAGCTTTGTTCATAGTGATGCTTTCTAAGGCCCACTTGACTTTACATTCCAGGATGTCTGGCTCTAGATGAGTGATCACGCCATCGTGATTATCTTGGTCATGAAGATCTTTTTTGTACAGTTCTTCTGTGTATTCTTGCCACCTCTTCTTAATATCTTCTGCTTCTGTAGGTCCATACCATTTCTGTCCTTGATCAAGCCCATCTTTGCATGAAATGTTCCCTTGGTATCTCTAATTTTCTTGAAGAGATCCCTAGTCTTTACCATTCTGTTGTTTTACTCTATTTCTTTGCATTGATCACTGAGGAAGGCTTTCTTATCTCTCTCTCCTTGCTATTCTTTGGAACTCTGCATTCAGATGCTTATATCTTTCCTTTTCTCCTTTGCTTTTTACGTCTCTTCTTTTTACAGCTATTTGTAAGGCCTCCCCAGACAGCCATTTTGCTTTTTTGCATTTCTTTTCTATGGGGGTGGTCTTGATCCCTGTCTCCTGTACAATGTCACAAACCTCATTCCACAGTTCATCAGGCACTCTATCTATCAGATCTAGGTCATTAAATCTATTTCTCACTTCCACTGTATAATCATAAGGGATTTAGGAACTAATATTTAGGCCACAGAGCAAAGCAAGGTTCCTTAAAGATCTATTAATATATAACTTTTTCTATATTTTATAGAAAAGAAGATAGGCTTGTGTTAACATGGAGAGAACATACATTATTTACATATTCCCTGATGGATGCATTTTTTTGTTGAAGAATGTGCTTAATTGTTCTCGTGATGAAAATCTCCATAAGTGAAATGTAAAGCAATCTATTTGTACCCCTTAAAAACGGTTAAAGAAAATAACTGAATGTTGCCTTGGATTCATAAATTCTGTTCCAGGAAAAGGAATAAAAGAGATAAAAATAACACTGGCTTTATAGAAAATAGGCCTTATGATTCACCACTTGGGCCTTCCCAGGTGGTGCTAGTGGTAAAGAACCCGCCTGCCAGTACAAGAGATGTAAGAGACACGGGTCAATCCCTGGGCTAGGAAGATCCCCTAGAGGAAGGCATGGCAACCTCTCCAGTATTCTTGCCTGGAGAATCCTATGGACAGAGGAACTTGGCAGGCTATAGTCCATAGGGTCACAAAGAGTCTGACAGGACTTTAGCAACTTAGCACAAGCACATCATCACCTTTATCAAGAAAGCTGTACCAAGAGTCCAGAGCATTCTGGATTCTGAAAGATTCCCACTTCTTGACAGCAGACCAAAGCGGTGAAAGCATTATTGAACAATTCCCCGAAAAATATTTGAGAGAAAATAAAGAGTCACTGGTTTCTTTTATAGGGTATCTTAATTTGTCCACCAAATTTTGATCCAAGGCATCAAATTATGGTCAGTATAACCCAGAGAAGTACAGCAACCACAGATAGAATGAAGCATCTGGATTCTTACTCACTTTTTTTCTGGTAAAGAAATGAACATATATGTGCCTTTTTCTAAAGAGCCATTGAATGTTCAAGAAGCTTTCTCAGCCCAGAGCAAACAGAATGAACACCAGGAGACTTTCCTATCTCCACAATTGTGTTATCTGAATCATAGCTCTGAACCATCTCAACATCTTATTTTACCTTTAAAATCATACATTAGAGTGCTATTTTCTCTCACTGCAAGGTGTGAAAGGGGCTTTGAAACCATATCCAACTGTTTTCATCATAACACCTTTACAACAGAATCATAATCTTCTTCTACAATTCCTGTAATTAAATATATTTTTTGGCAAATCAAAGCACTTTGCACTTCAGTACAAATATGCATAATCACACAGCTTCTTTGATGTAACTTAGAATCTTGCCTGTAAATCCATGGGTAGTACCTTACATTACATAATAAGTAATTAAACTTTTGCCTACAGACATAAATAAATTGTTTTCACATTATTTTTAGAAATAAGATTTTTAGATAATAAAATTGAGTCACTGTTAAATGTACTGTTCTGAATTTAGGTTAATCTTTCTCAAATGGGATAGGTGGACATGGAAGCATGTTATTGCCATGAAGCATGGGCATTTTTATTGAATTATCTCTTGTTCCTGACTACAGTTTTCAACGTATCCTGTTATATCTAACAATTACCTTATGGTTTCTGTTGAGCTGAAATCACTTTTAAAATTTAATATCAATTTAAAATCTGCCTGGTGATATAGTCACTCTGATGAGAGATTTCATGGGGACACTGTTGTAACTTGATGAGAAATTTTCAGGAAATGGCAAAATTCGAAAGAAAAATTTGAACTCTCTTTTGAGATCTCAAACAATATTGATAAGTCAGATCTAATTATGACAACATCACTGATCTAACTGATGTGTTATTGGCAGTGTGTTAGGCAATGAAGTACAGAATATATTTCTCTCTTATCTTTACAATGCTAAAATAAACATTAGAATTGCTTTTTCATAGACGAGGGCATAGAAGTTCTGAAAAGTTAAGGAAATACTTCAGGTTATCATAGTGAAAAAACAGAGAAATCAGATCAAACTGAGAAAATCTTGAGCGTGTTCATGCGGCTACTCAGGATTTTAAAGTGATTCTTTTTAATCTGTCTAATTTCAATCCTGTCAGGTGAATTACACCATGAAGTCTGAGAGAATTTAACCTGGGTTCACCTGAAGAGCATTTATTTGACTGCACATATGTCTTTTGGCTACATTTATTTTGATGCTACCTTTATTTTGATGCTACCTTTATTTTGATGCTATATTTATTTAATCTTTCAATTAAATTATTGTGCTCATCTGCATGTATAAACAAAGTCATTTAATTTTTTAAAGTTTAAAAGTCTTTCATTGCTACATACTGAATCAACTGATGTTCCCACTCCATCCTCAGCCTGTTCAGTGTATTAAAAAAAAAAAAAGTCTATTCCTTGAACTTATTTGCTTGAAGATCCAAGATTGATTATTGCAGATTATAGACTTGCAAAACAACTAATCTTTTTTTTTAATCTTGGGTATTTTCTCCATGGCTACAATGGAGTTTGGTGTAAAAACCTCTTGACCTGGAGTCAGACTCATTAATTCAGTGCACATGATGGGCTAATATCTAATGAAGTCTTACAATGACTAGTTACAGTTTATAGAGCATTATATGTATAAACTGGGCTGCTCTGGTGGCTCAGATGGCAAAGAATTTGCCTGCAATGTAGGAGGCCTGTGTTTGATCCCTGGGTTGGGAAGATTCCCCTGGAGGAGGGAACGGCTACCCACTCCAGTATTCTTGCCTGGGAAATTCCGTGGACAGAGGAGCCTGGCAGGCTACAGTCCATGGGGTCTCAAAGAGTCAAACACAACTGAGTGACTCACACTTTCACTTTTTCACTTGCATATGTATAAATTAATTCTTATAAGAATCCCAAGTTCTAGCTCCACTGTAAAGATGAATTAACTAAAGTGCAGTGCTATTTAAAAAGTCCATGCTCATGTAGGCAGTTAGGCTCCAGAATCTACCATCTGGACCAAAATGTTGCTTGTGCTAGTTTTACGCCCAGGTGTTGATGCCCTTGCTTGGTAGTTCATGGTGAGCCCTGTCCACTTAGAGCTTCAGACCTGGTTTTAGATTTCCACTCTAGGCCTATTTTTTTTAGACAAAATTTATTTGAATTTTTTGTATTCAGAGATCACAATAATACCCTCTTTAAATCAAATTTAATCTTAAGCAAGGATGAAAACAAAGAATATAAAGTTTCAGTTATACAAGATGAGTAAATTCTAGAGGTCCACTGTATAATGTTGTAACTATAGTTAACAATACTATGTTGTATGTTTGAAGTGTGTGAAGAGGGCTTATTTCATTTAGCATAATGTCCACAGTTTCATCCATATTGTTGTATACAATAAAATATCTTTCTTTTTTAAGGTTGAATAATATTTCTTTATATGTGTCTATACCACATTTTTCTTTATCCCTTCATCCAACAACATTTATGTTTTTCTTTCATATCTTGACTATTGGAGAGAATGCTATAAAAAATACAACAGTGCAGATGGGATTTTCAAGATTGTGGGGACTTCTCTGATGGTCCAGTGGCGAAGACTCCATGCTCCCAATGCAGGGGCCTAGGCTTGACCGCTGGTCAGGACACTAGATCCCACATGCTACAACTAAGACCTGGCACAGCCAAGTAAATAAATACATAAATATATATTAAATATCTTGATTTCAAACATTTTTAACATATATGCAAAAGTAGGATTGCTGGATTTTATAGTAGTTCATATATTTAATGCATATTATTTAATAAATTTGGAGATATGCACACATATCCATATATATATTATATATCCATAAAATCCAAAGTTCTATTTCTATCCCTTTGATAATGTATATGTATGTTTTGGTAAGGATACTCAACATGAAGTTTACCCATGTAACAAAATTCTAGATATACAATAGTGAATTGTTGAACACAGACTTTCTGGAAGTTGTTTATTGTACATAACTGAAACTTTATACCTGTTGAATAATAAATCTCATTTCTCCCTTCTCTCAACTACTAATAATCACCATTTTGCATTTTGTTTCTATGAGTTTGACTACTTTAGAAACCTCATATAAGTGAAATCACAGTGTTTATCCTTCTGTAACTGATTTAATTCACTTAGCACATCAAGTATACCTCAATAAAGCTGTTTTTTGTTTGTTTTTTAACTTTTAAAAGGGTAGATCTCATGTTGTGTTCTTACCAAAATAAAATGAAAATTAAAATTAAAAAAGAAGATAATGATGTCCTTAATCCTTAGATATTAAGCCAAATAAAAACAAAGAAATACATGAGGTTGTTGTTGTTCATTTGCCCAGTCATGTCTGACTCTTTGCAACCCCCTGAACTGAAGCACTCCAAGCCCTCCCCTTTCCTCACCATCTCCTAAAGCTTGCTTAAGTTCATATCCATTGCATTGGTGGTGCAATCCAGCAATCTCATCATCTAATGTACTCTTCTCCTTCTGCCCTCAATCTTTCCCAGCATCAGGAACTTTTCCGATGAATCAGCTGTTCGCATCAGATGACCAAAATACAGGAGTTTCAGCTTCAGCATCAGTCTTTCCAATGTGTATTCCAGGTTGATTTCCCTTAAGATTGACTGGTTTGATCTCCTTACTGCCCAAATGACTCTCAGGAGTCTTCTCCAGCACCAGAGTTCAAAAGCATCAATTTTTAAGCATTCCACCTTCTTTATGGTCCAGCTCTCACAACCATACATGACCACTGAGAAGACCATAGCCTTGACCTCTGGACCTTTGTCAGCTGCCTAGTGCCTCTGCTTTTCAACACACTGTCTAGGTTTGTCATAGCTTTCCTGCTAAGAAGCAAACATCTCCTTATTTTGTGGCTACAGTCACTATCCACAGTGATTTTAGAGCCCCAAAAGAGGAAATAGGTCACTATATCCACCTTTTCCCCCTCTATTTGCCATGAGGTAATGGACCTAGAGGGGCTTCTCTAGTGGCTCAGCAGTAAGGAATCTGCCTGCAATGCAGAAGCTACAGGGAGACACAGGTTCGATCCCTGGGTCAGAAAGATCCCCTGGAGAAGGGCATGACTACCCACTCCAATATTCCTGCCTGGAGAATTCCATGGGTAGAGGAGCCTGGCAGGTTATAGTCCATGGGCTTGCAAAGAGACTCAACTGAAGCAACTTAGCATGCAGCAAAAATAGGGCCAGATGCAATGATCTCAGTTTTTTTTTTTTTTTAATATTTGTTTTTTTAATTTATTTTATTTTAAACCAACTCTTTCACTCTCCTCCTTCATCCTCAAGAAGCTCTTTAGTTTCTCTTCACTTTCTGCTGTTAGAGTGGTATCATCCGCATATCTGAGGTTGCTGATATCTTTCCCACCTATCTTTTCAGCTTGTAACTCATCCAGCCTGGCATTTCTCATGATGTGCTCAGCATATAGATTTAACAGGGTGACAGAAGACAACCCTGTCGTACTCCTTTTTCAATCTTGAACCAATCAGTTGTTCAATACAGCGTTCTGAGTGTTGCTTCTTGACCCACATACAGGTTTCTCAGGAGACAGGTAAGATGGTCTGGTATTCCAATCTCTTTAAGAGTTTTCCACAGTTTGTTATGCTCCACAGAGTCAAAGGCTGTGGCATAGTTGATGAAACAGAGATAGATGTTTTTCTTGAATTCCCTAGCTTTCTCTGATCCAGCGAATGTTGGCAATTTAAACCTCTAATTCCTCCTCATTTTCTAAACCCAAGCTTGGACACCTGGAAGTTCTTGGTTTGCATAATACTGAACCCTAGCATGAAAAATTTTAAGCATGACTTTACTAGAATGGGAGATGAATGTTATGGTCCAATGGTTAGCACATTCTTTGGTACTATCCTTCTTGGGCACTGGGATGAGGATTGACCTTTTCCAGTCCTGTGGCCACTGCTGAGTCTTCCAGATTTGCTGACATAGTGAATGTGAAACCTTGATAACATCATCCTTTAGGGTTTGAATAATTTTACTGGAATTCCATCCAATCCACTAGTTTTAATTAGGAATCAGGGCTTCCTATGGCCCACTTGACTTCACTCTCCAGATTGTCTGGCTCTGGGTGGCAGACCACACCATTGCAGCAATCTGGTTCATTTGGATCTTTCTTGTACAGTTCTTCCATGTATTCTTGTGTACATGAGGTTAACAGTGTTCAAATTTCTATATGCTTTAAAAACAAGAATAAAAAAAAAAGAAGAAGAGATCTCAAAACAATGTATTGAAAAACAAATGTAGGAAATAGAAATTAATTCTAGACAATTTTTTTTAAATATCTTTTAGTGATAAGCAATACATAGATGTATATGCTGCTGCTGCTGCTGCTAAGTCGCTTCAGTCCTGTCCGACTCTGTGTGACCCCATAGACGGCAGCCTACGAGGTTCCGCCATCCCTGGGATTCTCCAGGCAAGAACACTGGAGTGGGTTGCCATTTCCTTCTCCAATGCATGAAAGTGAAAAGTGAAAGTGAAGTCACTGAGTCTACTCCAACTCTTAGCGACCCCATGGACTGCGGCCCACCAGGCTCCTCCATCCATGGGATTTTCCAGGCAAGAGTGCTGGAGTGGGGTGCCATTTCCTTCTCCGATAGATGTATATACATGTATGTATATATAAATGTAAATATAATTATCCTTGCTTATATCAGAAGTACTTGATATGCTTACAACTTTAAGAATAATTTTAAAATGTCAAATTTGTAGGCATTACACATTTTTGTGGGCTTGAAAATGATATAATAAAGATTACTTGTTTCTAAACAATAGCAACAAATGTTTGCTTTACATCTTTTCTGCTATTTGTCTGTAACATCAGAAAACTAATTAGAAAATTGGAAGATATTACCAGAAATAAAACAGAAAGAGTGCTTTGTTATATTAAGACATGCCGTAGGATAATGAAATTAAATTGACAAAAGCACATCTTGGAGAAATACTCTCTTTATTGCATTTGAATCAGATGATGAACAGAAGAGAATAAGTTATTTTAATCTTAGAAGAAAACATTTCATTATCTCTTTCATATTAATTCTAATTTCTATCAACTGGAATACACAGGAATGTAATTTGGAATCTGTTGGGAAACATTGTATATTAATCAAAAGGCATTTTATTTATCAATGTCCATTAACAATTATAATATTCCCTTGATGGAGTTACCCTTTTATCACCCCAGAGATCACTAACTGTAGCCGTCACTCCAGCAAAATTCCTCAACAAAGTATACTTTTAAAAATTACATTTTCAACCACAACCATAAAACCAACCAAAATATGTTAAAGTTAGATGATATTTGAGTAAAACAAAATTAATGAAGGAATTTTTCCGTGTTTATATACTTTTAAAATAGAATCTAATGAGCTTTGGGTTTGTCATATGATCTTAGAAAAGACAATAAATCTGTCTCAATATCTCTAACATATCAAGTTGGGAATTTAGCCTTAAATATTATTCCAAAGATGAAGTTCATTAATTTGCTTTAATGAATAGCCTTGTTATTTGAATATATACTTTTGTTCAATAATAATGAAAAGAATAAAAAGCTTAGAGAGTAAGGATCAGCTGCATTTTATGATTGTAGGATCAGCTGCATTTTATGGTTCATTGTGTATATTGATTTACAATGACACTCCACAGCTTTAAATCTGTCCAATATCAAGAACAGAAAGTCATATGAGGGAGGGGAAGATCAACAGAAGCCTCATCATGTTTGAAAATAAAATTCAACATAAAGGGTTGTAGATTATTTGAGTTATCCAGTTGAATTTCTTAGGAATTTATACTAGGAAATTGAAAAGTGCTCGTGTGCTCATTCAGTCATGTCTGACTCTTTGAGACTCCACGGACTGCAGCCCAGGAGGCTTCTCTGCCCATGGAATTTTCAGGCACGAATACTGTAGTGGGTTTCTATTTCTTTCTTCAGGGCATCTTCTAGACCCAGAGATCGGACCCGAGTCTCTTGACTCTCTTGCATTGGTAGGTGGTTTCTTTACCACTGAGTTACCTGGGAAGCCCAAATATGTATAGATTAATAATCATTTGAGATAATCAATTCATTTTATGTTAGCTCAGATTAAGTGATACATTTTTGTTTGTTTTCTTCAAAAGAAATTGTCTGAGCATTCAGAATCGGAGAAGGCGATGGCACCCCACTCCAGTACTCTTGCCTGGAAAATCCCATGGACGGAGGAGCCTGGTGGGCTGCAGTCCATGGGGCCGCTAAGAGTTGGACATGACTAAGCGACTTTACTTTCCACTTTCATGCATTGGAGAAGAAAATGGCAACCCACTCCAGTGTTCTTGCCTGGAGAATCCCAGGGACAGAGGAGCCTGGTGGGCTTCCGTCTGTGGGGTCGCAGAGAGTCGGACACGACTGACGTGACTTAGCAGCAGAGCATTCAGAATGTAACATAAAAATTATTTTCTTAAAAGTCAAGTGACTTTTTGAAAACGATAGTCATAATTTTTGTAGTTTTTAGTAGATAATAAGCAAGGAAATATTTAATCCTTTTAGGAAATTTTTGATTAAAGTGTCTGGCTATAAATCAAATATACATATTCTAAGAATCTTTTTTTTTTTTCAAACAAGAAAATAAAAGGATGGAAAAGATTCTAGGCATAAATATGAAATTAAAAACAAAATTTTGTAGGTAATGATTGTCAGCAGTATAACATATCAAGAGAAGCAAGGCAAGAGAGTCCAGAGGAAAGTTAAACCTAAGAGTTTGCTTGTTTTAAGAATTTTAATGTTTCAGATTAAAGATATGAGATTCAATGGCCATTAAGAAATGAATAGAAGGAAATCAGAGGATTAGGATCCGGGAGAAAGAGTAACCTACTTAGTAGTCCTTAACCTCAAGGGAAAATGGGGAAATGATTCTAAGCATGTGGGAATTATCTTGTGATGGAAGGAAGGACCTCTCTTCTTTGAAAGAGTTGAAGAGCAAGCTAAGAAAGAGAGGTTCATCTCTTTGCAAGGGTAATTTTTCATGTTGATGCATGGCAAAACCAATACAATATTGTAAAATAATTAACCTCCAATTAAATAAATTTATATTAAAAAGATGCAAATCTAAAAATAAATAAATAAAAATAAAAAGTTGAGATATTTTTCTGATTTATATTTTCCTCTCAGTAAAACTTGCATTTGCCTGTAGTGAAATGAGAGTTGGGCTGGTGGAATTTTTTTAATCTCTCTAGAGATCTTTGGAAAGACTAGAAACAGATATAAGGTAATGATGCAGTCTTGTGACATCAAATGAGTCAGAAATAATTGTATAAAGTACCTGAATATGTAGTTTTACACTAAAAGTTTACTAAATTCTAGGAATAGAAATGGAAAAAAAAACAAACAAACTGTTGATTGAGTCAGAGGTTGAATTTTTGAGAGCAGCAGTGAAAGGATTGAAGCAAGGGAGTTATTAGAAGACTGATTGGTTTGACCAACATTTATTCTGTTGATTTGATATAACTTTATCAGTGTGGAGCCCAGGAGGCATTCTAGTCTCTTGAATTATTCAATTTGTTTTCTAATGGTTACTTACCAACCCATTCCCATTACTTATACATTCACTTTAAAATCATTAGCTTTAATTCCCTTGTGTAGTTTCCCTTCCTTGAAATCTGTACTGCAGGTGTTAGTAGTTTTTGGACAACCATAGAGAGAGGAGGAACTTTCCCAAGTGGCACCATGGTAAAGAATACACCAGCCAAGCAAGAAACTTGGGTTCAATCCTTGGGTTGGGCAGATCCCCTGGAAAAGGAAATGACAACCCCCTCCAGTATTCTTGCCCAGGAAATTCCATGGACAGAGGAGCCTGGCAGGTTATATTCCATGGGGGTTGCAAAAGAGTCAGACACGGTTTAGTGACTAAATAGCAACAATAAAAACAGCAAGAGTAAAGACACTATCAATCCATGGTCTTTGCCCATTAAAAGCGTCACAGCAATTTTCTATTTCCCTCCAAGTCACAATTCTCTCTCAATCTTTATGGTATCATTTGAACTATTACTGGTAATTCATTAAGCTCATCCAAAATTTAGTACACAATACAAATCTAGTACAGGAGACACTTACTTTAAAAGGTCACATTTATCAATATATCATAAGTTCTCTGGCCAGAGAAGGGTAATATAACATAGGGGCACATAGCAGATGGAGCTCACTCAGAAATGTTGAGTCAGGGCGACTGTATTTTCTACACTGAGACTCCTGTAATTAGAATGATTTATCTTGCTAAGGGGTGGGAGTGTCAGATGATTCTAGACAAAGTAGATGGTTCCAACATCAGAGCTACCATGATGCACCAAAAAAAAGTTTGTAGTTGCAGGATAGCACGTGATGAGAAGTCAGGGCAGACTTTGGAGAAACATCTCTGGGAAGATGTTCTTTGATGTACAAAAAGCAGCTAGCTTAGTGAAGTAAAAGACGTTCCTAGATAGAAAGAAAAATATGACCAAAGTCATGTGAAAATTAAATGTCTCTCCTCGAATATCCATGTGGTCTACTCTGGCATGTTACAGCCTGAAATCTCATTGCAGCTGTTATTATATCTGTGAACTATATTTTAAAAGCTAATAGCCAAGGTTTTGACAGTACAGAAAAAATAAAAAGAAGAAATTGAAGTCACGTGTTATCCCATCAATGAGTTGTCTACACTCAACAGTTCAATAAATTTCCTTCCATTAATTTTCTAGGCATGTGAGAAGATATCGTTTTACACAGTCAAGATTACTTCTCCAGAGGTATCCATTAGCCCCTAGGAACTCCAGTCCTTCAGTTTTCCCAAAGATGGTGAATCCTAAAAAGCCATAGGAAATTTTTTCATCTACGTATATGCAAATTTTATGTCATGATAGACTTAAGAAATCCAATTTCAGGTTGAGGCTTATTTCAGTACATTTTTACCTAGAAGTTATCTCCAGTGCAATTTCCTCAGAGGTCCTCTCTTGCAAATGAATATCCTAAGTTGTGGCTCCAATATGTTTTCATCAGAATGCACTTAGGGCTGCTTTGAAAATTGCTATGATAATTGTCAAAATATTTGACCACTTACAATCTCTTGATGAAATTATACTAATCACATTTTCCCTGCCTCTGCTCTGTCACTCCCCCTCTCTCTTCTGCTCTGTCATTCTTGCCATTAGAACCTACTCCATCTTCTTTCAGCCTGGACAAAAGTGAAAATGAAATATCACAGGCCACATAGCATCTATCCTTTTTTCTATTAAATACAATTTAAAAGTGTAAAGTATGTAAGAGAATATGTGTTCTCCACTGACAGCCATAGGTTGCATGAAAGTGTGCTTGCTCCTTTCATCATCCCTAGTGAATTTCGGTTTAAGGCACCAAAGAAACACAACATTTGCTTTGGAAAAGAAAGATTTTGGTGTAAATCAGGCCTTCACACATACCCTGTGATATTTGGCAATTTGTCTAACTTCATGTACCCTCTGCTTCCACATCAGTAATTTGGAGTTAATAATTCACATTAGAAAATTGTTTTGAATACAAAAAGCTGTTGTTATATTTGAAGTGTATGCTACAGCCTAGGAACTCAAAAATAGTACTTCCTTTCAATTTTTGATCTTCAAAACCTATGTTTTTGAATCCCCAAGTTTCAATTATGATGTCTCATATATAGTTGATACACATTAAAAGCTTGTTGTACTAAACTCAGCTAAAATATTTTCATGTAGATCCATTTTAATATAGTTTATTAATTATATATAAGATATTTATTTACCTGTAAACTTTTACTTTTGTCAAAATCTTAGTAGTCCCTTCCCCAGAATGTTTAAAAACAAAACAAAACAAAACAGTGCATATTATAATCTCCTAGCCTAAATGCCTACTTAGTATTTAAAAGTTAGCTCAAGATCAGCTCACAATACATATTTCCAACACCCTCAGTCTAAGAACCTTGACTCCCATCTTGTCATAATACACTATTTCTCTTTAATACCCTACCAAATTATAAAATAACATTTTACCCTCACTGGCTGAACCTACCACTAAGCAGCTCTCCTCAAGAGAAATGTATTGCTATAACTGCAGTGTCTGGCACGGAGAAGGCTGTTAATTGTGATTCCTAGCAGCTGAAAGACTACAGATAAAATAATTAGAGTTATGATGAAAATAATTATAAAGAAAAATAATTTTGAGAGATAAACAAGATAACCACATGAGTGCATTTAGTAACTTTAATTATTTGATAAATAAAGATACCAGCTATGCTATTTTAACAGGCAAGATTAACAATTTGAAGCTGTTTTACTTAAAACAAATATCTTTAAAATATTACACAATTTAATACGAGTTTACTACTTTGGTGATTTAATATGATTTATACCATTCTTTTCTAAATGAAAAATGATTTTATGTAGATGTCCTAGTGATTTATTTGTGATTATTTCACCAAATGAGAAAAAGTTAACATCCTTAACAGTCTAATCAAAGGAGTTTTGACAGATTGTATTATGATTTCCTTTCTTTCCAGGCTAGGATGAGAAAGTAGTATTCTGTGTTATATTAAATCTTGTTCATGCTTTGTTTTAAAATATACAATAGATCAAAAATATTTTCCTACAGGCCAACATGACTTGGCTAAAAGCATTTGTTTCCTCACAACAACCAAACTCTGCCTGCATAGACTGAGGCAAGAATTGAGGCAAGAATAAAAAACTTTTGGTGTTATGATTAGGACATTGAAGGAAAAAAATCCATATGTTTGATATAAGCTGGTTTCAGATGTATCAATGTTAGTGAGTACAGTTCAGTTCAATTCAGTCGCTCAGTCATGTCTGACTCTTTGCAACACCATGGACTGCAGCACACCAGGCTTCCCTGTCCATCACCAACTCCCGGAGCTTACTCAAACTCATGTCCATTGAGTCAGTGATGCCATCCAACCATCTCATCCTCTGTTGTCCCCTTCTCCTCCCGCCTTCAATCTTTCCCAGCATCAAGGTCTTTTTCAATGAGTCAGTTCTTTGCATCAGGTGGCCAAAGTATTGGAGTTTCAGTTTCAACATCAGTCCTTCCAATGAATATTCAGGACTGATTTCCTTTAAGATGGACTGGTTGGATCTCCTTGCGGTCCAAGAGATTCTCAGGAGTCTTCTCCAACACCACAGTTCAAAAGCATCCATTCTTTGGCACTCAGTTTAATTTATAGTCCAAATCTCACATCCATATATGACTACTGGAAAAGCCATAGCTTTGACTAGACAGACCAGTGTTAGTGAAGAGGAACTCTTAAGGGCAGAGGGGGAAGAAGGAAGATGTTTGAGACCAGTGTTCTTACTCTGGAAGTCCAATAGAAAAATTTAGTGTTTTTAAATGGTCAGTATATCATCACCAGTGACACTGGTGATTTAATTGTTCTGAAAATGGGATGGACATCCATATTTTCTTAGAGCTTACCAAACAATTTCAAGGGGCAGCTCAGCCTGAGAGCCACTGAGTTAGGGGAAGCAAGGCAGGACTCTCAGCCAGAGACTGGTGTAGTCAGTTTTTTTTTTTTTTGGATGCTGTTTTGACTGACTCTTACCTGTGTCCCTCAGAGTGAGAACCAGGCAAAAGACCAAGGATTGAATATTAGGGGGATGGTGGTACAATGGGATACATACGTATGCTGTTGTCTTTAATAGTTTATTTATATTTAGTATAATTTACCTAATTGCTTCATGGCAACTTTCCAGAATAAACTACATTTAGCCACAATTTTATGGCTGCAGGTTAATCTCAATATCTAGAGTCTTTATCTTTTATTAATTAACTTTTATTGGTGTATAGTTACTTTACAATTGTTTTGTTAGTTTCTACTGTACAGCAAAGTGACTCAGTTACACACACACACACACACACACACACACATATATATAGCCCCTCTCTTGTGTATTTCCTTCCCACTTAGGTTACCACAGAGCATTGAGTAGAGTTCCCTGTGCTATACAGTAAGTCCTCATTAGTTATCTATTTTATACAAACATCAATTCCATGTGTATTGCTTTTATTCCTTTCTAAAAGCACAGATTTGGTGAATTCTCACTGCCTCTCTCCCTCATTCCCTCTTTTTTGATGCTATATACAAGTGCATTATATTGAGAAAATAGAGTTTAAATTAATGAATTTGTATGTTTGTATTTATGAAACAAATTATTTAATGACCACACAGTGTTATAACTATGAGAATATGTAATTTGCAATTATTTGATTGCAATTTAAAGTATTTTTCATTATTAAGCATAAAGTAACAAAAATAGATGACTATCAATGGAAAGAGTAGTATGGTGCTGCAGTTGCCTATGTGCTCAGCCACACAGATATGTCCAACTCTTTGTGACCCCATGGACTGTAGCTCACCAGGCTCCTCTCTCCATGGGATTTTCCAGGCAAGAATACTGGAATGAATTGCTCTTTTCTTCTCCAGGGGTACTTCCCATCCCAGGGATCAAGCTATCATCTCCTGCAAAGGTAGGCTCTTTACCACTGAGCCACCTGGAAAGCCAATGGTACATCAGTTTTTTAGTCTATTAATTTATAAATAAAAGACTGTGAACAATATAAATTATATTCACACATATTTTAAAGTTCTATGTTTAAAGTTTTTCAGATAAAACCGGCCATATGCAAATTGTACTTTTAAACGTTTCACATGCAAACAAATCATTGGATTAATTTCCTTTCCTAAATTAATGGATTATCAGTCTGACATTTTTGCAGAAACAAACAATTATAGCCTAAAAGAACCTGACTTGTCAGGCCTTCATATATGTTATCAACATTGGTTAATTCCCAGCAGACTGTTCCATACCTACTGTTATTATAACATTAAATCACATTACAGTCTCTTCTAGCTCAACAAGATTGTCAGTTCCTAATTACCATTCAAACAACTTAGGAGGAGAGTGATTAAAGAAAAGTAGGAAAAAATCACTGAAGAATTTGAGGATGTAGAGATATTTATAGTGGAAAGCTGTGGGGATGATATGAAAACCCAGGGTTTCATCAGAAGAAAGTAAATGTAAAGAAATAGATGATTGGATCTGAAGTATATGTAAGTGATATGATGAATATTAGAAAGATTTAGGACATAGGATTAAGAAATCTTTCTGTGTGACTGGATTTGGGGACTGGAGGGAGATATGTTTATGTTTTTTTCAAGTTTCTAATTGGTAAAATCATGTGAATAATAGTGTGCCCACACCTACTGTAATATATATTCCATTTTAAATTATTAGGTAGAACATGAATTGTCATTAACCATATAACACCTCATGATAAAAACCTAAGACCTAGATAAGGTGAGTCATAAACACAACTGTGTTCACCTTCAACAAGCTAACAATTATGACAAAATAGCTGAAATAGAAACAGGAAAAAGGCAGCTTAGCACAGAAATATTTTTTGTACAATTTCATTTAGGGCTACCATACTTTTATTGTAATATATACAGGGTTAATTGACACACAATTAAAATTATTTTTTAAAAATTGATTTGATGTATGAAGTCAAGAGAATGAAAAGTAAGGTTTGTGATAACTGAACTCTAGGGATTTTTCCCCAAATTCAGAGACTTTTGGTGAAGATTCTGAGGAATTGAGTAAATTAAGAGTATTGAAAAAAATGATGAAAGAAAACTTTTCAATCATAAAGTTTCAGTTGGATTTTTTTTAAAAGTACATTTGAGATTTTCTTGGCTCAATCTTTGATAAGCAGTTGGTGTTTCTGTGAAAACCTATTTATAACAGAGCCATATATTTGAGAAAATGGGAACAAGATGTTTTTATTAGATCTATTCTCCTTCCTTAACATCTCTGGAATAAAAAAAGCTATTGGTTATCTATGTAAAAAAGAGGTATTTCATATTGTAACTTAGTCGTTTCACTATACATGTACATGAAATAAATATTTACCCAGAAAACTTATTAACCCATGCTTAAAAAAATTAATCATGTTTATTTCCCAACATGCTGGTAAAGCAAGGACTGTTTCACACAGGTAGTTGGTAGTATTTTTTGTTTATTTGTTGTTGTTGTTTCGTTGCTAAGTCATGTCCAACTCTTTGTGACCCCATGCACTGTAGCCCACCAGGCTCCCCTGTCCATGGGATTCTCCAGGCAAGAATACTGGAGCAAGTTATCATTCCCTTATCCAGGGGATCTTCCAGAGTCACAGACCAAACCCAGGTCTCCTGCATTGCAGACAGATTCTTTACCATCTGAACAACCAGGGAAGCCCTTTTCTTTCCTTATTTTTGTTTATGTGCTTATATTTTTTATTCAGGTAATTTTATGTACAGTGAAAGGAACAGACTGTGTGTGTAAAACTTGACATTTAAAAATTTCAAGAAGTCTACAACCAAAAATACAATTAAGAAATGAACATGTTCTACCCCTTGGAAGGTTTTCTCTTACTCCCTTCATTTTATTCTACTCTCCAGAGGCAAACGCTGTGATTATTTCTAGCAGATCTTGCTTACACATCTACATCACATAAATAGAATTATGTATATATTCTTGATATGTCAGTCTATTTACCATCAACATAATGATTTTAAAAATAATCAATGTTGTGAGAAGCAGTGAAGTGAAGTGAAGTCGCTCCGTTGTGTCTGACTCTTTGCAACATGGACTGTAGCTTATCGGGCTCCTCCGTCCATGGGATTTTCCAGGCAAAAGTGCTGGAGTGGATTGCCATTTCCTTCTCCAGGGGATCTTCCCCACCCAGGGATAGAACCCAGGTCTCCTGCATTACAGGCAGACGCTTTACCGTCTGAGCCACCAGGGAAGCCCATGAGAAGCAGTAGATTTATTTTATTGCATAATATACAACAATATGCTTACACCCTCATCAGTTGAATTTTTTTTTTAATTTCTAGTTGCTAAGATTTTTATTATTATGAATAGGTGTTGAATTTATCAAGTGATTTTACTACATCTACTGAAATAAATATCTTTCTGTCTAATAAGTGAAATTTTATTGAGTTAATTTTAAATACTAAATAAATTCTTCATTCCAGATATAAATCATACTTGATCATGTGGTATTACACTTTTAATATAGCACTGAATTCTCCTAAATATATATTAAAAAATTCTTCATAATTTATCCCAGAAATTAGAAGAGGATGGAGTTCTTGCTACATTTGACAGCGAGAACATTATCCTGATACTAAAATCAAGTACAATCTTTAAAATAAAACTATAGATTAATTAATTCATGAACACAAACATAAATGTGGTTAATTTTATTTGATAGCATTTCAAATCCAACAACATGCAAGATGCATAATGTATCATTACCATGTTGGTGTTTTCCCAGGAATGTAGGTTGGTTTACCATATGAGGAAAAAACTAACAAAAAGTAAACTATTTAACTTTATATGATAGATTGAATAATTTATTATCCAAATGTCAGCATTTGAATTCCTGGAACGTGTGAAGATGTTCACTTACATAGTCAAAGGGATTCTGCAGATGATATTAAGCATCGTGAGATAGGAAAATTGTTGTGAATTATCCAAGTGGCCCCTAAATTTTATTACAGATGACTCTATAAGAGAAAGAGAGTGAGAGCTTTAACCCCAAAATAAGAGTGCCAGAGCCATACAGTACAAGAAAGGCTAAGCGGTAGCTAAAACTGTATAGTACTATTATGGCAATAGACAAACCAAAGAAACAGGGTAAAAATTCTAGAGGGAATGTCCATTTAAAATTTTATGATATTAAAATAAACTGATACAGTAAAGAAAAGATACTATAATATATAATATAATGATGCTGAAGAAGCAGTACTGAAGAAAAATAAGTTAATCTCTATTTAACCTCAAAATAAATTATGTGTGAGCAGAAAAAAAAAAGACAGACAGAAAGAAAAACTCACCTTTTCTAGGCTTTGAAGATGGAGAAAGGGGCCATGAACCAAGAGACTGAAGGTAGTCTTTAGGAGGAAGGAAGTCTTTAGAAACCAAAGAAACAAAATCCCCTAAAGCCTCTAGTAGGAAGGAAGTCCTACCAACACTCTGATTTTAGGCAAATGAGATCCATTTTAGATCTCTAGGACCATAAGAAAATTAATTTGCATTGGTTTAACACAAAATCATTTTTTAACACTGTTTTGGGTCATATGTTACAGCAATAATAGGAAAGAAACCACATTAACAGACTAAATTCAGGAAAGAGCAAAGAAATAGAGTATGGTTAATAGCAAATGCAAATAAGATGGTTAATCTTATATAATAGTATGTCATGTCATGTGAAATTTGCTCAGTCATGTCTGACTGTTTGCAACCCTATGGATTACACAGTCCATGGCATTCTCCAGGCCAAAACACTAGAATACTGGAGTGGTTAGCCATTCCCTTCTCCAAATGGTGATCAAGATAAAGGAAAAAGTGTAGAACACTCTGATCAAAAATTTTGATCAATTTTGATAAAACAAAAACTAGATCCTCTTAAATGATGTATGGTACAAGACAGAATAAAATTCAAATCATTCCTGTAATGAACAATATGGTGAAAAGTGAAAGTGTTAGTCACTCAGTCTTACTGGACTCTGCGACCCTAGGGACTGTAGCCTGCAAGGCTCCTCTGCCCATGGGATACTTCAGGCAAGAATACTGGAGTGGGTTGTCATTTCCTTCTCCAGGGATCTTCCCAAACCAAGGATTGAATCCAGGTCTCCTACATTGCAGGGGGATTCTTTGGGAAGCCCAAAAGGGAAGTCCACCAGGGAAGCCCAAAAATATGGTATCGTGCACCCAAAATTCTGTTATTCTGTTAACAGGGTAGGTCTTATGTTATGTGGTCTTAATAAACAAAACATAAAGGGATACAAGAAACTTTTAAAGGTGATGAATATCTTCAGTATCACGATATGGGTATGTGCATATGTCCCTGTGTACTAAGTCACTTCAGTCATGTCTGACTCTGTGCAAACCTATGGACTGTAGGCTGTCAGGCTCCTCTGTCCATGAGATTGCTTCAGGCAAGGGTACTGGAGTGGATTGCCATGCTCTCCTCCAGGGATTCTTCCTAACCCAGGAAATCGAACCTGCAACTCATGTCTCCTACATTGGCAGGCGGGTTCTTTACCAATAGCACCACCTGGGAAGATTGTGCATATATCCAAACTCATCAAACTATATATTGACTATATGCAGTGTTTTGATTATCAGTTATGCTTTAATAAAGCTGTAAAATAGTTCAAAGAAAAAACAGTTCTCCACCTTCAGTAACTGAAAGAGTGTTTATTATTGTGCTAATAGTAATGTCAAGCAGTATCTAGCTCCTGTATCAGAGGAGAGAGTGTTTCTAGCAATCTGGACCCACTTAAAAATTGCTGTGATTTTTGAGTCTTGAAAGTACAGATACCTGACTTGTAAGACTGGCTCCATTAGTCTCAAGAAATTCTGGAATCTTTCAATATCCTTCTAATAAATTTTATTATCTTGCTTCAGATACCTAAAGTCAGTTTCTAGTTCTTGTAACCACAGATTCTGTCAGACGCGAAATGCAATCATTGGTCATAGTTGTAAATTAAACATCTCATATATCATCCTTTATTGTAGATAATGATCTTTCTCTAGTAGAATGCATTGAGAAGTAGGTTCCAGTCCAATGATGCTTCTAGAAGAGCAACTTCCTAAAACCATATTTGATATATATAGAAAGATATTCATTTTGCTTATTACTTTAAGGTTTTTATTTTTAAGGACTGTGGAGGCTTTGAAAGGGAGCTGGGAGGTAAAGCAGTATTCAGTTCAGTTCAGTTCAGTCACTCAGTCGTGTCTGACTCTTTGCAACCCCAAGAATTGCAATAGGCCAGGCCTCCCTATCCATCACCAACTCCCGGAGTTCACTCAGACTCACATCCATCGAGTCAGTGATACCATCCAGCCATCTCATCCTCTGTCGTCCCCTTCTCCTCCTGCCCCCAATCCCTCCCAGCATCAGAGTCTTTTCCAATGAGTCAACTCTTCACATGAGGTGGCCAAAGTACTGGAGTTTCAGCTTTAGCCTCATTTCTTTCAAAGAAATCACAGGGCTGATCTCCTTCAAAATGGACTGGTTGGGTCTCCTTGCAGTCCAAGGGACTCTCAAGAGTTTTCTCCAACACCACAGTTCAAAAGCATCAATTCTTCGGTGCTCAGCTTTCTTCACAGTCCAAATCTCACATCCATACATGACCACGGGAAAAACCATAGCATTGACTAGACAGACTTTTGTTGGCAAAGTAATGTCTCTGCTTTTGAATATGCTATCTAGGTTGGTCATAACTTTCCTTCCAAGGAGTAAGCGTCTTTTAATTTCCTGACTGCACTCACCATCTGCAGTGATTTTGGAGCCCCAAAAATAAAGTCTGACACTGTTTCCACTGTTTCCCCATCTATTTCTCATGAAGTGATGGGACCAGATGCCATGATCTTCGTTTTCTGAATGTTGAGCTTTAAGCCAACTTTTTCACTCTCCACTTTCACTTTCCTCCAGAGGCTTTTGAGTTCCTCTTCACTTTCTGCCATAAGGGTGGTGTCATCTGCATATCTGAGGTTATTGGTATTTCTCCCAGCAATCTTGATTCCAGCTTGTGCTTCTTCCAGCCCAGCATTTCTCATGATGTACTCTGCATCTAAGTTAAATAAGCAGGGTGACAGTATACAGCCTTGACGTACCCCTTTTCCTATTTGGAACCAGTCTGTTGTTCCATGTCCAGTTCTAACTGTTGCTTCTTGACCTGCATATAGGTTTCTCAAGAGGCAGGTCAGGTGGTCTGGTATTCCCATCTCTTTCAGAATTTTCCACAGTTTATTGTGATCCACACAGTCAAAGGCTTTGGCATAGTCAATAAAGCAGAAATAGATGTTTTTCTGGAACTCTCTTGCATTTTCCATGATCCAGCGAATGTTGGCAATTTGGGCTCTGGTTCCTCTGCCTTTTCTAAAACCAGCTTGAACATCAGGAAGTTCCCGGTTCACGTATTGCTGAAGCCTGGCTTGGAGAATTTTGAGCATCACTTTACTAGGGTGTGAGAGTACAATTGTGTGGTAGTTTGAGCATTCTTTGGTATTGCCTTTCTTTGGGATTGGAATGAAAACTGACCTTTTCCAGTCCTAAGAAAGACCAAAAGTTTTCTTTTTACATCATAGTTTATTTATCATGGGGTCACTAATAAAGCAGGAGATGACTGTTTCATGGATTTCTTCAATTACTCTTAGAATTTCAGTACATATCAGTACTAAAACAAAAACTCTATGTCTGTTCTTTTTTCACTTAGGAACATCATTACCCCAGGTTTTGCTTCAAATATGTTCATATGTAGCTGTTCTTACTTTCCACTTTATGACTCTTTCAAACCCACATGCATGTGTGCCTGCTCAGCTACACAATCATGTCCAACTCTTTGTGACCTCATGGACTGCAGCCCATCAGGCTTCTCTGTCCATGAAACTCTCCAGGCAAGAACACTGGAGTGGATTGCCATTTCCTACTTGAGGGGATATTCCTGACCTTCAGTTTATGTTTCTTCTTATTTGAAAAGGAAATTTGATTGTTGACTATGGTACTACTCCCTGAATTGGGTTTTGCTACTGCTGCCACAAAGGCTCTTTAACTAACAACATGCAAGAAAGAAGTTCCATTTTCATGGCTACCCAAAGCTTCTAGGTAACATCATGTTAGCCAAGAGACAGGCATTAGGTTGTGTAAACAAACTTGTATATAAGATCCTACATCATAAGCAAAACACTAGTAACCACAGCCAAGAGATAATTACAATAAGAGTAAGTAAAAGCATTAAGCTTTAGCAAGAAAATCTATTTTTCAACTCTGGAATTGCTGATAACAAAATAATAATAATCCACAATTACAATTTTTTAAAAATATGTTCATTTTCAGGATAATTGAAATATTTTCCTTAATTTTAAAGCTATCTTGTCAATTTTCTTGTTAGAATTGTTGTTACTTTTTAAGTATATTTTCTGTTATTAATAAAACTCTATGACAATGATTAAACAGTGTTTGCAATAACCAAATTATTTTGTCCATGATATGCTTCCAAAGATGCTTGGAAAAAAGCTTAATATTGCCAGAAGAGTCACTAGTCCCATAAAAAAGAAATCTAACATTACTTGCATATGAACATGTCCAATCCATTATATTTTGTGTATATAAAGGGGGAAGAAACACAAGATTCCACATGTTAGAGAGGGATCAGAATGGAATGATAAGAAAGTAAATTGGCATTTGTATTAATGTTTTTAGCATATGCCAAGCATGGCATAGAAACAGTGTCAGATTTCATTATATTGGGTCCCAAAATCACTGTGGATGGTGACTGCAACCACAAATTTAAAGGATGCTTACTCCTTGGAAAAAAGTTATGACAAATCTAGACAGTGTATTCAAAAGCAGAGACATCACTTTGCTGACCAAAGTCTGCTTTGTCAAAGCTATGGTTTTTCTAGCACCCATGTATGGATATGAGAGTTGGACAATAAAGAAGGCTGAGTGCTGAAGAATGATGCTTTCAGACTGTGGTGCTGGAGAAGACTCTTGAGAGTCCCTTGGGCTTCAAGGATATCAAACCAGTCATTCCAGAGGAAATCAACCCTGAATATTCATTGGAAGGACTGGTGCTGAAACTGAACCTCCAATATTTTGGCCACCTAATGGTAAGAACTGACTCACTGGAAAAGACCTTGATCCTGGGAAAGATTGAGGGCAAGAGAAGGGGACAACAGAGGATGAGATGATGG
Organism: Bos javanicus; assembly: GCF_032452875.1. Classification (NCBI taxonomy): domain Eukaryota; kingdom Metazoa; phylum Chordata; class Mammalia; order Artiodactyla; family Bovidae; genus Bos; species Bos javanicus. Next base: position 17,054,650 of record NC_083883.1, read on the forward strand.
TATGGCATCACTGACTCAATGGACATGAGTTTGATCAAGCTCTGGGACATAGTGAAGGACAGGGAAGCCTGGTGTGCTTCAGTTCATAGGGTCGTAAAGAGTTGAATAAGACTTAGTGACTGAACAACAACAAGCATTGCCCCAATACTTACAGAAATTATCTTTTAAGGGGCAGGGGAAATTACTGGAATTTACCATCAGGAGCTACTATCTAACACAGCCCTTAGAAAGAAACAGACAAGAAGAATGTGAACAGGAATTAATGAAGATCTGTGTTGCTCTATGCCCAGCTTCTCCAGTTTAGATGCTATCACTGCTCTTAATGAATGACTTTTCTGAGGTATTACAAGCAAATGTCCTATACAATTTGAAAATAAATAACCAGATCAGATGATTCATCACTCAAGAGTAGTTTTAGAATTAAGAATTTTGGAGTTAAGGACTTTCCAAATGTACTCATATACAGTACAAATATTTTTAGTGTTTTTTTCCCCCAGAAACATAATGCCATAAAGGAGGAAAAAGTTAAAAAGCATAAGCATAAGATGTTTAGTTCTCATGATGTAAAGCATCATTTAGCTTTATATATTTTTAGTAAATATCCCAATGCCAATGTTAGTCCAACACATTCTTCATGTGGTTTCCCTCAGTTACATTACACTTTAATTTATTATATTCTTTATTTCTCATTCAGGGACATTATGTTATGGTTGTGCTAGATCTCACATTTCAGATTTCTCTTAACTGAGTCAGAAATGTGGCTTGTTGTGCTTAATGACATCTGGGATTTGAATTTCAGGAAGTACAACCACATTGTTGCCAGGGGATGTAGAACTATGGGTACATTTGCATATTTTACTTTAATATTTTATTGCTTTTGAAGAAAATGCTAGAAGCATAAAATCTGGAAAACATGTACTATTTGTCCAACATAAATTTTGTTGTTGTGTGAATTGTAACAGAGATAAGAAAATGCTTTATGGAGCTACATAGGATAAGTAAATTCAAAAGAAGACAGCAAATTGATCTCCAATCATCTTTTTTGCTGGTGAAGTACTTTCTCTCAAAATCAACGACAAATATCAAAGCCATTTTCTGAGTGGTGTATTTAGCAAATTTCTTAATCAAGGAGATATGTGAATACAGAATGAATACTTCTACTTACTCTCTATTCACTAAGTATCTTTATGCTTTCTATGATTCTACAATTGTTTAAAATAAAGTCTAGGATGAAACCGATCCCTGGTATATGCTCTGTAAAGAAAGAAAAAGTTCTTTTGATCATTATATTCAAGGACACATGTATTTTATGGGGTAAAACCATTTTCCATGTGTCTCTGGCACTTCTACAGGACTAGACATTCACATTCTTTTTTTTTTTTTTTGATTTTTTTTTTAATTTTATTTTATTTTTAAACTTTACATAATTGTAATAGTTTTGTCAAATATCAAAATGAATCCGCCACAGGCATACATGTGTTCCCCATCCTGAACCCTCCTCCCTCCTCCCTCCCCACACCATCCCTCTGGGTCATCCCAGTGCACCAGCCCCAAGCATCCAGTATCGCGCATCGAACCTGGACTGGCAACTCATTTCTTACATGATATTCTACATGTTTCAATGTCACTCTCCCAAATCTTCCCACCCTCTCCCTCTCCCACAGAGTCCATAAGACTGTTCTATACATCAGTGTCTCTGGAGCCTATTATACAGAGTGAAGTAAGCCAGAAGGAAAAACAGAAATACAGTATACTAACGCATATATATGGAATTTAGAAAGATGGTAACAATAACCTGGTGTACGAGACAGCAAAAGAGACATTCACATTCTTAAAAGCTTGAGATGGAGTGGGGCAGTGAATAGATTTATTTGTATATGAGATATTTCAGGACAAGCATTCCTCCTTCTTGTAGTGGAGGTTTGTTTACATTACAGGGGAAATAATATAAAATATTCTTCATGAGCAAAGTGTAAGAATGTTTGTCAACAGTATCTGATAAAATCAGGGGTCCCTAAGCTAAATATTCCTCAACTGTGATACAGATCACTGTGTACTAACCATGCACCCAGGCACACTCTGCATGTACCTGCCAGGCTTGGAGAACAAAGGAATCTAATGTGATGAAATGTGCTGTAATTTTCATGAATACACAGAAGAACTATACAAAAAAGATCCTCATGACCCAGATAACCATGATGGTGTGATCACTCACCTAGAGCAAGACATCCTTGAAAGTGAAGTCAAGGGGGCTTTAGGAAGTATCACTATGAACAAAGCTAGTGGGGATGATGGAATTCCACTTGAGCTCTTTCAAATCCTAAAAGATGATGCTGTGAAAATGCTGCAATCAATATTCCAGCAAATTTGGAAAACGCAGCAGTGGCCACAGGTCTGGAAAAGGTCAGTTTTCATTGCCAAAGAATGTTCAAACTACTGCACCATTGCACTCATTAAACAAGCTAGCAAAGTAATGCTCAAAATTCTCCAAACCAAGCTACAAGAGTACATGAATCATGAACTACCAGAAGTTCAAGCTGGATTTAGAAAAGGCAGAGGAACCAGACATCAAATTGCCAACATCTCTTTGATCATAGAAAAAGCAGGAAACTTCCAGAAAACATCTACTTCTGCTTTATTGACTACACCAAAGTCTTTGAATGTGTAGAACACAACAAACTGTGGAAAATTTTTTAAGAGATGGGAATACCAGATCACCTGACCTGCCTCCTGAGAAATCTGTGTGCAGGTCAGGAAGTAACAGTTAGAAGTGGACATGAAACAACAGACTGGTTTGAAATTGGGAAAGGGGTACATCAAGGCTGTATATTGTCACCCTGCTTATTTAACTTTTATTCAGAGTACATCATGTGAAATGCCAATCTGGATGAAGCACAAGCTAGAATCAAGATTGCTGGGTGAACTATCATTAACTTCAGATATACAAATGACACCATCCTTATGGCAGAAAGTGAAGAAGAACTAAAGAGCTTCTTGATGAAAGTAAAAGAGGAGAATGAAAATGCTGGCTTAAAAGTCAACATTGAAAAACAAAGATTATGGCATCAGGTCCCATCATTTCATGGCAAATAAATGGGAAAGCAATGGAAAGAGAGAGAGACTTTATTTTATTGGGCTCCAAAATCACTACAGGTGGTGACTGCAGCCATGAAATTAAAAGATGCTTGCTTCTTGGAAGAACAGTTATGAGCAACCTAGATAGCATACTAAAAAGCAGAGATGTTACTTTGCCAATCAAGGTCTATCTAGTCAAAGCTATGGTTTTTCCAGTAGTCATGTATGGATGTGAGAGTTGGACCATAAAGAAAGCTGAGCGTCCAGGAACTGATGCTTTTGGACTGTGTGTTGGAGAATACTCTTGAGAGTCCCTTAGACTTCAAGGAGATCAAACCAGTCAATCTTAAAGGCAATCAGTCCTGAATATTCACTGTAAGTGCTGATGCTGAAGCTGAAGCTCCAATACTTTGGTCACCTAATGCAAAGAACTGGCTTCTTGGAAAAAACTGTGATGCTGGTAAAGATTGAAGCGGGGAGGAAAAGAGGATGACAAAGGATGAGATGGTTGGATGGCATCACTGACTTGATGGACATGAATTTGAGTAAGCTCCTGGAATTAGTGATGGACAAGGAAGTCTGCAGTCCATGGGGTCACAAAGAGTCAGACACAACTGAGCGACTGAACTGAACTGAACTGAAAGTGACATGAAGTTCATGTTCTCTTCTGTGCCATGAGCAATATTGTCTCTAATTCCATTTGAGCTCATTATCTTCTTACCACTAATTATGTGTATTAATATTATGTCTATACACACAGAAATATACATGCATATGCATATCTCATACATATTTCAGAATTATCGGGTTGGTCAAAGAGTCTGTTCAGGTTTTTCTGTAACATCTTATGGAAAAAAAACAGAAATAACTTTTTGGCTAATCAATATAATGTCTTATAAAGGTTATCTAAGACACCCAAATCAACAATTTAAAGCAATATTTTAAATAAGCCTCATTTAAATTATCAGACTATAATTGAACAAAAGAAGAATAATGATTCACTGAAAATATAAAAACCCCAAATCCCATATGCTTGCAATTATAAAAAGCAAGAACAATATAAAAACAACAAAACCTTTAAGAAGTTATGAATTAGAGAAATAAAGGATTAGCAATGGACCTTTGCCTTTTTCTTAGAGAATTATCATGGAAGAAAAGTGGTTCAGTAAAATGCCGTTAAAAGCATACCATTGACAGACCTCACAATAATATTTAAAAGTGAAAGAATTCTTACCTATGTAATATTTTTACTTGAATATACCTATTTCTCTAGAATTCTTATGGCAAGCAAATTTGGGAACTATTGGTTCATGTGTTGATTCTTTGCAAAATATTATCAAAGTGTGTTAGTCACTCATTCAAGTCTGACTCTTTGTGACCTGATAGACTTTAGCCTGCCCAGTTCTCTGCCCATGGGATTCTCCAGGCAAAAATACAGGAGCGGGTTGCCATTTTCTTCTCCAGGGGATCTTCCTGACCCAAGTATCAAATGCAGATCTTCTTCATTGTTGGTGGATTCTTTATCATCTAAGCCACTCAGATCAGATCAGATCAGATCAGATCAGTCGCTCAGTCGTGTCCTACTCTTTGCCACCCCATGAATCTCAGCACGCCAGGCCTCCCTGTCCATCACCAACTCCTGGAGTTCACTCAGACTCATGTCCATTGAGTCAGTGATGTCATCCAGCCATCTTATCCTCTGTCGTCCCCTTCTCCTCCTGCCCCCAATCCCTCCCAGCATCAGAGTCTTTTCCAGTGAGTCAACTCTTAGCATCAGGTGGCCAAAGTACTGGAGTTTCAGCTTCAGCATCATTCCTTCCAAAGAAATCTCAGGGCTGATCTCCTCCAGAATGGACTAGTTGGATCTCCTTGCAGTCCAAGGGACTCTCAAGAGTCTTCTCCAACACCACAGTTCAAAAGCATCAAGTCTTTGGCGCTCAGCCTTCTTCACAGTCCAACCCTCACATCCATACATGACCACTGGAAAAACCATAGCCTTGACTAGACAAACCTTTGTTGGCAAAGTAATGTCTCTGCTTTTGAAGATGCTATCTAGGTTGGTCATAACTTTCCTTCCAAGGAGTAAGCGTCTTTTAATTTCATGGCTGCAGTCACCATCTGCAGTGATTTTGGAGCCCCCAAAATAAAGTCTGACACTGTTTCCACTGTTTCCCCATCTATTTGCCATGAATTGATGGGACCAGATGCCATAATTTTCGTTTTCTGAATGTTGAGCTTTAAGCCAACTTTTTCACTCTCCACTTTCACTTTCATCCAGAAGCTTTTGAGTTCCTCTTCACTTTCTGCCATAAGGGTGGTGTCATCTGCATATCTGAGGTGATTGATATTTCTCCCGACAATCTTGGTTCCAGCTTGTGTTTCTTCCAGTCCAGCGTTTCTCATGATGTACTCTGCATATAAGTTAAATAAACAGGGTGACAATATACAGGCTTGACGTACTCCTTTTCCTATTTGGAACCAGTCTGTTGTCCCATGTCCAGTTCTAACTGTTGCTTCCTGACCTGCATACAAATTTCTCAAGAGGCAGATCAGGTATTCCCATCTCTTTCAGAATTTTCCACAGTTTATTGTGATCCACACAGTCAAAGGCTTTGGCATAGTCAATAAAGCAGAAATAGATGTTTTTCTGGAACTCTCTTGCTTTTTCCATGATCCAGCGGATGTTGGCAATTTGATCTCTGGTTCCTCTGCCTTTTCTAAAACCGGCTTGAACATCAAGAAGTTCACGGTTCACATAATGCTGAAGCCTGGCTTGGAGAATTTTGAGCATTACTTTACTAGCGTGTGAAACCCAAAATATTATTAAATAATCAAATCATCAGATTGCGAAATGGGAGAGGTTTCTTAAAAAATATTTTCTTTCTGTGTAAAATACTATTTGTCAACCTGTTATGTAAATGCTGTCCCTTGTTGCATACTTATATGGCTGGTGGAAATTGGGGTGCTGCATTGGCTGTTCTGACTTTTTTCTATTTTTTCTTTTAATTTACAAATGCTTGTGTTCTCAAAATGATTAGCAACACATGATGTTGGGCAAAATTTCTGTTTATTTTGAATCCAATTTATCTCAAATCAAAAAATGTTCCCTGTAGGTGCAGAATACCTTAAACTAATAATGTTGAGAAAATCATATATGACAAATCAGAAGAGACTACTTGTTAGGTGCAAGAGTTTTTTGGTCACAGTGCTTAAGTTTCAGTTCAGTCCTTTCACTCTGAGATTCTATGATCTGGAGAAATCTTGGGAAGACAAAACACTGTAGTATTCAAGGTCCATTTGAAAAATAGAAACCACACTATGCAATTTTTTTTTAGATTTGTTTTAATTTGTTTCTGCCATATAACAATTAAATCAGCCATAATTATCCATATGTGCTCTCATCTTGAGTCTCCCTTCCACCCATCCCTCTAAGTCACCACAGAGCTCCAGCCTGAGCTCCTTGTGTTATACAGCACCTTCCCACTAGCTATCTATTTTACACATGGTAATGCATTTATTTCAATGCTATTTTCTTAATTCATTACACCTTCTCCTTCTGCCACAAGTGTCCACAAATTAATTCTCTATGTTTGCATCTTTATTCTTGCCCTGCAAATATGTACCATTTTTTAAAGATTCCATATGCATACATTAATACAGGATATTTGTTTTTCTCTTTCTGACTTATTTCACTAGAGCTGGTTACACACTAGGCATTTTAAGAGAGAGACTGGAAAGTTAAGAATTGTTTATTGGGTTTGGGACAACTGAAAGAAATATTGAAAATGTAACATTGAAATAATGTGGAAAGAGTAACTGCCAGAGATAAATCATGATATGGCTAGGAGAAAAACCAAAGTGTGAATTGGACTTATTATAACCTAGAAATTTGGAAAAGGGTCTTGTAGATGGAACCCAGAGCTCTGAGGATGATCAAATTCCAAAACACTGACTACATCAAATACTACAGAGTGTGTGGAGCAACAGGAACTGTTGGTGTATCTTGCTGGCGGAATGCACTAGTGGCCAAAACAGTTTAGCGTTTTCTTATAAAACTAAGCATACTCTAACCAGAAGAGATCCAGAAATTGTGCTCCCTGGTAATTACCCAAAGGAGCTGAAAATGTAGGTTTACACAAAAAACTGCACACAGATGTTTATAGCAACTTTATATTTAATTGCCCAGATTTGAAGGCAACCAAGATGTCCTTCAGTAGGCTGAATGAATTTAATGTAGTATCTCCAGACAATGGAATATTGTTGTTCAGTCTCTAAGCTGTGTCTGACTTTTTGTGACCCCATGGACTGCAGCATGCCAACAATTCCTATCTTTCACTATCTCCTGGAGCTTTCTCAAACTCATGTCCATTAAGTGGGTGATGTCATCCAAGCATCTCATATTAATCAACACTACAAAGAAATGAGCTATGAAACCATAAAAAATACATGGAGGAATCTTTAATGCATATTACCAAGTGAAAGAATGCTAACATGAAATGGTCATGTATGATTCCAACTATAAGATATTCTGGATAAAGCAAAACTACAGGGACAGAAAAAAGATCAGTGGATGCCAGGAGGAGAAGTAAGGGATTGTATAGGTGGAGCACAGAGATTTTGCTATATACTGAAAATACTTTATATGCCACCATAATGATGAATACATATCGCCAAGTATTTACCAGACTCACAGAGGGCACAATATAAAAAGTGAACCACAATGTCAGATATGGGCTTTGAATGATTGTAAAGTATCAGTGTATGTTTATTAATTGTAAAATATATACCACTTTGATGGAGGATGCTCATAATGGGGAAAATTATGCATGTGTGAGCTTCACTAGTAGTTCAATGGTAAAGAGTCTGCCTGCCAAGGCAGGAGATTGTTTCATCCATGGCTCAGGAATTTCCCCTGGGTTGCTGGGAGAAATATCAATAACCTCAGATATGCAGATGATACCACCCTTATGGCAGAAAGTAAAGAGGAACTAAAAAGCCTCTTGATGAAAGTGAAAGAGGAGAGTGAAAAAGTTGGCTTAAAGCTCAACATTCAGAAAACAAAGATCATGGCATCTGGTCCCATCACTTCACGGCAAATAGATGGGGAAACAGTGGAAACAGTGTCAGACTTTATTTTGGGGGGCTCCAAAATCACTGCAGATGGTGACTGCAGTCAGGAAATTAAAAGACACTTACTCCTTGGAAGGAAAGTTATGACCAACCTAGATAGCATATTCAAAAGCAGAGACATTACTTTGCCAACAAAGGTCTGTCTAGACAAGGCTATATTTTTTCCAGTGGTCATGTATGGATGTGAGAGTTGGACTGTGAAGAAAGCTGAGCGCTGAAGACTTGATGCTTTTGAACTGTGGTGTTGGAGAAGACTCTTGAGAGTCCCTTGGACTGCAAAGAGATCCAACCAGTCCATTCTGAAGGAGATCAGCCCTGGGATTTCTTTGGAAGGAATGATGCTGAAGCTGAAACTCCAGTACTTTGGCCACCTCATGAGAAGAGTTGACTCATTGGAAAAGACTCGGTTGCTGGGAGGGATTGGGGGCAGGAGGAAAAGGGGATGACAGAGGATGAGATGGCTGGATGGCATCACCGACTCGATGGACGTGGGTCTGAGTGAACTCCAGGAGTTGGTGATGGACAGGGAGGCCTGGCGTGCTGTGATTCATGGGGTTGCAAAGAGTTGGACACGACTGAGTGACTGAACTGAACTGAAGGAAATGGCAACCCACTCCAAGTATTATTGCCAGGGAAATCCCATGGACAGAGAATCCTGGTAGGCTACAGTTCATGGGATCGCAAAGGAATCAGATAGGACTTAGTGACTAAACAACAACAAATGTATGTGTAGGGAATGGGTATATGGGAAATCTCTGTACTTTTTTCTCAATTTTGCCATGAACCTAAAAGATAATGAGTAATAAATTAATTTAAATCTTTCTTAAATAGCTCTATATACATCATCTTACTCTAAAAATATATCTAAACAGAATAATTTTACTAAATATACATTTATGTGTTTAGTTTCTTGTTTTCATCTTCTTTAATGTGATGCTGCTAGGTTTTTTTTTTTTTTCTGTTTTACAAATTTATTGTTTCAAAATGATCTTGTGGTTCTTTTATTTAAAAGCTATTTTATACAAAATGCCATTTTTTGATTAAAAAAAATAAAAAAGGAGACTTTTTGATTAATCCTACTCTGTCGAGCATGTTATTAATTTAAAAATTGCATCTATACTATGCTTTTTCTGCAAAGCTCATAGGAAATTGTACAAAATAGTACAAAGACATACTTCATTTTTCTTTCTAATGCATATATATGTATCAGTCAGTTTACAGGCTCACTCGTGTCCGACTCTTTGCAACCCCATGGACTGCAGCAAGCCAGGCTTCCCTGTCTATCACCAATTCCTGGAGCTTACTCAAACCCATGTCCATCGAGTCAGTGATGCCATCCAACCATCTCACCCTCTGTCATCCTTTTCTCCTCCTTCCTTCAATCTTTCCCATCATCAGGGTCCTTTCAAATGAGTCAGTTCTTCCCATCAGGTGGCAAAAGTATTGGAATTTCAGCATCAGTCCTTGTGATGAATAAATATTCAGGACTGATTTCCTTTAGGATGGACTAAATGGATCTCCTTGCAGTCCAACAGACTCTCAAGAGTCTTGTCCAACACCACAATTCAAAAGCATCATTCTTCAGCTTTTAGCTTTTTATAGTCCAACTCTAAAATCCATACATGACCACTGGAAAAACCATAGCTTTGACTAGATGACCTTTGTTGGCAAAGTAATGTCTCTGTTTTTTATTATGCTGGCTAGGTTGGTCACAGCTCTTCTTCCAAGGAGCAAGCGTCTTTTAATTTTAATTTCAATGCAGTGATTAAATGATGTCTTTTAATGTAGTAATTTTGGAGCCCCCCCCCCCTCCAAAAAATAAAGTCTCTCACTGTTTTCATTGTTTCCCCAGCATTTGCCATGAAGTGATTTGACTGGGTGCTGTGATCTTTGTTTTCTGAATGCTTAGTTTTAAGCCAAGTTTGTCATTCACCTCTTTCATTTTCATCAAGAGGCTCTTTAGTTCTTCACTTTCTGCCTTAAGGGTAAATATGTCATCTGCATATCTGACGTTATTGATATTTCCCCCAGCAATCTTGATTCCAGCTTGTGCTTCATCCAGCCCAGCATGTAATTTGCATGTAAGTTAAACAAGGAGGGTGACAATATACAAACTTGAGGTACTCCTTTACCGATTTGTAATCCATCTGTTGTTCTATGTCCACTTCTAAATGTCACTTCTTGACCTGCATACAGATTTCTCAGGAGGTAGGTCAGATGGTCTGGTATTCTCATCAATTTAAGCAATTTCCATTGTTTGCTGTGATCTACAGAGTCAAAGGCTTTGGTGTAGTCAACAAAGCAGAAGTAGATGTTTTTCTGGAACTCTTGCTTTTTTGATGATCCAATGACTGTTGGCAATTTTATCTCTGGTTTCTCTGCATTTTCTAAATCCATCTTGAATATCTGGACATTCATGGTTCATGTACTGTTGAAGCCTTCCTTGGAAAATTTTGAGCATTACTGTGCTAGCTTGTGAGATGAGTGCAATTGTGTGGTAGTTTGGGCTATACTACAAAGCCACAGTCATCAAGACAGTATGGTACTGGCACAAAGACAGAAATATAGATCAATGGAACAAAATAGAAAGCCTAGAGATAAATCCATGCTCCTATGGACACCTTATCTTTGACAAAGGAGGCAAGAATATACAATGGATTAAAGACAATCTCTTTAACAAGTGGTGCTGGGGAAACTGGTCAACCACTTGTAAAAGAATGAAACTAGAACACTTTCTAACACCATACACAAAAATAAACTCAAAGTGGATTAAAGATCTAAATGTAAGACCAGAAACTATAAAACTCCTAGAGGAGAACATAGGCAAAACACTCTCCGACATACATCACAGCAGGATCCTCTATGACCCACCTCCCAGAATATTGGAAATAAAAGCAAAAATAAACAAATGGGACCTAATTAAACCTAAAAGCTTCTGCACAACAAAGGAAATTATAAGCAAGGTGAAAAGACAGCCTTCAGAATGGGAGAAAATAATAGCAAATGAAGCAACTGACAAACAACTAATCTCAAATATATACAAGCAACTCCTACAGCTCAATTCCAGAAAAATAAATGACCCAATCAAAAAATGGGCCAAAGAACTAAATAGACATTTCTTCAAAGAAGACATACAGATGGCTAACAAACACATGAAAAGATGCTCAACATCACTCATTATCAGAGAAATGCAAATCAAAACCACTATGAGGTACCATTTCACGCCAGTCAGAATGGCTGCGATCCAAAAGTCTACAAGCAATAAATGCTGGAGAGGGTGTGGAGAAAAGGGAACCCTCTTACACTGTTGGTGGGAATGCAAACTAGTACAGCCACTATGGAGAACAGTGTGGAGATTCCTTAAAAAACTGGAAATAGAACTGCCATATGACCCAGCAATCCCACTGCTGGGCATACACACTGAGGAAACCAGAACTAAAAGAGACACATATACCCCAATGTTCATCGCAGCACTGTTTATAATAGCCAGGACATGGAAGCAACCTAGATGTCCATCAGCAGATGAATGGATAAGAAAGCTGTGGTACATATACACAATGGAGTATTACTCAGCCATTAAAAAGAATACATTTGAATCAGTTCTAATGAGGTGGATGAAACTGGAACCTATTATACAGAGTGAAGTAAGCCAGAAAGAAAAACACCAATACAGTATACTAATGCATATATATGGAATTTAGAACGGTGGTAACAATAACCCTGTATATGAGACAGCAAAAGAGACACTGATGTATAGAACAGTCTATTGGACTCGGTGGGAGAGGGAGAGGGTGGGATGACTTGGGAGAATGGCATTGAAACATGTATAATATCATATGTGAAACGAGTCACCAGTCCAGGTTCAATGCACAATACTGGATGCTTGGGTCTGGTGCTCTGGGATGACCCAGAGGGATGGTATGGGGAGGGAGGAGGGAGGAGGGTTCAGGATGGAGAACCCATGTGTACCTGTGGCAGATTCATTTTGATATATGGCAAAACCAATACAATATTGTAAAATTAAAAAATAAAATATAATTTTAAAAAAAAACTAAAAAAAAAAAAAAGAAAGAAAGAAAATTCTTTGGCATTGCCTTTCTTTGGGATTGGAATGAAAACTGATCTTTCCAGTCCTAGGCCACTTCTGAGTTTTCCAAATTTGTTGGCATATTGAGGACAACATTATAACAGCATCATCTTTTAGGATTTGAAATAGCTCAAGTGGAATTCCATCACTTCCACTAGTTTTGTTCCTAGTGATGCTTCCTAAGGCCCACTTGACTTCTCATTCTAGGATGTCTGGCTAGATGTCTGGCTAAGATGTCTGGCTAGGTGAGTGATCACACCATGAGTATCTGGGTCGTGATTATCTGGGTTGTGAAGACCTTTTTTGTACAGTTCTTCTGTGTATTCTTACCACCTCTTCTTAATATCTTCTGCTTCTGTCAGGTCCATACCATTTCTGTCCTTTATTGAGCCTATCTTTGCATGAAATGTTCCCTTGGTATCTCTATTTTTCTCAAAGAGATCTCTAGTCTTTCTCATTCTATTGTTTTTCTCTATTTCTTTGTCTTGATCACTGAGGAAGGCTTTCTTATCTCTCCTTGCTGTACTTTGGAACTCTGCATTCAAATGGTTATACCTTTCCTTTTCTCCTTTGCCTTTAGCTCCTCTTTTCTCAGCCATTTGTAAGCCCTCCTCAGACAACCATTTTGCCACTTTGCATTTCTGTTTCTTGGGGATGATCTTGATCACTGCCTCCTGTACAATGTCACGAACCTCTGTATATAGTTCTTCAGGCACTCTATCAGATCTAATCCTTTGAATCTATTCTTCAGGTCAACTGTATAATCATTAGGGACTTGATTTAGGTCATACCTGAATGGTCTAGTGGTTTCCCATACTTTCTTCAAGTTAAATCTGAATTTGGCAATAAGGAGTTCATGATCTGAGCCAGAGTCAGCTCCAGGTCTTATTTTTGATGACTCTATAGAGCTTCTCCATCTTTGCAAAGAATATAATCAATCTTATTTCGGTATTGACCGCCTGGTGATGTCCATGTTTAGAGTCTTCTCTTGTGTTGTTGGAAGTGGGTGTTTGCTATGACCAGTTTGTTCTCTTGGCTAAAAGGCTAAAACTCTTTTAGTCTTTGACTTGCTTTGTTTTGTAATCCAAGGCCAAATATGCCTGTTCCTCCAGGTATCTATTGACTTCCTACTTTTGCACTACCGTCCCCTATAATGAGAAGGATATCTTTTTTGGGTGCTAGTTCTAGAAGGTCTTATAGGTCTTCATAGAACCTTTCAACCTGTTTCTTCAACATTGCTGGCCAGGACATAGACTAAGATATATACATATATATATGTATATACATATACATATATATATATATATAAACATTTGTATATATGTATGTATTTAGACTACAAAGGCTAAATATTTTAAGGTCACTTATTTTCAAAGGTACTTATTTTTTCCATCTGAGCTCGTCCACATGGGAGCTGCTGAATCCATCCAAGGACGGAAGACCCCCAAACCCAGGAGCTGAGGACGGGGGAAGAGAGGCTGTAGTCTCCTGCCATGGTTCTGCACCCTTTAAATCACAGAAAAGCCTTCATGTGAAAAATAAATAAATAAAGATGGAAAGATATTTATTTTTATACTCAGAAAATATTTTCTTAAAGATAATTATAGTATACAGGGAAGATCTGGTTGTTGTATCAGCAACAAAATGTTCTAGTAATAATCAAATATGTTTTTTAAAATATGGATTAAATTGTGAATATTGTTAAACTCACAACACTTTTATGAAAGTGCCATAAATTAAAAACAGCATTGCTATAAGTAAAACATAATTTTTTAGTTTTAATGAATGTAGTTGCCAGAAACTTAATTTAATGTGCTATTTAAGGCTCTTTTTCTAGTTCTTTCTTGTATCCAGTCTTTATTAACAAGATTACAAAACTGTATTTGATAATTTTAGTAAAAATTTATTTTATATATCTAAGCTGGAATATGATAATCATTGTTAAAACAATACATGTCAATATATTTATGTTTTTAAGATTTGTAAATAGAATATTTATAAGTTGAAAAATAACAAATGTTACTTGACTTTATTTTCCTTGTATCTTAAATTTTGTTTTTGTCTAATATGCAAAAATTTGTTTTCTAAGTGTCCATTTGAATTTCCAGCATCTAAAAGTATTCTTTGGCTCAACTGAACAGAAATGTTTATGTTTGCTTCATTTAAAACTTTGTTATGCTCCCCAATTCATTGTCCAATAAACAGATGGATTTATTAAATGTGATAGCCATGATTTTTTAAAAAAACAATGAAAAATTTATAATTATAAACAAACAGTATTTAGTTAGAAAAAATGGCAATGCTTTCTGTGTTCTTTCTTATGTTCTTACTTGTTTCTTATGTTCAAGATGTGGTTAACTGAGTTACTGATTCTAGTTTTCTACTTAATAGTAGGCATCATACATCTATACGCATCTATACATCATACGCCTTAAGGTGGCAGAATGTACTTCCCCTTGACTTTGTGCTTGACCATATTTCTTGTTTGGGTCAATTTAATGTTTATGGATGTGAAACAAACAGAGGCTTCAAAAACACTTATGTGCTTGGATTGTTTTCTTGACCTCTGAGAAGATGCTCTCTCAGATCTGAGAGTTACCTATCAGAGATCTGAACTCAACCCGTAGCTTGGAGTCAAGTGCCTCTGTGCCTAGGCCAGACAAAACAACCAAATTGCAAAGCACGATGAGAAATAAACTCTTTATAGGTGATCGTCATCAACAAAGAAAAGATTATCATCTGCAAACAGTTCCATGACACTGGCAAAGAAATGGGTATAATGAACATGCACGGACAGGGAGTTTTTTTTTTTTTCCCCTTAAAGTGTTGAAGAATGCAAAATGTAGGGAAGGAACGATTTTAGCAAGCAGTCTGATGTTTGCCTGGTGGCTCAGAAGGTAAAGAATCTGCCTACAATGCAGAAGACTAGGGTCAGATCACTGGGTCAGGAAGATCCCCAAGGAAAGGAAATGGCAATGCCTGAGAAATCCCATGGACAGAGGAGCCTGGCAGGCTACAGTCCATGGAGTAGCAAAGAGTCAGACATAAATGAATGACTAACACCAGTGTTTTGTAGTAGGGTTAAAACGTGGATAATTTATGATAAAGCAACCTTAACCCCAGGTATATAACCTAGAGAAACTCACAGATCCTTAGGTTTGACATAGCAGCATTATTTACTTTAGGCAAAATCAAGAATCATCTAACAAATTCACCAAGAGTCGAGTGTATAATTGAACTGTTTGTAGAATGAGATACAACAAAGAAAACAAACATTAGTAACAGGCTGCCACACAGACTTTAAATAAAAGAAAATGGGTTATCTCTAAGCATTTCTAAATGTGGCAGGCATAGAGAGATTTCTGCAGTCTTGGAAGTTACAGTAATTCTCTGGACATTTACATTTCAAGTACTTTTAAATATCTCTGCCAAATATTTCAGCTTTAAAAAGAAGAAATGTGAATGTACATCAAGAAGGTGGACATCTAGAAAGCAGGAAACAAATCTACTGGCATTATGATCTTATATTCCCCAATCTTCAGAATCATGAGAAATAAGTGTGGTTAAAGCAGTCAGCCTATGATAATTTGTTTAGAACACCTCATGCTAAGACAGATAAATCATTGAATATTTTTGATAAAGCTTTATTTTTTATTTTACACACATTTTCATGATATGGAAAATGTCTATAACATCATAATAATATCTACTTAGTTAAGAAATAGTTTATTGAAATATTTTATAAAGTAGTACAGTATCCTGTTTTTTAAACCTAGTGAGTTTAATGAATCCATATTATCTGCCCGTTGAGTTCACATTTACCAACAATTGAATTACACTCTTTCTTCTTTATTGAAATTTGAATTCCTGTCAAAATAATGCTCATGATTTAAAGATATTTCATGGCCTTTCATGTACCCGTGTTTTTGAAAACACTGTTGATTCAGTCAGGAGTCAGTTTTCTCCATCTCTTATCTTGAACTTTTTTTCTACATATTCTTCTCAATTGTCTCTTTTGCAGATCCTCTCTCTCACTCTTTCTCAACCCTTTAAGCAATTTAATCAATTGCTCTTTTAAATCTTCACATTAAATTGCTGCTATCTCTATCATAGCATTCATCTTATATTGTAACTATTTTGCATGAATTTGACCCCACTAGAATATCATTCTTTCAAGGTTAGCAACTATGTTTTTACAAAGTACTCTTTATAGAGTTCAGTTGTAAGAAATATTGCATTTAGTTATTTCTCCAAAGTAGATTTCATATTTTTCTACTCTGAATCACAAGGTGAAAGGGAATTTATTTTCACTAATTAAGGGGACTGCTCTTAAATATTTCATGAGATCATATTATCCTTTCTGATATAAGTGGAAACAATGCAAGGGGAGAATGATCCATTTACCTTTGCTGTTTCTTCTCAGGAGTAAATCTCTACTAAGCATTGATCGCCATCATGGGATCTGGTTCAGGGATGTTTGTGTTGCAGGTGTGTTTAACATACCTATCCAAGCAATCTCCATAGTGAATTTGTATTTATTATCACATTGTCATTTCTCCATCAGTGGCTCTTTTATGCAAGCATGGGTTCCAGCCTCTGGAAAATGGTCCAAAATTCATACATAAACTAAGGTAATTTTCCCAAACTTTCTGATAAAGACTTTTGTTTTGTCCCTCCAAAACCCTAGATCTTTCCCCAACTTGTTAATTAGCCAGTTAGCTTAATTACTTAGAGTAATTATAAAACATACCTCAGCCTGTTTTCTTCGTTTCAGCAGATGGAACACAGATACGGAGTTCTGAGCCCTATTCTAATCTTTAGGACGAATGACATCTTTCTAGGTGTAAGGTGGGGGAAGTAGATTCTAAAGCAAGTCATTTTTTATTAATAACTTATACAGATACTTCCAAATCTCTTGTACTTGGTTCAATGTACAGAGTTTACCATGCTTGACGTGTGCTAGGCTCTCTGTTCATGAAATGTCCTCCTACTGTGACATTTAATCACTTCCCTAGTTTAAGGGTCATTCTACTCCTTTACAAACAAGGTTCTCATGAGAGAAAACTTCCCTGATTCTGCCATCTCTTGTTCTTGCATTAATATACTGTATAAAAGTTCTGATTCATATTATACTCGCAGCAGGAAAATTTATTAACAATGACTGGTTCATATTTTTGTCTTATCATTGTTAAATCTTAAAGGATGAAGTCTTAAATATATAATAGATTTGTGGGCAGACCATAAATATATATTTTCAAATTAAATAATATAATTTGAAAGCCATGCAATCTTCTACAAGGTTACAAACTAGAATATCTTAGAACTGCCCTTCATCATTTGGACAACTTCTTCAAAACATCCCCTGTCCTGTCTAGCAATAATCACCATTGTGATTTTTACTTTTTATACAGATGTGCACATTGTGTTCTAATAAGTTATATAAAATATATACTTTGATTTTACCTGGGATTGAACTTCATTAAAGTCTAACCAAGCTATATTTATTCTTAAAGAGATGGGAATACCAGACCACCCGACATGCCTCCTGAGAAATCTGTATGCAGGCCAAGAAGCAACAGATAGAACTGGGCATGGAACAACAGGCGGGTTCCAAATTGGGAAAGGAGTACATCAAGGATGTATATTGTCAACATGCATATTTAACTTATATGCAGAGTACATCATACGAAATGCTGAGCTGGATGAAGCACAAGCTGAAATCAAGATTGCTGGGAAAAGTATCACTAATCTTAGATGTGTAGATGACAACACCCTTATGGCAGTAAGTGAAGAAGAGCTAAAGAGTCTCTCGATGAAAGTAAAAGAGGAGAGTAAAAAAGCTTGCTTAAAACTCAACATTCAAAAAACAAAGATCATGACATCCAGTCCCATCACTTCATGGCAAATAGATGGGCAAACAATGGAAACAGAGAGAGACTTTACTTTGGGGGGCTCCAAAATCACTGCAGATGGTGACTGCAGTCAGGAAATTAAAAGAAGCTTGCTCCTTGGAAGAAAAGATGTGACCAATATAGACAACATATCACAAAGCAGAGACATTATTTTGCCAACAAAGGTCCATCTAGTCAAAGCTATGGTTTTTCCAGTAGTCATGTATGGATGTGAGAGTTGGACCAAAAAGAAAGCTGAGCACAGAAGAATTGATGCTTTTGGATTGTGGTTTTGGAGAAACTCTTGAGAGTCTTGGACAGCAAGGAGGTCAAACCAGTCCATCCTCAAGGAAATCAGTCCTGAATATTCATTGGAAGGCCTGATGCTGAAACTGAAGCTCCAATCCTTTGGCCACCTGATGTGAAGAACTGACTCATTGGAAAAGACCCTGATGCTGGGAAAAATTGAAGGCATGAGGAGAAGGGGATGACAGAGGATAAAATGGTTGGATGGCATCACCGATGTAATGGACATGAACTTGGGCAAACTCCGGGAGGTGGTGAGGGACAGAAAAGCCTGGTGTGCTGTAGTCCATGGGGTCACAAAGAGTCAGACATGACTGGCTGACTGCAAAACATAACCAATTCACTTTGTTGTATGGCAGAAACTAACACGAAATTAGTGTGGTACAGTGCAAACTAATAAAGCAATTATGCTGCAATAAAAAATAAAATACATTAGGGTGATAACATACACAATGGGGGTTCAAGATGGGGAACACATGTACACCCATGGCTAATTCATGTCAATGTATATAGCAAAACCACTACAACACTGTAAAGTAATTAGCCTCTGATTAAAATAAATAAATTTATATTAAAAAAAGAATTGTCATAGTTTTATTACCATGTATAGTCACAAAGTTTATCAGTTTTCAAATGTTCACTTACCATTTGAGTTTTATATTTTGTGAAGTTCCTGTTAAATCTTGTGCATATTCTTCTGTTAAAGTATACATTTTCTTAATGATTTGTAATGGTTTTATATGTTTCGTGGATATTAGCTTCATTGAGTTTTGCTTTTGACAGTTGCAATGCAAATATATATCCCACTCTGTTGCATGTTGGTTTGCTTCCATTCCTGAGAGACTTTGTAAGTAATAGTTTATAAGATAAATAAAGAGAATCCATTTTCCATATAATTTCCATCATTTCTTTTCAGTCATACTGAAACAGATTTTTTTCCTTTTCTCGACATAATAAAGACATCTTCCAATATTACATTATGTAATTATATGTATTTTTTTACATATCAGTCTTTATTAAATTTGGAATTTATTTTTAGTTTTGGGGATAAAGTAAAAAGACAAAAGTTTTTTTTTGTTTTTTTTTTTAATGTATGTACATTAATGCTCTAGTTCCCCTTATTGAAAAGTTTGTCCTGTCCATGCTTTTTGTAATGCCTTTCACCCTCATGTTATTTGCCCTTATATCAGTGCACCTGGCCAATATTCTGTTTCATTAATTTGTATTTTACCTATACTTTTTTTTATTTTAACTTTACAATATTTTATTGGTTTTGCCATATATCAAAATTAATCCACCACAGGTATACATGTGTTCCCCATCCTGAACCCTCCTCCCTCCCACCTCCCAATACCATCCCTCTGGGTCGTCCCAGTGCACCAGCCCCAAGCATCCAGTATCGTGCATTGAACCTGGACTGGCGACTCATTCCATATATGATATTATACATGTTTCAATGCCATTCTCCCAAATCATCCCACCCTCTCCCTCTCTCACCGAGTCCAATAGACTGTTCTATACATCAGTGTCTCTTTTGCTGTCTCATATACAGGGTTATTGTTACCATCTTTCTAAATTCCATATATATGCGTTAGAACACTGTATTGGTGTTTTTCTTTCTGGCTTACTTCACTCTGTAAAATAGGCTCCAGTTTCACCCACCTCATTAGAACTGATTCAAATGTATTCTTTTTAATGGCTGAGTAATACTCCATTGTGTATATGTACCACAGCTTTCTTTATCCATTCATCTGCTGATGGACATCTAGGTTGCGTCCATGTCCTGGCTATTGTAAACAGTGCTGCGATGAACACTGGGGTACACGTGTCTCTTTCTCTTTCAATTCTGGTTTCCTCAGTATGTATGCCCAGCAGTGGAATTGCTGGATCATAAGGCAGTTCTATTTCCAGTTTTTTAAGGAATCTCCACACTGTTCTCCATAGTGGCTGTACTAGTTTGCATTCCCACCAACAGTGTAAGAAGGTTCCCTTTTCTCCACACCCTCTCCAGCATTTATTGCTTGTAAACTCTTGGATCGCAGCCGTTCTGACTGGCGTGAAATGGTACCTCATTGTGGTTTTGATTTGCATTTCTCTGATAATGAGTGATGTTGAGCATCTTTTCATGTGTTTGTTAGCCATCTGTATGTCTTCTTTGGAGAAATGTCTATTTAGTTCTTTGGCCCATTTTTTGATTGGGTCATTTATTTTTCTGGAGTTGAGCTGTAGGAGTTGCTTGTATATTTTTGAGATTAGTTGTTTGTCAGTTGCTTCATTTGCTATTATTTTCTCGCATTCTGAAGGCTGTCTTTTCACCTTGCTTAGCGTTTCCTTTGTTGTGCAGAAGCTTTTAAGTTTAATTAGGTCCCATTTGTTTATTTTTGCTTTTATTTCCGATATTCTGGGAGGTGGGTCATAGAGGATCCTGCTGTGATGTATGTCGGAGAGTGTTTTGCCTATGTTCTCCTCTAGGAGTTTTATAGTTTCTGGTCTTACATTTAGATCTTTAATCCATTTTGAGTTTATTTTTGTGTATGGTGTTAGAAAGTGTTCTAGTTTCATTCTTTTACAAGTGGTTGACCAGTTTTCCCAGCACCACTTGTTAAAGAGATTGTCTTTAATCCATTGTATATTCTTGCCTCTTTTGTCAAATATAAGTTGTCCATATGTGTGTGGATTTATCTCTGGGCTTTCTATTTTGTTCCATTGAGCAATTTATAGATTCAATGCAATCCCTATCAAGCTGCCAACAGTATTCTTCACAGAGCTAGAACAAATAATTTCACATTTTGTATGGAAATACAAAAAACCTTGAATAGCCAAAGCAGTCTTGAGAAAGAAGAATGGAACTGGAGGAATCAACCTGCCTGACTTCAGGCTCTACTACAAAGCCACAGTCATCAAGACAGTATGGTACTGGCACAAAGACAGAAATATAGATCAATGCTACCTATACTTATTGATTATCCTTTTCCCTTTGAATTGCTGTGGCACCTTTGTCAAACAGTCTTCAGCACCAAACAGACTTTAAAGAAAAGATTTTAAGATACCATTTTTTTAAATGTTTAGTGACCCTTAGCTATTCTTAGCTCTTTCTATTGACAAATATATTTTAAAATAAGTTTCTCAAGCCCAGAGAAATACTTCTATTAACACTTTTACAAAAGAGATGTACCAATTTAAATCCGCATCAGTGGTTAATGAGAGTTTCTATTGCCTCACATCCTCAACAAAATACAACAATCTGTGCTTGTGTAGTGGTATAATGATGACGCAATGTAGTGAGATTGCACATCTCATTTGTTCCTGATCTTGGATCTTTGTTGTTTTTCAGTTGCTCAGTTGTGTTCAATGCTTGCAACGCCTTGGACTGCAGCACCCCCAAGCTTCCTTGTTCTACGCCCTCTACCAGAGCTTGTCAAACTCATGCCCATTGAGTCAGTGATGCCATCAACCATCTCATTCTCTGTCTCCCCCTTCTCCACCTGCATTCAATCTTTCCCAGCATCAGGGTCTTTTCCAACGAGTCAGTTCTTCCCATCAGGTGACCAAAGTATTGGAGCTTCAACTTCAGCGTCAGTCCTCCCAATGAGTATTCAGGGTTGATTTCCTTTAGGATTGACTGACTTGATATCCTTGCAGTCCAAGGGACTTTCAAGAGTCTTCTCCAACACCACAGTTCAAAAACATCAATTCTTCGGAGCTCAGCTTTCTTTATGCTCCAACTCTTACATCCATACATAACTACTGGAAAAACCATAGGTTTTTACTAAATTGATCTTTGTCAGCAAAGTAATGGCTCTGCTTCTTAATATGCTTTCTAGGTTTGTCATAACTTTTCTTCCAAGGAGCAAGCGTCTTTTAACTTCAAGGCTGCAGTCACCATTGACAGTGAATTTAAAAAGTCTGTCACTGTTTCTATTTTTTCCCATCTATTTGCCATGAAATGATGGGACGGGATGCCATAATCTTAGTTTTTTGAATATTTTACCTTTAAATATAAATTTAATGATTTTTTTAAAAGATGTCATTTATCCACCAACATACTCTGTATTTTCTAATTCTAGTTTGCTGAATGTTAATAGCATTTCATTAGAAATTGTCTTAACTTTAATTGCTTTCTCTACATCTATCAAAATGAGCATATATTTTTAACCTGTAAATAATATAAGAGATTTTAGTAATTGCTTTTTAAAGTTCGAAATGTATTTTTATACTTGGATAAACCGAAGTTGGTCATAATTTGTTGTTCTCTATTATATATTGCCATATTTAATTTAGTAATATTTACTAGTATTTTGCTTTATTTCTATAAATATAGTCATATATTTATGAATATTTGGGTCTGTAGTTCTTTTCTTTTAAAATGCTTGTCTAATTTTGATATCAAAATTTTACTAACCTCGTATAATGAATTAAGATGATTTACTTCTCTCTTGGTATAGTTGCTTCTCCTCTATTTCTAATAATGTGTAGAATTAAAGAATTTTAATGAGCAACACATATCTGTCTGTTGGGATATTAGGACATTTGGGAAAAAACATGCAGGCAAGGAGATTTTATCAAATTAATGTGTCTGTAATCATTTATAAAATTGGAATTGAGCTCAGAAATCTCATACATGTTTTACATTACTTAAGAGATCAGTATTATAATGCAGCCATTCACAACAACCATATCCAAATATCTTGGAGATAAAATTTAAGTTCTAAAATGTATACAGTATTTTCTTCCATTAAAAAAACAAGAATTATTATTATCTCTTTTGTTGTGTTTGAAGTACTTTTCTTTCCTTTTACAAATACTATGGATATATCCTAGTACTTTGCCTAAAAGTAAAAGCTTAATCTGAAAGAAAAACTATAATAGTTAAGACATTCATTGTCAATTATTATAATTAATGTTCAGATGAAATGTAAAGGAGTGTGTTATGGTGTAGTACTCAAATATATTCATACAGTTGAAATCATATTCTTCAAACAATTGAAATATATGTGTTTTTTATTATAGACAAATCTTTTGTGACTATTTCAATAAATAATCTGGCAGTTAGAACAACTACATGATGATAAGAACCTGTTTGAAATGAATTGCCCCCTATTAAATGATTGCTTAAATTAATTATTAAATTGATTAATTAAATCAAAATCATTATTTTGATTCCATGTAGGCAAAGATGACATTCAGTTAATCAAAGTAGGCATTTGAGATATCTGCTTCCCCTTTAAACTCTCATTTTCAACTTCATTTCATTTGAAACAAAGATAATTAGTATAATTTGGAAACCAACTTGTGTGTGTAATATACATACATTTGAACACAATGATACATTAAAAGTTAATTTGCATGTATCATAATTCAGGATAAGTTGGTTTTCATTCCTTCTGAAAAATTATCGTACCTCATTCCCTGGGAATATTTTGTATAGTTTTAGTCAGTGGCATTTTATGCAATGAAAAATTTCCAGTCAAGATAATAAAAATGATGAGGATGAAAAGAGTGATATTCTATGAAGCAGTTTCTCATTAAGAAATCTTTTTGCAAAGACAAGAGGATATAGATAATTTTATGTCATGAAAGAGGAAACAACAGAACTAAGAGGCATGTCTCTATACTGTGGATCCAGAAATTATTTCTAAGAGCATCAGTTGCTATACAGTAATTTCCAGTGAATGTACAGAAATGAAATAAGGCAGGCATAAGAAAAGATCAATAAATTTGTATGTATTGATAAATACAATCTGGCCATTTAGGTTAATGAGATAAGTAGAGGATTGCCTGCAGTTAAGATTTTGTTTTTGAAGTGATGGGGACCAATTGGACAAAACAATCAGAGGTTAGAAACATTAGAAATAGTAGCAGGCTAGAAATGTCATAGGTGTTAGAATGAATTAGTGAAGTGAAATAAGTGGAAGTGATAGTCGCTCAGTTGTATCCAAGTCTTTGTGACCACATGGACTAGAGTCCACCAGGTCCCCTGTCCATGGAATTCTCCAGGCAAGAATACTGGAGTGGGTAGCCATTCCCTTCTCCAGGGGATCATTCTGACTCAGGAATTGAACCCAGGTGTACTGCATTGCAGGAAGATTCTTTACTATCTGTGCCACCAGGGAAGACCTAGAATGACTAAATGGGTCATTGCTTGTGAAATTGACCTAAAAATGCTGAAAAGGAATAATGGAAATGAATCAGGTAGATCATAACCATAGTACCGATGCCTGAGCTAAGTAAGTAACTGACTGTATGGATTACACGTTTATATATGTGAATCTGAATTACCTTAGAGATTGTTGTTGGTTTGTCTCTAAGTCACCTCCAAGCTTTCATGACCCCATGGGCTGTAGACCCCTGGGCTCCTCTGTCCATGAGATTTCCCAGGCAAGAATATTAGAGTGAATTGCCATTTCCTTCGCCAGAGAAAATTTGTGACCCATGGGTCAAACTTGCATGTCCTGCATTGTAAGCAGTTATTTACTACTGAGTCATCAAAGAAGCCCACCTTAGGGGTTAGGGGGAAAGAAATGAAAATAGAAGTCTAAGAATTTGGTAGGTGGAAAACTGATGCTACAGTTGGTGGGTAAACTATTTCTGTAGGGACCGGTAACTATCCTACATTTAGGAAGTAATCCTGAGGAGAAAAATTTGAGGAGGAAATTATAAAGAGTTTGGTTGGTTATCTCTGTGAATTTTAGAATGATATTTATTAAATGAATGACCAGCACAAAAATGGTAGTTTTTGTTTGAATATATTCA
The DNA here is from genome assembly GCF_032452875.1 of Bos javanicus. Classification (NCBI taxonomy): domain Eukaryota; kingdom Metazoa; phylum Chordata; class Mammalia; order Artiodactyla; family Bovidae; genus Bos; species Bos javanicus. Next base: position 17,079,892 of record NC_083883.1, read on the forward strand.
CCACAAACAAGAAACGATTTTTTCTGTAGAAGAGATGAGTTATAAACAATTGCACATTCTTAAGAAAAATAATTAATTGCAATTTGGAATCATTAGATCTGGGACGGAGAAGGCAATGGCACCCCACTCCAGTATTCTTGCCTGGAAAATCCCATGGATGGAGGAGCCGGTAGGCTGCAGTCCATGGGGTCGCTAAGAGTCGGACATGATTGAGCGACTTCACTTTCACTTTTCACTTTCATTCATTGGAGAAGGAAATGGCAACCCACTCCAGTGTTCTTGCCTGGAGAATCCCAAGGACGGGGGAGCCTGGTGGGCTTCCGTCTATGGGGTCGCACAGAGTGGGACACGACTGAAGCGACTTAGCAGCAGCAGCAGCAGCAGCAGCACCTGGGATCATGGTAGTGATATTAACCAGTGAAGAAGGTACATTCTTTATCATTAAAAAGAAGTACCAGGCTGTAAGAACATAAAATAGGTCAGGCAGCACATTATTTGTGTTTTGTTTGTTGTCATATTATAACGGGAAAGTTTCACAATGAAATTGAATTGATTTCAATATTGCCTGTGATTTCAGTAACTATGTGTACTACCTAACCACACAATATTACCTGCAGATTGCCCTTTTCTGGCATGAAACATCAGCTGTATCAATTTAAATCATAATGTGGAAAGTTAATTTGGTTTCAGAATTAGTTCTATTCAAAAGTGTTCAGAACATGCTCTTTTATTGCAAGACAAACTGCAATTAAAATTCTACATTGAAGCTCAGAGTGTCACCGAGGCCAAATCACTTTCTACCCTTTTTACACAAGCTGTGTGATAGGATTGTGTTCTTTACTCTGATCTGTAAGCCTTGCTTTTATTCCCACCGTGATGGCTGTACTCCAATTACTGGGAAGTAAATGGATTCTGTGCTATAATTGCATAACTTTGTGAAACTGGGACACCTGTAATCCTTCAACTAAGCAAGAAATATGGAACTGATATTTTGAAAAGAAAAATAGATCTTGGGATGGTAGTAAAGAATAAAGAAAGAAAGAAAAAAAGTGAAGTCACTCAGTCGTGTCCGACTCTTTGCGGCCCCATGGACAGTAGCCCACCAGACTCCTCCATCCATGAAATTTTCCAGGCAAGAGCACTGAAGTGGGTTGCCATTTCCTTCTCCAGGGCATCTTCCTAACCCAGGGGTCGAACCCAGGTCTCCCGCCATGCAGGCAGATGTTTTACCATCTGAGCCACCAGGGAAGCCAAAGAATAAAGAATAACCTACAAAACAAAAACAAAATGCAGCATCCTAATGGGAAAACTGATGGCTATTAGGACAGCAGTTAGTGCTTTCCACTGTTTATCTCCCAATACTACTGAATAGGGGATTTCCAAATGGCACAGTGATAAAACCAGGAGACACAGATTTGATCCCAGGGTCGGGAATCTCCCCTGGAGGAGGAAATGGCAACCCACTCCAGTTTTCTTGCCTGGAAAATTCCATGGACAGAGGAGCCTAGAGATCACAAAGTCTCTGACACAACAGGGCACAGCACAACACGCTTGTATACAGTTGATTCTCACAAAGTGAGCAGCTTTCTGAAATATCTTACAGAATCAGATATATTCAGTCAACAAAACAGTTTGGCATTGGAGAAACAAGTGGATGCAATTAATACACAGTGAGACAGACCAAATGCTAAAGAGTAGACATGTGGAGATTGTCTTGTATGAGGTGCAATCTGCATGAGAGAGAAGAGGGATAAATATTTGGGAATATTTTAATGAGATAAAAAAACTTTTTACAAATCTATTCGATTTGCAACTACAAAGCCAGTGAAGCAGGAAGAACTTGTTTTTCCTACTATAAAATCAGAGGGAATTGAATTTTATTTGCTTTAATTTCCAGAGAGATTAAGTGGTTCTCCAGTTCAAATACCATAGTTGATTATAGCACCAAGCCTTCACTTAAAAACCATCAGAGGTACCACCAATTCTGAAGGAAATAAAATTCTTTCCCTTAATAATTCAAGAATATAGGAAACATTTTAAAGTTGGTTTAACTCTTCCTCTTACAAGACATCAAAGATGATAAATTTTTCTACAACCTTGGAGAAGGATTAGGGGCTTCCCAGGTGGCATTATTGGTAAAGAACCTGCCTGCCAATATAGGAGATGTAAGAGACGCGGGTTCAATGCCTAGGTTGGGAAGATCCCATGGAGGAGAGCATGGCCGTCCACTCCAGTATTCTTGCCCTGAGAATCCCATGGACAAAGGAGCCTGGTGGGCTACAGTCCTTGGGATTGCATAGAGTTGGATACCCTTAGCATTGATGCACACAGGAAGAAGGGAGACAGCAGTTTTGATTTCATGGAGCATCTTATTTTTCCCACATAGACAAATTAAAAAGTAGAAAGCAAATATATATTGAAAAAGTCCTCTTGTCTTAAAATTTGTCTCAATTTCATAGATAATTATTCAATACCCTTATATTAACTTTATATAAATATAGCACATTCACTGACAGAAGAATATGTATTGAGAAACTTTATAAATTAAAATAGAAAGCATATTTTGATATATTGTCAAGAATAAATGGATAATTGTTTTATAAATGTATTTTTTGTTGATTCAAAAATATTTAATCATACTATAAAATATCAGATTTCTTTTAAACAATAGCCTACATCTGCCAGCTTGGAAAATAGACAGAATTTAATGTAAAATAAAACTCGTTTGAGAATATGAAGAAAAACTCCCAGGGATTTAGAAGTACAGAAAAAGGAGAGTTGAACTGTTTAAAAAAGTAATAATCCCGTGAACCAGGTAACATCCCAATAATTAGATTAAAACATTATATTGTGAACTTGACTTATGCAAACAAAACTAATGCCTCAAAACTGCCTAGCCCACTCTCAGACTGGACACTGGGAATCTAAATCAGGCCTTAATGTCTACATTAACATAATTTTGCAATCCCATTGTCATTACTACTATTTCTTTACTCTTCCAGAACTGCTCTGCCCAGTAATGGTTCCATGGTTCATTAAGAACTTTTTGGAAAAATATCAGCTCCTTATTGGAAAGCTTCAACAAACAATTTACATTTCCAGATTATTTGAATACTTTTTTTCAAAATCCTTTCCTAGCTACTTCCACAAAGTCTGGACTAGTCTATGTAATTCTCAGTCCTTATCAAGCCCCCACATTTGAAACCATCTTATTCCAAATTTACAATTCTTTTTTTTTTTTTTTTGAGTATAGTTGCTTTACAACGTTGTATTAGTCAGACTTACAATCCTTAATAAATTCTGACCTCCTCCCCAACTCTTACTCCTGTAGACACCTCCAAAGTTTTCTAAGTTGGCATTTTCCCTTAATCAATAACCTGATCTGTTCATCTAATCAACAGATTTTGAAGTTATATTTAAGGAGTCAGATTTCCACACCACCCAGGAAGAAAGAAATACTTCAATTATTTTTTCAATGCATTTCAGTTTGATCAAACAATATTCTTGAAACTCACAATTACTTTTTATTCTGTATGATATATTAGAAAGGCCATTTTTTGAAACTACCTATTTGACTCATTTAAGATACAACTGAAACAAAAATAAAATGCAATAAATTAACCATTGTAGGGTATATTTATTTTATTCAAAGATTCATTTTTACTTTATATTCATACACACACATGACAATGGCTTCCCTCAGAAAGCTGCTGTTTTTTAAGACAGATTTATAAATAAGTAGGCTATTAGTAAGTAATATGGTGGCAAATGAAGTGGGAAAATATACAGCAAATGACAGGGATAAAAAAGAATGGTTGAGGAGGGTTTGTTTTGCAGAGTGGTCTGGGAAGGCTTCTATAATACATTAATGCAAACAAACTAAATCAAAAGTGTATCTGGCCAATTCAAGGAAGACAGTTCCCCAGCAATGGATTCTGGGAGGACAGTGGTAGGAAGTGATATCAGAAAAATGGTGGTGGGTAAAGGTTTGGGTTTTCTTCTACTGGTCTTCTTTGTTCTTGAAGATTTTTTTCTTCTCTAAGTGATTTGAGTAGTCCCTGCGGGGTTTGGAAAAGAACAATGCTATAATTTAAGTGGTGTTTAAAAGTTCACACTGGTCACTGTGCAGAGAGCAAACTAGAGAGATAAAAAAGGCCAAAGGCAAGAGAATATAGTCAGAAGGTTATTGCAATAATCCAGGGCAACAGATAATAGTGTCTAGGACCAGGTTGTACAAGAAGTTGTACATTTTCTGTTCATACCTTTGTCAACTACAAATTGGCACTTGCCTGTCAACTAGAAATTGCCACTTGCCAAAAGCATTTGCCAGTTACTGAACAAAACAGCAACAAGGGCATTTGCCTTTTATCTCTGCAGAGATTGAACCTTGTGCTCGTGTGTCTGTTGACCTTCAACATCCCCTGAGCGAGTTCAGGGCGGAGTGAGGCCCTCTGTTCCATGGAATCTGGTGGAACAGGTCTTCAGATAGTTAGATATTTTCAGGAATTGATTTCATGATCCCAATCCTTGCATCTTTTAATATCCAGAAAATCACTATGTCCATTCATGGTGACATCAGCTCAACATGACTAGCAGAAAACTTTTTGTAAAGTAAGCACTTAATTGCATTGAACTCCCCCTTCACCAAAATCTTCTCTATTGACCTTCTCTGACTGCCCCTTTGCAGCAGTCTCTCAGAGCTATCTGAGGAGCTGTCTCCAGGGCTGCAGTCCTCATTTTGCACCAAATAAAATTAACTCTCAACTCTGAAGCTGTGTATCTTTTTTAGTCAACACTTTGAAGGTTGAACTGATAACACTGCTGATGGTGAACTGTGGAAATGAGTGATCCAGAAGAAATCCTAAATGTTTTTTAGATTGTAGCTTGAGCTAACATTTATCCAGCTGTAAACACTCTAGGAGGGGCTATTTGGGGATTTGGAGACTATGATTTTGGTTTAGATTTGAGATAAACACAGGTGGAGGCATTAGAGGCACTTATATATTGAAGTTTGAATTTTAATGAAGACACCAATGAGATATTACAAATCACTGTTAGAGAAAGTATAGAAAGAAAAACAGCCCTAGATTATTCAAACTCTGACATGTGAAGATGAGGTAGACATTGCTAGCCAGTTAGCGTAGGGCTGAGACCTCGGTTCTTTTTTCAATTTCAGCTCTCTTTCTTCCATACAAATATCTCACTCAATTAACCTAAAGCTATACATGTTGTTACAGTTTCAACTATATGTATATATAGGTGGAAACAATATAGATATATTAAAAAAACTTTGCAACTAACCTTGTTTTATGCTTTCAAGTTTTACAGATCAAACACTTTGCTTTTAATAATTGTTCACCAGAAAGTAAGTCGAATATAAAGAGGTTTATACTGCATAATTCCACTTATATGAAATTCAAGAATAGCAAATGAAGCTATAGTGATAGAAATCAGAATAGCAATTGTGGAAAGATAAGAAAGTGAATGGAAGGAGATCTGTGGGCACTTTCGGGGGTGATCAAAATATTTTTTTAATCCTGACTAGAGTGTGTTCACATTCATCAAAACTCATTAAACTTTAGATCTGTACATTTTATAGATCTAAATTTATATCTCAATTTAAAAGAAGTGCTTTAAAGAATAAAAAAGGAGATAATTATTTGAAAAATGCTCTGGTTTTATTTCACTTTTATCAAGTCTGTAAAGGCTAAAAACAAAAGTAAAAACACACAGAAAAAGAGTGAGATTTATTTGATTGTGTGATGAAGTTAGGTAAACCTGCTCAAAAGCTCCTTCAAAACATATATGTGCTCTCTGCTTAAAGGATAGACTGTAAGTCAGATAAGAACTCCAGCAGCGAGTCTTAGAGTGACCCTTTTCTAGCTACATCGTTACTCTCAAACCTACTTGTATTTCTGAAAACACATTTTTTTGACTGAGAATATGGTACTGTGTGTAAAGCAGGGGCCAATGCCAATACAAATTTTGTAAAATCCATGGATGTATATAAAACAGGGTTTATTAGAGTCTTGATCGAGAATGTTTTTCATAATTCTAAGTTAAGGTGAAAGAGTGACTCATGATGTCATTCCTCACAGATCACTTTTATGATTTCCCCAAAGTCATTCAATATATCTAGAGTAACATTTTTCTTTGCAAAAGAAAAAAGTTTGCAAAAGTGAGGACACAGTGCTTTACAAATTGCTCCTCAAAGAGCTCATATATCAAAGAGAGTATATTCCATTGTTAGGGAGCTAAGTTGAACTATGAAGAGTAGCTAAGAGTGTGGTTAAATTTGCCTGTGAAAGCAAAGAAAATACTGCAGCACACCTGGCTGAACAATCTATCAATACACACAATACTGTGCAGAAACCATAAATCCTACCACAGCAGCTCTATGCTTTCAGGGAAATCATACACGGAATATCACAGGAGCAAATGCTAGGGGAAGACAACTTGTGTGCGGCATGTGGGTATTTCCTTACAAAGCATTTTCATAATTTAATATCCAAACACTATAGATGTAACAGTTTAAGGTAAACAATTCTGAATTTTAAAAAACAAGGAGGCTACTGGAGTGCTCACACTATCTGTGAAACAAAGAGCAGTATAATGTAGCACGAATCTTGCAGGGTTCATATTGAATATTGGTGTGTTACTTTGCTAGGGCTACCAAGTAAAGTACCACAGATCATACAGCTTAAACAATAGAACTATTTATGTCATAGTTCTTGAGGCTGGAAATTCAAGGTCAAGGAGATGGCAGGGTTGGTTTCTTCTCATGCCTTTCTTCTTAATCCTCCGTGGTTATCTTCTCCCTATGTCTTCACAGGATTCATCCCTTATTTCCTCTTATAAGGACACCAGTCAGATTGGATTGGGATCAACTTCAATGACAAAATTTTAACTTAATGACCTTTTCAAAGAGCCTATTTCCAAATGTAGTCACGTGTGAGGTCCTCGGGGTTGGAACTTCAATCTAAGAAATAGGATTGGCACAATTCAATCCACAACACGGAGGAAGAAAAGCACAAAGAAGGTGAGCTGAACAGTGCTGCTTTTTTTTTTTTTAAGTTTTAAATTTGTTTATTTTTAATTGGAAGCTGCTTTTAAATGCTTTAAATATAGGACATGTATCTTTTATCCCCTTGATTTATTATATTTGGACATATTTTGAATCTAATATTTATCTTTCTCTAAAAAGTAATGAACATTCTTTTTTTTTAATTTAGAAAATTCAGAAAATTCCAAGGTAAAATACCTTTGAGAAAAAAAATCCCATTCATTTCTGTCATGAAAATTTTTAAAAAGAAACAGTTCACATAAGTATCAGGTTGTGTGCATTATCTGTATTACTTTTGTATTTACCAGTGTAATATAAACCATTTCCCTTTCATTATAATCGTATTGATATTTTAATGACTGGATATTTTAAGTACTATGGTGATTAATTTTAATTGTACGTGTCAACTTGGCTAGGCTATGGTGTCATGTTTGTCAAACCCAGTATAGATTTTGCTGTAACATACATTTTGAATGTGATTAATATTTAAATCAACAAACTTTAAGTAAAGCAGATTTGCTTCCATAATGTGGGTCTCCTATCAGTTGAAGGTCTTAAGAAAAAAGACGAAGTTTCTCATATAAAGAAGAAACTGTGCCATCAGCCAGACTTTAGATTCAAGATTTTGACATTAACTCTTTTCTGACTCTCCAGTGTACTGGTCTGTCTTGCAGATTTGGGATTTGCCAGTCACACAATTGTGTGAGGCAACTGCTTAAAATCTCTGTCTCTCTCTTATGCACACAAGTCCGATATATACATCCTACTGGTTCTGATTTTCTAGAGAATCTGACTTTAAGTTGTTTTTTGTGTTGTTTGAATTTAAGCTTTTCTCCTAATTTCTACACAAAAACATGATGATGAACATCAATATTCACAGAACTGGCAGGGCTTTCTACCCAGACCTTCCTACACAACTTGTAAACATAGCCTGCAGTTTCAATGAAACCACACTCTGTTTACACTTGATATTTTCAGGCCATCAAATTTCCTTAGCCATAAATTTTTGTCATGTTATTGATTCCTTTATTATCAATTTCTTTGCATGTTTATTTGCAAATTTCTATGCTTCTCTTTCTTGATTTATCCTAGAACTATTCTTATCCATTTCTATTCTTCTGGAATACTCCAAACCAAAATCAATAGTAAATAAACACTTTCTTACCTAGTTTTATCACAAACTGTTCTCTCTACTTCCTGGTGGCAACTGAAACTCAAATCTCTAATACTGCTTCAGCCTTCAAGTTCTTATAAATGGAAGCCACATATTTTCACAGATTCTAGAGGTAATTTGGGGTTTCATCTAGGTGTTCAGTAAACATTTCTAAATCAAAATTCCTGAGTTGAACATGTATATAAAAGAAAAAAAAAATCCTTTCAGACATTGGGTAATGCTAGTGTCTAATCCTAATTTCCATCATGAATGATTATTGTTTGGTCATTCTCCATATTTATAGAACACCCTGGGGACTTCCCTGGTGGTATAGTGTATAAGAATCGACCTGCCAATGCAGGGGATATGGGTTAGATCCCTGGCCTGGGAAGATTCCACATGCCTCAAAGCAACTAAGCTGGTGCACCATTTAGGAAGGCTCAGCTACTGAGCCTGTGTGCAATAGTCTCCACAGCAAAAGAAGCCAGCACAATGGAAAGTCCTCACACTGCAACAAAAGGTAGCTTCCACTCACCACAACCAGAGCAAGCTCATATGCAGCAACAAAAACTCAGTGCAGGCAAAATAAATAAATAAAAAGAAAATGTAGGTTCCCGTCTCAGTGATCATTTCCATCCAAAGGTACATTGAAATTAACACTTGTTCAATATCACTTACTTCTTTTCTCTTTTTTTTTTATTATTCTTAAACATCCTGATTATCTAGCACAGTGCACAGCAAGACTTTCACAAGTCGTTATACAATAAAATTGGGTTAAAAAGATTTTACAAACGCCAGTATTATACTTTCAGACATGTACCTCATGCTTCATGTTCTACTACTTTAAATGTTAAGGAAATGATTCCTTTTGATATAATTTTTCTTTAGTTAAATATGTTTGTTGTGCATGTGTGCATTCAATGCCACTTTTGAATACTCATAGGTTATGTGTTCTAATATGTAAGAAAATATAACATTAGATTCTGTTTCTCAGCTAGACATGATCTTGCCTTTTAGTGGAGATTTGCAGTATAGAAATACACTTTTCGTTGTCACAAAAAGAGGAATGCTACTGGCATCCAATTGGTTAAATCACTCCTGCTACTAAACAGACTACAATGAATAGGGCAGCTTCTCAAAAGAAACAAACACATGAAAAACACTTACCTGGAACAAAATGTCAGTAGTGCAGAGGTTGAAAAATCCAGTATTAAAAGTACTACCCAGTTTGAAACATAAGTCTTAATGGACATGGTTTGTTTTATGATGCCTTACTGTCTGCAATTTCCTTTTCATGAAGATTTCTCTTGGTGTGCAGCATTTTAAGTTTCTCACAATATGTGTAGAGTAGCAGCTGACTTCTGAGAAGAATCTACACTATTAATTGGATTTCTTTGACCAGCCTGTACTTTAATCATCTGCACATTTAATAACTGATTCAAAGATTTGACAATTTTATGTCATGGAAAGATGCTTCTAATTCCAGGTGACAAATCAGAAATAGTTTAATGTCCTATATTTCTCTCATGTTAATATATTTTTATCTTGGATCATTACTTTCCACAACCAAAACACAGCTTGACTTTTTCATGCATCTCTAATGAAGACAATTACAATACTTGATATACATTATATGGATGGGATCTCTTTTTAATTGTGCATTGTTTGCATTCATAGTGATCAACTATATTAAATGAGCCTTGACATTAAAGAGCATCTTGATGTTCTGGTTTTAATTTATCATTTCAGGTGATACTGACTGCTATTAATGGTTCAGTCAAGGAGCTGAAAGACTGTTGATACTTAACACAAGTATTATAAATAACAAAACATTTCAAGTAGATGCAGAGAAAATTTTCAAAATTAAAAGAGGCATCTTTAGTCTCAGAAAATGTGACAACAAATCCAGTAAGAAATTATAAACTTTTATTCTTCCAAAAGGAATTCATTCTAATACTCTTAAAATTCTATGTTTCTCAAGTAATGCAAAGTGCTGCTATGCCTCCATAAAATAATCATTTAACCTAAATCAATGGAGTAGGAGGAAAGAAACAGTACAAGCAAGATAAGGGGCAAGTGACACTGACCTGGATGTTGACAGTTGTTAAGGAGCAGAGGGGACCATGGCAAATAAAACTGAGCTTGACAATCTAAAGCAGGGACTTCATTGCTGCCATTTGGTCACACATGAATTTTTCAAGATAAGCAAGTTCTCTGGGTATCTACTTAAAAATCTTTTGATTTATATGTTGACCATTAGTCATCCTGAAAGCACTCTGTGATGCAAAATTGTGAGGTCAAACAAAACATATCTGCTATCTACATACGACCAATAGGTTATTATTTGTCATTTCCCTTTTGTTTTAATACATTTCAGGACTGATCCTCCATTTGAAGACAAGAATAATATATTAAAATTTGTATTTATATTTTCAAGCCTTTAGACTGGAACTCCTTGGGTCTCCAGTAGATTTTGTACTTAACAGCCTCCACAACCACATAACCAATTTTTTAAAAAGAACTATATCTATATATATACCTATATACATACACACACACACACACACACATCCTATTGGTTCTGTTTCTCTGGAAAACCCTGGCTTGTATATCAAAACACAGAGAAATACTGACATCATCATGTGTCATCCCACAAATCAGAGCTGCCTACACTCAGCATTTCAATAAATGTCCTTCCATCAATTTTCTAGGCATATGTGTTATGCTAACTTGCTTCAGTCGTGTCCAACTCTTTGCGACCCTATGGACCATAGCCTGCCAGTCTCCCCTGTCCATGGGGTTCTCCAGGCAAGAATACTGGAGCAGGTTGTCATGTCCTTCTCCAGGGTATCTTTCCGACCCAGGGATCAAACCCACGTCTCTTACGTCTCTTGCGTTCGCAGGGGTGTTTTTTTCACCACTAGCACCACCTTGGGAGAAGATAATACATCAATGCCCTCATTTCATCTATTAGAAAAAATATATATAATTTATTACACTTGCATTAGTCAGCAATTTTTTTCATGATGTTTCATAATAATCACTCAGAAATTTTTGGTAGATTTCAGCAACAAATCCTTATTTTTTGCTCATACATCTGTGAGTTAACTGTGTTTATTATAAGACTCCGACTGACGCTCAGTGGTTCCTTGAGATACACTGCTCATATGGAAGTTTTAAAGGATGCAAGAAGGCAAGTAAAATCATGCAGGCATATTTAAAGTGTCTTATCAGGTAAAATGTATGTCATTATCATATTCCACTGGCAAAGCAAGCCAAAGAGCCTAGAGGACAATAAAAGATTAAATGAATGGAGGAGTAAGGAAAAAAATGCCAACTACCACAGTCCTGTAAGAAAGGACACACTCATCAAATTTCAGACGTTGTCAGGGGTAAACTCACTATTCTCTTCACCTTTAGTGAAAATCTGTAGATTTTTTAGTGAAAATTTGCAGTTAAGCAGACATACATACTGGTTAACCAATCTTCGTAAAGTAATACTAGCAGATAGCTATACAAAGTCTTTTTTAAAAAAACAAGAAACCTCATAATTAACATCCAAGGTGAGCACAGAGGGAGGCTCATATCCGAGTTTGTACACCTCCTTACCCACAGCGTAAGGTAAAATATCCATACTAGAAAAGAAAATTCATTTTAAGTTAAATTTAGCCATTTTTAAATTTTAAATATTTTTAAAATATGAATTCATCTTATTAAAATTAGGTATACCTAAATAACGGAGAAGGCAATGGCACCCCACTCCAGTACTCTTGCCTGGAAAATCCCATGGATGGAGGAGCCTGGCGGGCTGCAGTCCATGGGGTCGCTAAGTGTCAGACATGACTGAGCGACTTCACTTTCACTTTTCACTTTCATGCATTGGAGAAGGAAATGGCAACCCACTCCAGTGTTCTTGCCTGGAGAATCCCAGGGACGGGGGAGCTTGGTGGGCTGCCGTCTATGGGGTCACACAGAGTCAGACAAGACTGAAGTGACTTAGCAGCAGCAACATCATACCTAAATAAAAGGTATATTATTTTGTGAATAATTAGTGACTGTAATAAAACAGGTATGCTAGAAAGACATTAAAAATGTAGTTTATACTATTTTACACTAAACTTTGAAAAAAAAAAGAATTACTAAATAAGTCACAGAATGGATTTTGGAGCCATAGCGAAAATCAACACAATAGATGAGTGAAATTAGAAATATACTTAATATGTTTGCATTCTGTTAAGTGACAATTTCAATAGATGTCACTACAAAGAGATAAAAAAGAATAAATTAGACAATATTTGTAAAAATGCACACACAATATTGAAAGATGCAAAGTGTGATATCAGTAGTATAAAATGAGAGGAGGGATAAATGTGTACAGTTTATACACATAGTTGAAATTATGTTTGTATCAACTTAATGGGGACTACTGTAGCTATAAGATATTTTGTGTTAACATCTTTAAAAACTGCAAAGTAAGAACACTTAATAGATTCAAAAAAGATAAAAGAATCAATGTGTATCCTTTTTTAAAAAATCAATAAATTACAAAGGAAGACAACAGATAATAAGAAAGTAAGGAAGGAACTTTAAAGTTGTCAAAAAAAGAAACAATACAATGAAAATAATAATTTCATATCAATACCTATCAATAATCACGTTTAAATGTAAATGGATTGAATTCCACATTGAAAGACATAGACTAATTGAAAGGCTAAAAGTAACAAGATCAACAATATGTTGCCTACAAGAGAATCACTTTAATCTTAAGGACACACTCAGGTTGAAACTGAAGTAATAGATAAAGGTGTACCATGCAAACAGAAACAGAGCAGTGGTGGCTATACTTTTATATATAATAAATTTTCACAAGTACACTGACTTCCATGGGTCACAAGAGACAAATAAGTCACTATATAATGATAAAGGGGTCAAATTATCAAGATAACAGAACATTAGCACTGAACTACATGAACAAATATTAATAGAACTGAAGGGAGAAAAAGATAGCAAAACAACAACAGCAAGGGATTGATTATTCCACTTTTATTAGTGTACAGATCATTCAGACAGAAAACCAATACGAAAACCATCGATTGATATGATAACAAGCATGTTCAAAACAGCAGCAGAGTACATATTCTTCTCTAGAGCACATAAAACATTCTCCAAAATAGGTCATAAATTGAGATATAAGACAAGTCTTAAAAATTTAAGAAAATTGAAATTATATCAAGCATTCTTTATAGCTACAATGTTATACAATTAAACAATGATAAAAAAGAGAATATTGGAAAAATCCTAATTAAGTGGAAATTAAACGACACATTTCTGAACAAGCAATGGATCACAAGAGAACCAAAAGGAAAATAAAAAAATATCTTGGGACAAACAAAAATGGAATTACAAAATATGGAAATGTGGATGCAGCAAAAGCAGTAGAAAGAGGGAAATTTATAGAGGTAAATGCATACATTAAGAAACAAACAAAAAAGCAGCTCTCAAACATCTAATTTTATAACTTAAGGAACTAGAATAAGAACAAACTGAGTTCATAGCAGACTAAAGAAAAATTTTAAAATGAACACAAGTAAATTAAACAGAAATTTAGAACACAGAAGAGAACAACACAACTAAAAACTGTTTTTTAAATATATAAGCACAATTTATAAACTTTTATCTTGACCAAGGAAAAAAGAGGGAGAATAATTTAAATAAAAGTATATATAGAGAAAGAAACATTACAATGATTCCACAGAAATACAAAGGGTCAAGACTACTATGAAAAAGCATAAGTGAAAAATTGAATAATATAGAGAAATAATTATAATCCTTGAAACATACTGCTTACCAAGACTGAATCCTCAAGAAATAGAAAATATGAACATACAAATAATGAGTGAGATTAAAATATTAATTAAAAATCTCCCAATGCAGAAAAGTCAAAACAAAATGGTTTCATAAGTAATTTTATCAAACATTTAAAGAACTAAAGTCAATCCTTCTTAAGTTCTTCCAAAAAAATAATGAGGTGGGATTTTTTTCACTCATTTTATAAGGCCTGTGTTACCCTTATTGAAAAATATAGCAAAGAAAACAATCAACAAAATGAAACAACTTCCAGAATAGGAGAAAATATTTACAAACCTTATATATGATAAGGGGCTAATATCCAAAATGCATAAATATTGCATACAACTCAATAGCAAAAAGAAAGAATAAGTCAATATTTAAATTCGGCAAAGGACCTGAATAGACAAGTTTCCTCAGAAGACATCCAAAAGGCCAACAGGGAGACAAAAACATTACTGATAACCTAGGAAATACAGAGCAAAACCACAGTGAGTTGAAACGATTATCAGAAAGACAAGAGATAACACGTTTTGTTGAGGATGGAAAGAAAATGGAACCCAGATACACTATCAATGCCAGTGTAAATTGGCATAGCCATTATGGAAAATGGAGGTTCCTCAAACATTAAAATAGAAGAACGATATGATTGAGCAATCCCACATTTGGGTATATATCAGAAGGAAATAAAATCAGTATCTTGAACTTATATCTGTGCTCCACCTTCCTTGTATCATTATTCACAAGTGTCAAGATGTAAAAAATTGAAGTGTCCATCAACTGATGAATAAAGAAACTGTTATGTATGTATATATATATATATATATATATATATATATATCAAATCATCACAATGTACACCTTAGTAAAATTACACAACCTGAATATATACAATTTTTATCAGTCATTTTGAAAATGAATAAAAGAAACAAGAGCCCCTATGCATGCATTACTCACCACAGCTTACACACCCCAGTAGAAAGATTTCCTTCTGCCCCATAATAATAATACTTCCCAGGAGGTGCAGTGGTAAAGAATCCACCTGCTATTGCAGGAGACACAGGAAATTTAGGTTCAATCCCTGTGTCGGGAAAAACCCCTGGAGTAGGAAATGGCTATCCACTGCAGTATTCTGGCCTGGAAATTTCCATGGACAGAGGAGACTGGTGGGTTACAGCCCATGGTGTCGCAAAAAGTTGGACACAACTGAGTGAGCATGTATGCACTGCCACAAGATTCCAAGCATTTGTGGCCAATGAACAATCACAGCCGTCCTCATTTTTTTCCTTTGTCCTATAAAGCTGGAGTCCCCAACCTCCAGTATCTAATGACTGATGATGTGAGGTGGAGCTGAAATAATAGAAATAGAAATAAGGAGCACAATAAATGTAATGCTCTTATATCATCCTGAAGCCATCCTCAACCCCAGTCCATGGAAAAGTTGTCTTCCACGCAACCAGTCCCTGGTACCAATAAAGTTGGGGACTGCTGCAAAGGAAGCCCCTTTCCTCTGTTCTCAGGACTTGTTACCATAGTTCACCATAGTTTGCTTGTCCCGAATTGCAGTTCTCTGCTATTCCAGAATAAATGACTTTTGTTGGTAAAATAACTAACTCTTTTGTTAAGGTCAATGCATTCGTACCTTATTAAAATTAAAATAGAAAAAATAAAGAAAGCTCCTTGTTGCTGTTCAGTTGCTAGGTCGTATCCAACTCTTTGTAACCCTGTGGACTGCAGCCAGGCTTCCCGGTCTTTCACCATCTCCCAGAGTTTGCTCAAACTCATGCCCATTGAATCAGTGATGGCATCCAACCATCACATCCTCTGTTGTCCCCTTCTCCTCCTGCCTCCAATATTTCTCAGAATCTGGGTCTTTTCCAGTAAGTCAGCTCTTCACATCAGGTGGTCAAAGTATTGGAGCTATGGAGTCAGTCCTTCCAATGAATATTCAGGGTTGATATCCTTTAGGATTAACTGGTTTGATTGCTTTGCAATCCAAGGGGCTCTCAAGAGTCTTCTCCAACACCACAGTTTGAAAACGTCAATTCTTCGGCCCTCAGCCTTCTTTAATATATATAAAACTCCTAATATAACACGAGTTCTATGAATAAATGTTTGAATGTATCAGTAAATTGGTAACAGACTAATGAATGAATGGAGTATTATATATGTATGTCAGCATGGGTACATGCATGCACATATACAGGCATACACATGTACAATCTGCATGTGTATGCATGGATAAATGATTTAATTTATCAGTAAATATTATGAGTTATTACAGAATAGCAGGAAGGCATAAATATCAAGGTCCTATTTATTTTAGCTACATTTTATACTCTGTTGAGTGCACTACATATTCTCTTATTTTTCTTTCTCCTTTTGTTCTCCAACCCCCTCTTTTTTCTGGTATCTCTTCTTTAAAATCATTTACATCTTTGGTATACACTAAACACTTACTGTAATGCCAAATATTCTGACATATTCTGTTATCCTAAGTAATGTAAGCTCCAAATACCAAAAGCCTTAGAAAAATTATAATTTAATGCTAACTGTAGGACAATGAATTAATATAAATAGAAATATACAATCATATATACTTAAGCCTACTTGTGGAGGTATGCACTTTCTTCTATGGCTCCTAAGCAACTGCTGAATTTGTGTAAGCATTAATCCTGCTGTTTGGTAATTGGTGATTTACTTCTTTAGCTCATGGTTTAGATTTCTACCCCTTGGAGAGTATGGATTTTTTCATTCATCAATCTAAACTCTGAACCTAGTGAAATGTTTGGCACAAAACAGTCACTCAGTTGACACATGTTTAATTTAATTGTTCCTTGTTTTTTACAACTATTGTGCATTTGCTCAAGGTCATGTATGGCTCTGTCTTCATAGTCAGCATTCTTCCCTGATTTATTAGATTTTACTATTATTTATCCTCATATAAATCCAACATTTTTTTTGTTTATTTCATTTCCAACCTTTTCTAACTCAAAGCAGTTCATTTTCTCCTTTGTCCAACACTTGTTTAAATCACACCTGAATTTCAAAGCACACAGGACTGATGTTGTATCCTTGCTTTTTTTTTATTTAAATTTTAATTTATTTATTTTTAATTGAAGGATAATTTCTTTACAATATTGTGTTGGTTTCTGTCAAACATCAACATAAATCAGCCATAGATATACATATGGCCCCTCCCTCTTGAAACTGCCTCCCCATCCCACTCCTCAAGGTTGTTACAGAGCCCTGGTTTGAGTTCACTGAGTCAAATAGCAAATTCCCATTGGCTATCTGTCTTAAATACGGTGATGTGTGTTTCCATGATACTCTCTTCATAGATCCTACCCTCTCCTTCCTCCCTCCTCCACACTGTGTCCTTAAGTCTGTGTATCCATTGCTGCCCTGCAAATAATTTTATCAGTACCATCTTTCTAAATTCCATATATATGCATTAGTAGCATTAGTATATGATATTGTTTTACTGTTTCTGATTTACTTCACTCTGTATTATAGACTCTAGGTCCATCCACCTCATCAGAACTGACTCAAATGCAATCCTTTTCATGACCGAGTTTAATATTCCATTGCATATATGTACCAGCATTTCTTTATCCATTCATCTGTTGATAGTCATCTAGGTTGCTCCCATGTCCTAGCTATGGTACTAGTGCTGCAATGAATTTTGTAGTACATGTGTCTTTTTCAATTTTGGTTTCCTAAGGGTATATGCCTAGTAATGGGGTTGCTGGGTCATATGGTGGTTTTATTCCTAGGTTTTAAGGGATCTCCATACTGTCTTCCATAGTGGCTATGTCAATTTACATTCCCACCAATATTGCAAGAGGGTTCCCTTTACTCTACACTATCTGCAGCCTTTATTGTTTGTAGACATTTTTGATGATGGCCATTCTGACTAGTGTGAAGGGATACCTTATTGTAGTTTTGATTTGCATTTTGCTAATAGCGAGCTATATTAAGCATCTTTTCGTGTTTATTAGCTATCTGTATGTATTCTTTGGATAAGTATCTATTTAAGTCACTTTGCCACTTTTTTTTTTTTTAATTATGGAACACTTCACAAATTTGCTTGTCATTCTTGTGCTTGGGGCCATGGTAATCTTCTCTGTATTGTTTCAGTTTTAGTACATGTGTTGATGAAGTGAACACTCTTTCCCACTTTTTGATTGGGTTGTTTGTTTCACTGGTATTGAGTTGCATGTGCTACTTGTATAGTTAGGAAATAAATTATTGTCAGTTGTTTCATTTGCTATGACTTTCTCCCATTTTGAGGGCTGCTTTTCACCTTATTTCCTTTGCTGTGCAAAAACTTTAAGTTTAATTAGGTCCCATTTGTTTATTTTTGTGTTTATGTACATTGTCTAGAAGGTGAGTCTTTTTTTGTCCATATAACTCACTAATTTAGCCTATATTTCAAGTTTTTCCTATTTATTTTTGTCAAATTATGCTGTTCATTTTTATTGTGTAATATGGTTACTAATGTCCATGACCTTATTTTTCAAGTCCTTTGAATGGAGAATTTGGACCAAGGCTTTTTTAGTGTTACTTACAATTCATCCCACAATGCATGATATATGGTCATAATATATAGGCACTAAACACTTTAAAACAAAAAGCTATGCAACTAAAAATGGAGCATCAATCGTACTTGCAGTAGTTGAATTATTGTCAGAATATTTCAGCACAACCTGTATTTGCTAACTCTTTAAAATGGATTTCCAACACTCTTTCAAAATTTTGTCCTCAATTTTATGGTCAAACATTCAATTGTTTATAAAGATTTTCTAAGGAAAAGTAAAATGCTTTTCCCTACAAAGTAAAATAAAAATGGAAACATGTTCAGCACTAAGTAGACTATAACAAAAATGAGGAAAATAGTTTGCATGGAAAAAATGACTATATCTATCCAATGTTTCATTCTAGTATTATAATTTCAAATCTTGTGCTTAAATTGCTCATTTATTTTATGTTGGTTTATGTATATGGCATGAGACAAAAATCCAGTTTCATTCTTCTGCGTGTGGTAATCCAGTTTCCCCAGCACCATTTATTGAAGAGACTATCATTTTCACATTGTATGTACCTGACACCCTTGTTGAAGATCAGTTGAATGTGTATGTTTGGATAAAATAGGAAGCATAGGAAAAATAGACTATAAAGTTCATCAGGCGTAGGAGAAAATAATCAAATAAAATTTCTCAACATATGCATACATAATGAAACTGAATTAAAAAACCAAATGGGGAAACACAGAATAGCAGACAAGAAACACCTGAAAGATCATGTATAGGAAGAAATGACTCAGAAATGATGTAAGATCTATAGAACAAAAAGATGTGATAGAAATGTTGATACATGGAGAATAGAGAAATAATTTATACTACACATCTAATCAGAATCCCAGGGAAAAGAGAATGATGCCAAATGGTAATGGGAATAAAGATCAAAGTATAAAGGTTGGTCATACATTTTCATTTTGATTTGAGAAAACTTAGAAAATACAAGCAAAATAAATGAAAGTTCACAAAAACCATTTCAGTGAAACTGCAGGACATCAAAGATAAAGTAAATATCTATAAAAGATCCAGAAATATGGAAATTTTATATTAAAAAACAAATAAAACTAATAAGAGATGAAGAAAAATAGGGCAAACAAAAAAAAAATAAGTTTAATGATGATAGAAAATATCTTTTAGCCTAAAGGTTTAACTTCAGGGAATTTTATTTTGGGATGAGGTTGAAATATAAATATATTCAAGGAAAAAGAAAAAGGCTAGATAGAGTTTATTATCAAATGGCCTTAACTAACAGATAATTAAAGAGGCAGCAAAAGAGACACTGATATATAGAACAGTCTTTTGGACTCTGTGGGAGAGGGAGAGGGTGGGATGATTTGGAAGAATGGCATTGAAACATGGATAATATCATATACGAAATGAGTCGCCAGTCCAGGTTCAATGCACGATACTGGATGCTTGGAGCTGGTGCACTGGGACGACCCAGAGGGATGGTATAGGGAGGGAGGAGGGAGGAGGGAGGAGGGTTCAGGAAGGGGAAAAACGTGTATACCTGTGGCGGATTCATGTTGATATATGGCAAAACCAATACAATATTGTAAAGTTAAAAAATAAAATAAATAAAAATATGACTAACATTAAAAAAAAGAAGAAGGAATATAATATCAGAAAGGACGGACTGATAAGCAGGAATCAATTGTAACCAAAGAAAAATTTAGGGAAATTTAAATATTGCATAATCATTAACTGCATTAAAAAAAAACATAAAAATAACAAATATTAAAATATAAAAAATATGAGAAGACTAAATTATAATCTGTAGAAAATTCACTAGAATTAAAATATTTTAAAGTACTCCAAAAATGTTCAGGAAGACAATTAAAATATGGATTTATTTATACTTTAGATTTTACTAGGTTCAATATTCATGTGAAATTCTTATCATAACCTTTAAAAATAAATGCAAATGTTCATCAGTATACAGGAAAAAAGGTAAAGCATCAGTCCTATCAAAGGCAAAACACAAAGAAAAAATATATAAAAAGAGGATTATATACAAAACTCCAAAAAGACATTATAAATCATCACAGATTTATCAGGCTAATTTATCATGACAAAATTGTGAATCCTTCACAACCCACAGACCGATCTCCTGACCCAAGGACTGAATCTGGGTCCCCTCCTTTGCGGGCAGATTCTGTATCATCTGAACCACCTACAAACTCTGGTGTATTTCTGATGACTGTCCATGGCATGAATAAGTCATGTGATGACTCAGTAATCAGGACCACTTGGATTTTTTTTTTTGTGGCTACTTTGTCATCTCAGGGTCAGTCTTCAATGGCCAATATACCAGAAGCAAAGCAAATTACAATTTCAAGTATAGTCCTCTAAATGTTTCTCCATCGATGAAGCAGAATGATTTCTAATTTTCCTGTTGGTCATAACTGTTCCCATAGGCAAACATTTCTGCAAAGATGCCAAGAAATATGGAGGGGCTTATGAATATTCAGTCACCAGTAAATATCTCCCCCGTAGTAAGTTATGAGCTTTAATAGTGATTGTATATCATTAGTCATACTGCTAATGAGACCCCATTTACTTATTTTGATTTCATTTTGTTGTTGTTGTTATTGTTTCTATCCTTTTGCTTCTTGAGTATATTACCAAGTTCATTGCTTGCATCATGTATTTGTCTTTTTTCATTGTCTGAATAATGAAAACAATTTTAGTGAAACCAGAGTTAGAAGAGGCATGATGGGGTGAAGGACATTATTACAGGGCTATTGCTTGCCATGGATCCAATGGCTACTACAGCCATCACCAGCTTTTCATGAGACTTTGGTGAAAACACAATTAAATCTTTATTATGTAAATAACTCTACTTTGCGGTATCTTTGTTATATCAGCTTAGCCTTTCACCTAGATAATACATGAAGTATTAATGGAATTTTGAAATTGGAGTGTTGCTCAAACAAAACTTAATATATATGTCAGTAGCTTGGTATTTGGCATTGGACAGCAAGGAAACGATGAACACAGACTTAATGACTTATGATCTTTCTTACACCATTGAATAAAGTTGATGTAATTGCCACCTATGATAACTTGGAAAGCAGATTGCAGTCTATGGAGAGTGTAACTCTACAGGAAGCAGTCAGAATGCCAGTTTGCAGACATAATTGGAAAGAAATAGACTTCTGCTTAAAAAAAAAAAAAACTGACTGCAGCATAAAATAACAATTTTGTGAAAACACAGAATTTGAAAATTCAGTGTAAGGAAAAAACAATTGTTTGCCTACTGCTAAAAGCAGGACATTTGTTGAAACCAAAAGTAAGAGAACTGTTACCCAGAATCTTCTTGAAATGCATTGCATTATTTTTATTTATATATACAATGGTTGTCAGCCCAGCTGCATGGATCAAAATAAGTGTTCAGGTGGCATGGAATTAATTATTATTTAATTGACAATGACAGAGAAAGTTAAGCAGAACATGCTGTTGCTGCTAAGTCACTTCAGTTATATCCAACTCTGTGCGATCCCGTAAATGGCAGCCCACCAGGCTCCCCCATCCCTGGGATTCTCCAGGCAAGAACACTGGAGTGGGTTGCCATTTCCTTCTCCAATGCATGAAAGTGAAAAGTGAAAGTGAAGTCACTCAGTCGTGTCCCAGTCTTAGCGACCCCATGGACTGCAGCCTACCATGCTCCTTCATCCATGAGATTTTTCCAGGCAAGAGTACTGGACTGGGTTGCCATTGTCTTCTCCATGAGCAGAACATAGGCAGCATTAAATATAGGAGAAAAATCCATAAGTTTAAGAACTATGACCAGGAAAGTCTTTTGGATGTGGTAACTTTCACACACAATTGCTTGAAAACAAGAAACTATCACTAATTCTAAAGTTGTTGTGCTAACTAGTAAGCTACTTAGAGAAATATTTGACCCATGCTACCTTCATATAGCTATATTTATGTGTCTAAGTGTGAAGCAATTGGATATAGTTGGAAATTATAATTACTTTGACTAGATCTTGGCCTTAGCACAGTAGGCATGCAATCTCTTACTTTTCCTCTTCCTGTTGTACAGATGTAGTGGTAAACCACATTATTCAGTGTGATAACAATAATACTCTCGGAGATGGTGACCAAGATATAAAAAAGGAAAGGACATCAATCACTGCATAGTCTCATGAATTGGAACTGACTACCTGCCAATGCTTATTCCTTGGAAGGAAAGTTATGCTCAACCTAGATAGCATATTGAAAAGCAGAGATATTACTTTGCTAACAAAGGTCCATCTAGTCAAGGCTATGGTTTTTCCAGTGGTCATGCATAGATGTGAGAGTTGGACTGTGAAGAAAGCTGAGTGTTGAAGAATTGATGCTTTTGAACTGTGGTGTTGGAGAAGACTCTTGAGAGTCCCTTGGACTGCAAGGAGATCAGTTCTGGGTGTTCATTGGAAGGACTGATGCTGAAGCTGAAACTCCAATATTTTTGCCACCTGATGCAAATAATTGACTCATTGGAAAAGACCCTGATTCTGGGAGGGATTGGGGGCAAGAGGAGAAGGGGATGACAGAGGATGAGATGGCTGGATGGCATCACTGACTCGATGGACATGAGTTTGGGTGAACTCTGGGAGTTGGTGATGGACAGGGAGGCCTGCAGTGCTGTGATTCATGGGGTCACAGTCGGACACAACTGAGCGACTGAACTGAACTGAACCTGCCATACCATTGCACATGTTCAGACTATGTGAAAAAATATGTATTTCTATTTTGTTTGAGTCATAAATTTTATATCTCTTTTTAGTTCTCTGAACCAAAATATGCCTCTTTTTAACAAGTGGTGCTGGGAAAACTGGTCAACCACTTGTAAAAGAATGAAACTAGAACACTTTCTAACACCATACACAAAAATAAACTCGAAATGGATTAAAGATCTAAACATAAGACCAGAAACTACAAAACTCCTAGAGGAAAACATAGGCAAAACACTCTCCGACATACATCACAGCAGGATCCTCTATGACCCACCTCCCAGAATATCGGAAATAAAAGCAAAAATAAACAAATGGGGCCTAATTAACCTTAAAAGCTTCTGCACATCAAAGGAAACTATCAGCAAGGTGAAAAGACAGCCTTCAGAATGGGAGAAGATAATAGCAAATGAAGCAACTGACAAACAACTAATCTCAAAAATATACAAGCAACTCCTACAGCTCAATTCCAGAAAAATAAATGACCCAACCGAAAAATGGGCCAAAGAACTAAATAGACATTTCTTCAAAGAAGACATACAGATGGCTAACAAACACATGAAAAGATGCTCAACATCACTCATTATCATAGAAATGCAAATCAAGACCACTATGAGGTACCATTTCACACCAGTCAGAATGGCTACGATCCAAAAGTCTACAAATAATAAATGTTGGAGAGGGTGTGGAGGAAAGGGAACCCTCTTACACTGTTGGTGGGAATGCAAACTAGTACAGCCACTATGGAGAACAGTGTGGAGATTCCTTAAAAAACTGGAAATAGAACTGCCTTATGATCCAGCAACCCCACTGCTGGGCATACACACTGAGGAAACCAGAAGGGAAAGAGACACGTGTACCCCAATGTTCATCGCAGCACTGTTTATAATAGCCAGGACATGGAAGCAACCTAGATGTCCATCAGCAGATGAATGGATAAAGAAAGCTGTGGTACATATACACAATGGAGTATTACTCAGCCATTAAAAAGAATTCATTTGAATCAGTTCTAATGAGGTGGATGAAACTGGAGCCTATTATACAGAGTGAAGTAAGCCAGAAGGAAAAACACCAATACAGTATACTAACGCATATATATGGAATTTAGAAAGATGATAACAATAACCCTGTGTACGAGACAGCAAAAGAGACACTGATGTATGAAACAGTCTTATGGACTCTGTGGGAGAGGGAGAGGGTGGGAAGATTTGGGAGAATGGCATTGAAACATGTAAAATATCATGTATGAAACGAGATGCCAGTCCAGGTTCAATGCACAATACTGGATGCTTGGGGCTAGTGCACTGGGATGACCCAGAGGGATGGTATGGGGAGGGAGGAGGGAGGAGGGTTCAGGATGGGGAGCACATGTATACCTGTGATGGATTCATTTTGATATTTGGCAAAACTAATACAATTATGTAAATTTTAAAAATAAAATAAAATTAAAAAAAAAAAAGAATGCGATTTGGGAACCACAAAAAAATAAAATAAAATAAAATGGATAACCAAAAAAAAAAAAAAAAAGCAGCTTAAACTAATATAGTTCTTTGCTGAATTAAAAAATTTTCTAGAGAGTTTGTATCATTTTTCACATCCACTGAAAATCTGTGATAGTTCTAATCCTAAACCCATTTTTTTCTCAAATCTGTGTCTTTTAAAAACTTACATAGTCAAAAGGAGATCAGTTACCTTTATTTTTTATAATAGTGAGGTTAAATATTTTTCTACAAGTTTTGTGAAAATTTTAATTTTAATTTGTGCCCTTTTCTCACTTTCCATTTCTAAGGCATCTTTAATTAATTCTATGATCTCATTTAGTAGGAGGATTTCTTTAGTTTATCACATATATTTTTTTTTTAAGAAGATCTCTTTTTAAAATTTTGTTGTGCTTTTCAATACTTTTGTTATCCTCTGACAATATATTTGCTTTTTAGCTGCAGGATACCTTTGTTTTTTTTGTTGTTGTTGTTGTTTTTGTTTTTTAATCATATCAATACTTTTTTTCTTTTTTTTGCATATATGCTTGGAAGATATTCTCATGCAATATCAGATATAACTCAGATATTCAAGGCCTGGTAATAGGCCATTATATCATTACAGTGGAAAGAGACAAATTAATTGAATTTAAACACTTATAAATCAAATTAACCTCAGTGATAAATATATAGTATAGTAGAGTATAGTAAATATATATATAATCGTGTTTATTAAATTAATGTTTAATAATTTGGCATAAACTAATTAATTAATGGGCTTCCCTGATAGCTCAGTTGGTAAATAATCTTCCTGCAATGCAGAAGACCTTAGTTCGATTCCTGAGCTGGGAAGATGCTCTAGAGAAGGGATAGGCTATCCACTCCAGTAATCTTGGGCTTCCCTTGTGCCTCAGCTGGTAAAGAATCCACCTGCCATGTGGAGACTGGGGTTCAATCCCTGGTTGGGAAGATCCCCTGGAGAAGGGAAAGGCTACCCACTCCAATATTCTGGCCTGGAGAATTCCATGGGCTGTATTAATGGACATGAGTTTGAGCAAGCTCCAGGTTTGGTGGTGGACAAGGATGCCTGGTGTGCTGCTGTCTATGGGGTGGCAAAGAGTCAGACACGACTGAGTGACTGAATGGAGCTGAATTAATTGACTCCATTTTAATAACTTGTGGTCAGCAAGGAATCAGTACCCAAAACAACATACATCCTGCGGATGTCAAAAGTAGATATGAGGCAACAATTCAGTTAAGAAAGATTCATTTTTAACAGTGTTATGTATGACAGATAAAATATAAGCTGCACGTACAAAAAATGCATTTGCATTTCCTAGACAAAATTCAATTTTTCAACAAATTTTAGAGGACTATATGTCTCAAAAAGTTAAGGAGTATTTCTTTGATTTATTTTCTGCGATGAACATTTAAGTCTAACTGAATCATATTTATGATTTATCATATATAAAATGGTTTTCCCAGGTGGCACTAGTGGTAAAAAATCCACTTACCAATGCAGGAGATGCAAGAGACACAGGTGTGATCCCTGGGTTAGAAGGATCCTCTGGACAGGAAATGGCAACCCACTTCAGTATTCTTGTCTGGGAAATCCCATGAATAGAGGACCCTGGCAGGCCAAAGTTCATGGAGTCGTAAAGAGCTGGACACAACTGAGAACACACCCGCTATTATATATAGAATATTAATACTACCATTAAAGCTAAATCTGAAATTAGTTATGTGAATTGAAGACCTTCAAATAACATTAATAAAAGCAGAAGAGTAATCTCATAATGTTCATTATTGTATAGCGTTAGGTTTTATATAACAATTCCTTTTATTTTTGAGATAAAGCAGCTTTGTGTTGTTTATATTTTATGTGATGTTCACTTTGCTTGAATCTTCATTTCTGTTTCTTAGCTACTTGCAACCTTATAATAGAATTATTGATCTTACAAAAGCAGTTATTTGGTTAACAATTATTCAACTAGTTTAGAAACACCTGCAAAACACTTTAATATGTGAATTGTTATTAAGATATACAATAATGCATTTATAAATGTAGCTCATTTTTAAGTTAGTTTTGTTTTACTCTTGCTGTTTGTTAATGCCATTACTTGGAAAAAAGAAAAAAATAATAAAGAGGAGGAGGAGGAGAAAAAGAAAAAAGTAGGAATATGAATATGAAATAGAAGAAACATAGGAAGATGAAGAAACACAAGAAGATTGAGATGAAAAAGAAAACAAAGTGGGCAAAGAAAAGAAAGGAGGAAGGGCCCCTAGTGCAACTGAGTAACTCTATAATGAATACTATATTTTATTTTCCTTGCTGATTCATGAAAATTAAGAAGGTCCAGGAATATTGTATCTTTGTTTGAAGGACAGCTGTTACCACTTCTCATTTATTACCATTAAATACTACTTAACATTTTAACTAATCTCTCTCAGAGATCATTTATAATGTATGGTCTTCATGTTGATAAATATTTAAAATTGAGCATCTTTGATTGGCAAACATGGGAAAGCAGAAATTCTGAAGGAATTAAGAACATTTTTCTCACTAATAGTCTACTTTTTGCTGCCAAGAGGGACCAAGTTTTACACACAGT
This sequence comes from Bos javanicus, assembly GCF_032452875.1. Taxonomy (NCBI): domain Eukaryota; kingdom Metazoa; phylum Chordata; class Mammalia; order Artiodactyla; family Bovidae; genus Bos; species Bos javanicus. The sequence continues at coordinate 17,107,346 of NC_083883.1, forward strand.
TAAATCACATGTGACATTTAAACAGCATAAAAGGATGCACACTGCTAATTCATAAGCTAAATATCATGGGGATTAGTGTAAAATTGGGTCAATATCAAATATTTGTAATTAAAATTGCTAATGCCTTGTAAAACAAAATATATAACTCCAAGAGATCTCACTTTTCAATTGTTATTTAATGTAAGTTTGCACCAATTGATTTATTGTATCCTATAAAATGTGGTAATATGGGGCACCCCTGGTGGCTCAGTGGTAAAGAATGCACCTGTCAATGCAGGAGACACAGTTTCAATCCCTGGTCCAGGAATATCCCACATCAGTTCAGTTCAGTCGCTCAGTCGTGTCGGACTCTTTGCGACCCCATGAATCGCAGCACACCAGGCCTCCCTGTCCATCACCATCTCCCGGAGTTCACTCAAACTCATGTCCATCGAGTCGGTGATGCCATCCAGCCATCTCATCCTCAGTCATCACCTTTTCCTCCTGCCCCCAATCCCTCCTAGCATCAGAGTCTTTTACAACGAGTCAACTCCTCACATGAGGTGGCCAAAGTACTGGAGTTTCAGCTTTAGCATCATTCCTTCCAAAGAACACCCAGGGCTGATCTCCTTTAGAATGGACTGGTTGGATCTCCTTTCAGTCCAAGGGATCTCAAGAGTCTTCTCCAACACCACAGTTCAAAAGCATACCGCCGGGCAATTAAGCCCATGTACCGCAACTACTGAGCCTGTGCTCTAGAGCTTAGGAACCACGACTACTGAGTCCATGTGCTTCCACTGCTGCTGCTGCTGCTGCTAAGTCGCTTCAGTCGTGTCTGACTCTGCGCGACCCCATAGACAGCAGCCCAACCAGGCTTCCCTTCCACTACTGAAGCCCAAACTCTCTAGAGACTATGCTCTGCAACAAAAGAAGCCAAAGCAATGAGAGGCCCTCACATCACAAATAGAGTGTAGTCCCTGCTCACCACTACTAGAGAGAAGCCTGCACATAGCAACAAAGACACAACACAGCCAAAAATAAATAAATATAAATTTTTTAAATTGGTAATACAGATGTCTGTACTTTCTGCATTGCAATGAGGGTATTTCAACTTATTAATTTATACAATATATTCTATATTTATGTGATAAAATTATTTATCCATACACATGTCCTAATGGAGAGAATACAAGTGGATATTTTAAAACTCCTATATTTTTCCTTGTCATAACTTGTATCATCACTAGTTACTTAAAAACTTAAATAAACCTGTTGCCATAAAATATAATTTTGTGTATTGCCTATAGTCATTACAGATCTTTTTAAAAATTAGTTCAATTGAATACTAAATCAGTTCAGTGAAAACAGTAATGTCTATTTGTCTTGCCAGAACTTTTTAAAAGCCATTTTTAAACCAAATTAGGTTGATATTATGTAGGTCAACCTGAACTGGAATTAAAATATCAACAGATTTTTATTTATTTGAATAATGCAAAACATATGTATATATTAAATATGTGAGCACTTATAACTTTATTATTTAGATTTATTAAAGTCCAAATTTTTATTCTAAATGTTTTTGTCATATATATGTACAAAAATGGAGGAAATCAGTTATTCAGTGTATGCATATGCATTTTGGGGGATGAATTAAAAGATTTGCATGCATCTTCTATGTAAATTTCTCTATGTTACATAAATTTGCAAATAAACTTTAAAAAATTTTACTGAAAATAAATACAGGTAAGTTTTCTATATCATTCTTGATTTTAACCACACAATGCTTAGATGGACCACTGCAATTTAAAAATTGTAAAAGCTGAAAACACAACATATTTCTTAAAACTTGACAATACAACATCATAAAGAATTTCAAAAGCAATCTGTTACAGGCCAGATATCTCATTTCTAGTTGGTAATAGAAAGAATAGTTTCTATGTAATTCCTCTTGGACTTTGAAATATCGTATCTATGTTGTAAAGAGAGTGGTCTCTACTTGAACATTATTCACAAGATGTATTCGTAGACAATCTTCCTGGAATAGAGTATACCAATAAATTGCATTTTGCTTTTTAAACACAACAGTAGAGGAATGTGAAACCAATTGTGTTCCTAGAAAGTGGCAGGGTTTAGGCTGAAGAGATTTTTCTCAGTTTGTCATTCAAAGCCTCGTTATTTATAAGAAAATAGGAAAGGAAGAAACATTTACCCAATATCTTCTGTGTGAAACACTATTAGATGTTTGAAATAAAGTTTTTAGCATTAAAAAATTACAATATAAACACAAAAATACAATGTTTGTAGAGCTCAACAATTTTTTTTTAAAAAGTGAACAGACCTGTGGTTAATTTTAAGAAGCAGAGTAACCCTAATCACAATTTTAACTCAAAGGTTCCTTCTAGTCACTGGTTCCCAAAGGGAAACCTTCTAACATCACAGATAAATCTTCACTATTTTTAAAATTTGTAGAAAAGGGGTCACATAGTGTATATTCTTCTGTGTCTTGGCCTTTTTTCTCTAATCTATTTGTGAGCTTGTTGTAAAATTGCATGCAGCTTATTTTTGTTATATATAATAATAATATTCCATTAGTGAATGCTGTGTTTTTGCTCATTCAGAGTTGTGTCTGATTCTGTGACCCCATGGACTGAAGCACTCTTCGTGTTGCTGTCTATCTCCTGGTGTTTGCTCAAACTCATGTCCATTGTGTTGAGGATGATGCCATTCAACGTCTCATTCTCTGCCAACCCCTTCTTTTACCTTCAATCTTCCCCAGCAGCAGTCTTTTCCAATGAGTCAGCATTTTGCATTATACAGTCAAAATATTGGAGCTCCAGCATCATTCCTTTCAATGAATATTCAGGGCTGATTTCTTTTAGGATTGACTGGTTTGATCTCCTTGCTGTTCAGGAGACTCTCAAGAGTCTTCTCTGGCAACACAGATCAATAGCATCTATTTTATGGTGGTTTGCTTTCAAAGTTATGTTACTGTTTTTAATATGCTGTCTAGGTTTGTCATAGCTTTCCTTCCAAGGAGCAAGCTTCTTTCAATTTCATGGCTGCAGTCACTGTACACAGTGATTTTGGACCCCAAGAAAACAAAATGTCACTGTTTACACTATTTTAAGTGGAGCTATCTAAAATCCTAAAAGATGACTATTGAATATATCATGATCTAATTTTTTATTCTCCTCTTCCTGACATTTGTTTAATTCCAGGTTCTGAGTGTCATGAATAGTGCTATTATCAATGTTCTAGTACATATATTACTGTGACTGTATGTGGAGGTAATGAGGATAATGGTGACCTCCTTCAATGTGTCCCATGCACCCACTGCTGCACTTAGTGCCCCTGACCCTGAAGCAGACCACTGCCAACCCACGCCCCCACTGGAGACTCCTGGACACTCACGGGCAAATCTGGGTCAGTCTCTTGTGGGGTCACTGCTCCTTTCTCTTGGGTCCTGGTGCACACAAGGTTTTGTTTGTGTCCTCCAAGAGTCTGTTTCCCTGGTCTTGTGTAAGTTCCGATGGCTCTATGGTGGGGTTAATGGTGACTTCTTCCAAGAGGGTTTATGCCATACCCAGGTCTGCTGCACTCAGAGGACCTGCCACTGCAGTCATCCATACAGAGCAGTACCTCCAGAGGAGACACTCGAACAGTTCTGGCTCTGTCTCTGCGGGGTCTCTGGGTCCTGGTATGCACAACGTGTGTATGAGCCCTCCGAATATCTCTGGTGGGTATGTGATTTGATTCTAAATGCAATTGTATACCTGTGGCAGATTCATTTTGATATATGGCAAAACCAATACAATATTGTAAAGTTAAATAAAATAAAATTTTAAAAAATAAAAAAATAAAAATTGTATTTATGTATTTAAAATAAATAAATGCAATTTCCCCCACCTACCATCCTACTGAGGCTTCTCCTTTGCCCTTGGATATGGGGCATCTTTTTTTTGGTGGGATCCAACATTCTCTTGTCAATGGTTGTTCAACAATGAGTTGTAATTTTGGAGTTCTCACAGAAGAAGATGAGTGCATGTCCTTCTACTCTGCCATCTTGTAGACACCCATTTTTTTTCTTGGTGTCTTCCAAAATTTGGTTGCTGTCAAATCTTCTCACATTCTCCTCGTCCTTACAGGTATATGCCTAGCTAAATGCTCCTGTGGGAAATTTACGGGAGCCCAGAGTGCCCCCTGCAACCTGAGATTGGCAGTATGGATTCATACTTTGAGGCACAAAGAGCAACACTCCATCTCCCATGTTCCAGCCCCAGCCGTGGGCTCCAGTGGTAAAAGATGATGCTGTTAAAGTTCTGCATTCAATATGCCAGCAAATATGGAAAACTCAGCAGTGGCCACAGGACTGGAAAAGGTCAGTTTTCATTCCAATCCCAAAGAAAGACAACATCAAAGAATGCTCAAACTATCACACAATTGCACTCATCTCACACTCCAGCAAAGTAATGCTCAAAATTCTGCAAGCCAGACTTCAACAGTATGTGAACGGTGAACTTCCAGATGTTCAAGCTAGATTTAGAAAAGGCAGAGAAACCAGAGATCAAATTGCCAACATCTGTTGGATCATTGAAAAAGCAAGAGAGTTCCAAAAAAAACACATCTATTTCTGTTTTATTGACTATGCCAAAGCCTTTGACTAATCCAAAGTCTTTGACTATGTGGATCACAACAAACTGTGGAAAATTCTGAAACAGATGGGAATATCAGGCCATCTGACCTGTCTCTTGATACATCTGTATGCAGGTCAAGAAGCAACAATTATTTGGCAAAACTAATACAATTTGTAAAGCTTAAAAATAAAATAAAATTAAAAAAAAAAAAAGAAGCAACAATTAGAACTGGACATAGAACAATGGACTGGTTGCAAATCAAGAAAGGAGTATGTCAAGGCTGTATATCATCACCTTGCTTATTTAACTTAAATGCAGAGTACATTATGTGAAATGCCAGGCTGGATGAAGCACAAGCTGGAATCAAGATTGCCAGGAGAAATATCAATAACCTCAGATATGCAGATGACACCACCCTTATGGCCGAAAGTGAAGAAGAACAAAAGAGTCTCTTGATGAAAGTGAAAGAGGAGAGTGAAAAAGTTGGCTTCAAACTCAACATTCAGAAAACTAAGATGGTATCCAGTCCCAATACTACATGGCAAATAGATGGGGAAACAATGGAAACAGTGAGAGACTATTTTGGGGGGCTCCAAAATCACTGGAGATGGAGACTATTTTCAGCCATGAAATTAAAAGACACTTTCTCCTTGGAGAAAAAGTTATGACCAACCTACACAGCATATTAAAAAGCAGAGACATTACTTTGCCAACAAAGGTCTGTCTAGTCAAGGCTATGGTTTTTCCACTGGTCATGTATGGATGTGAGAGTTGGACTGTGAAGAAAGCTGAGCACCAAAGAACTGATGCTTTTGAACTGTGGTGTTGGAAAAGACTCTTGAGAGTCCCATGTCCTGCAAGGAGATCCAACCAGTCCATTCTATAGGAAATCAGTCCTGAATATTCCTTGGAAGGACTGATGCTGAAGCTGAAACTCCAATACTTTGGCCACCTGATGCAAGTAACTGACCCTTGGGAAAGACCCTGATGCTGGGAAAGATTGAAGGTGGGAGAAGGGGATGACAAACAGACTCAATGGACGTTAATTTGAGTAAGCTCCGGGAGTTGGTGATGGACAGGGAGGCCTGGTGCGCTGCATTCCATGGAGTCTCAAAGAGTTGACATGACTGAGTGACTGAACTGACTGACTGATGTGACTATATGTGCATTTCTGATAATGACATATCCCACAGTTTAATCACAGTGTCTTAGAGTATGTATGTGTGCATGTGTTTTAGTCCCTCAGTCATGTCCAACTCTGCAGCCTCATGGTCTGTAACCCGCCAGGTTCTCTGTTCAAGGAATTCTCCAGGCAAGAATGCTGGAGTGGCTGGCCATTCCTTCTCCAGTGGATTGTCCTGACCCAGGTCTCCTGCACTGCAGGTAGAGTCTTTACCATCTGAGCCACCAGGGAAGCCCAGGGTATGTACACACTCAATCATACTGGAGTTGGTTGCCATTTCCTACTCCATTAAATCTTCTCAACCCTGGGATTGAACCCAAGTCTCCTGCATTACAAGCTGATTCTTTACTACTGCACCACCAAGGAAGCATTTAGTGAATACTCCCAAACTGTGTTTAAAGCGACTTTCCTTTAGAGTCTCAGCATGAAACTGAGAATCGTGTACATATACCTTGTGTTTTTACCACCATCCCTATGAGGTATGTAATTTCATCATTTTAATGCACAAATACAAAATTAACCCTAGCACATTTTTATGTGACATACTCTAAGTCATACAACTGGTAACACAATGGTGATCACAACAAAAACTTCTGATACTAAGGCTATGCTTTTATATTGTAGGAGTAGCGGATCACTGTTGGTTACACCAGTTGTGTTTGATGTACCAATTCTGGTTGATCCAAGGGCTTCTGTGAGTCTCCTTCTGAGGGGTTACCTGGGTTCAGCTGATAAGACTAAACAATAATTTCTCATGTGATTGCCATGGGAGAGATTATCAAATAATTTTCCATACATTTGTGAAACCACACAATGTAAAACATATTCTGACAAGGAAAAATAAAGAAACTTTTAGTCAATTTTGTATTTCAAATGTAAAAACTTTGTCTCTGTTATATAAAGAGGCCATTAGCAAATTTAAGCAAATGTAAAGAACAATAGTCTAGCATTTACCCTCTTTTTTCTGTTGGAACCTTAGTTCCTCTCCAGTTAATAAAGAAAAACTCTTCTGAGAGAAGAATCAGATCAGATCAGATCAGTCGCTTAGTCGTGACCAACTCTTTGCGACCCATGAATTGCAGCACGCCAGGCCTCCCTGTCCATCACCAACTCCTGGAGTTCACTCAGACTCACGTCCATCGAGTCAGTGATGCCATCCAGCCATCTCATCCTCTGTCGTCCCCTTCTCCTCCTGCCCCCAATCCCTCCCAGCATCAGAGTCTTTTCCAAAGAGTCAACTCTTCGCATCAGGTGGCCAAAGTACTGGAGTTTCGGCTTTAGCATCATTCCTTGCAAAGAAATCCCAGGGCTGATCTCCTTCAGAATGGACTGGTTGGATCTCCTTGCAGTCCAAGGGACTCTCAAGAGTCTTCTCCAACACCACAGTTCAAAAGCATCAATTCTTCGGCGCTCAGCCTTCTTCACAGTCCAACTCTCACGTTCATACATGACCACAGGAAAAACCATAGCTAATAGAAAAAAACTGATGAAATTAGAAGATTGCAAGATTGTACAATTTCTATGTAATTATAGATTTGAGTCATTAATAAATGTTAAAGCCATTATATAGTAAAGGATTATTAACAAATAAAAATATGTTAGATGTTAAAATATCATTTTACAGATTAGTAGCTATATTTGGAGGCACTGAGGAGAGAGAGAGACGACTCTATGTATTAGGAAATGATTTGGCGGTAACTGCCTTAACCAAGTACTGTTAATGACTGGAGCTGAAACATCCTGTATGTCCCAATGCCTGATGTGATGTAATATATATAATACAGTATCTCACCTACGCAGGAACTTAACAAGGATATTTAACCTGAATATAAACAGCTTCCTGAAAACAACCAGATAGGGACTTCCCTGGTGGTTCAGCCATTAAGACTCAGAGTTCCCAATGCAGGGGGCCTGGGTTTAATCCCTGGTGAGGGAACTAGATCCCACATGCCAAACTAAGAGTTGGCATGCTCCAACTGAAGATCCATGTGCTGCAACAAGAATAATGAAGGTCTTCAGGCTGCCGCTAAGACTCAATACAGCCAAATAAATAATAAATAAGTATTTAATAAATAAAAAAATAACAAGAACAATAAAAAAAATCCAAAATGTGAAAAAGTCCTAAGAACTGGCCTAATCTCTTCAGAAGATGAATGCAATATAAACAAATGACAATGTTTAATGGTGAGACTGTTAATGATGAAGTTAATGAACCTAAAACCAAAATGGAATATGTGAAACTTTTGATCCTTCCCAAAGCTGATAGTAGACAAGGAAATGAGGACAGTGAAAAAGATTTATAGAGTGAATTAAGTCATGCTACTCATGGTACTTTGTCCAAAGTTGATAATATGTGCTTCCCTAGTGGCTCAGACGGTAACGCGTCTATCTGCAATGCAGGAGACCCGGGTTCGATCCCTGGGTTGGGAAGATCCCCTGGAGAACGAAATGGCAGCCCACTCCAGTATTCTTGCCTGGAAAATCCCATGGACCTCGGGGCCCGGTAGGTTAAGGTCCATGGGAACGCAAAGAGTCGGACACGACTGAGCAACTTCACTTTGACTTTCAGGTCTGCAATGAAGTACCAAAGGGAACAATAAAAATTAAATTCATAATGTCTAACAATATTATGAGAAAAGGGGATTGGACATAAGCTTTACAATTGTCCCAAACTTCCTTTAATTTTTACCTCAAGCAAAAAAAAAAAAAAAATATATATATATATATCTCCCATGATTCTGTATTCTATGTAGCCCATAATTTCACTTTTATTTGCATATTTCATACTTCTGTGGGCTATGTAGCCCATATTTTTTATTACTATTGTTAGCCAAATTTGGCTTAAATCCAGCATAATAAAAAGCAATTGTTAAATTTTTGGTTAGTCTACTGGGAAGGAATATTCTGCATGAAATGGCTTTATAAATATATGCAACATAAAAATACAATGTTCATGTAAAGTGATTTCATTATCATTTCTCATGATTTATTATGAAAATAATGCCTTAGCATTAAGTGTATATCTCTATGTATTCAGTCCATATATTTGAATATGTATATTTATATATGAATATATATATTCATAGTTTAATAAATCATCAAGGGCTTTCTTATTGACCCTATTTTCTGCAAGGAATTTGACCTTAAAATCTGAGCTTCATGTATGCATTCAGTGATGTGCTGCTTTCATGCTCTGATTTCTAAGTAGAAACCAGTATTTACACTCAGTTTATTTTGCTGATCCATGGTTAAAATTGTATATATAAAGGTATCCTGTAGGAGGAAATGTATTGATAGATTTAGCTGTCATGGATTACAATATACAGTCTCATCACTCACTAATAACAATAGAGTTGTGAAAATAATTTATAGTCACCTGAGTCTATAAAACATCATTAATTAAATGAAATTTGCAAAAATTCTAGATGTTACAGAGCTTATTAAATTAAAAGAAAATGGAAATTTTTAAAAATTAGCTACCTAATTTTCAAAAATTCCTAGTTATATTCCTTACTTATCATTATCACCTTTCCAGTGAACACCAATGTGGCTAGTGACTCTGTCCTATGTGTATAATTTCATAATACTCTACTTTCTAATATTTCTCTGAAATACCCTTCTCTCTTTTTTTTTTAAATACCCTTCTCTATCTGAATTGAATTTTCATTCCTTATCCATTAACTTCCTTATCTCAACAGAAAGTGTATGGTAATATCTCTGAGCCTAATTTAATATCTCTCCAAGATATTATTTAATATCTATCCAAATAAAACTATTTGTTTATATATGACTGAAATTAGCTGTAATGTACTGTCTAAGCTGTGAAGAGGTTAGCTATTAAGCTACTCTTGGAATTGCTGCCTCAGCATACATTTTGTTGGGGCAAGCAGACTGCAGTGACCTTAAACTGACACTGGCTCCACAGGGAAGTGCATGCCCTAGATAGCAGCCTGCAGAATCACAGCAAGTGTAAGCTTATGGCAAGAGTTTGCCAGCAGCCCTTTTCATCAACAGTCTTCCCTGCCTCCCCCTAACTCTTCTTGTAGATAAGACCCTGCTCTTTTGATTTACTGTTTGGAAAAGTAAATCGCATTTATTGGTTGGAAGAATCATTTTAAGGTGTCAATTTCCCCAAAATAATTCTTTTCTCCCTTTAATTTTTTTTTATTTTTAATTAATTTGTATTAGAGTATAGTTGATATACAATGTTGTGTTAGTTTCTGCCATACAGAGAGTGAATCAGTAATACATTGTATGGGTGTTCACTCTTTTTTTAGATTTTTTCCCAATATAGTTCATTACAGAGTATTTAGTAAGTTCTCTGTGAAAAGATGTTTGATATCACTAATTATTAGAGAATGCAAATCAAAACTGCAGTGAGGTATCACCTCATGCAGGTCAGAATAGCCCTCATCAAAATAATCTAGACCATAAATACTGAAGAGGGTGGGAAGAAAGGGGAACCCTCTACACTGCTTGTGGGAATTGGTACAGGCACTATCGAGGACAGTATGAGGATCCTTAGCAAACTAAAAACAGAGCTACAGTATGATCCAGGGATCTCATTCCTGGGCATACATCCCAGAGAAAAACCACAATTTGAAAAGATACATGCACCTTCATGTTCACTACAGCACTATTTACAGTAGCCAGGGCATGGAAGCAACCTAAATGTCCATCAATAGAAAAAGTGGATAAAGAAGACATAAATACACTGTAAATATTCCTAAACCATAAAAAATGACTTAAATAATGCCATTTCCAGTGACATGGATGGAATGACCTAGAGATTAACAAACTGAATAAAGTAAGTCAAACAAATGTAAATATCAATGATATCGCTTATATGTGTTATCTAAAAAAAAAAAAGGTACACATGAACTTATTTACAAAACAGAAACGGAGTCACAGATGTAGAAATAAGAAATGTATGGTTACCAAGAGGGAAAGGGCTGGAGGGGTAAATGGGAGATGGAGATTCACATATACACACTACTATATATACAACAGATGATTAGTGCTCTTTTGATATAAATGATCTGACCTTAGCCTGGGAATACCAAATCACTCCATTTGTGGATCCTAATAAAGGCATTTGCTCCATTTCCTATCTTTTTCCATACTTTTTTGCATTTCTCTGATTACTAGTAATGTTGAGTCTATTCATACTTATATTAACTAGGTGTCTTAACTTTCCTAAATTTTTCTAATTATTTTCATATCATCTGAAATATGATATAGAAAATATTATTTGTGTACTTTTTTGATTTGTCAAAAATATCATACATTTTGGATACTAAGTATTTATCTTTGTCATTTGTTTCAGACATTGTTTCCTGGAATGTCATCTGCTTATTACTGTAATTTTACTGTCATGTGGAATTGTTTCTTAAATGTACAAAATATTTCAATATTTCCTTAATAGTTTTTATCTTTTGAATATTAGTAAAAGGCCTTATATTCCCCTAAAGTTTTAAGCACTTTCATCTATAATTTTTTTTAGCATTTACAATTTTTCTATTCTCTACGTTCCTTAATGGGTTATACGTATACATATGATTGTCTCTTAAAATTTTTTCAGTTTCTTTATTACCATAATCTATTTCAGACAGTGATAGCTGTTTAACCACATCTTTATTTTGTATGCTATGAACAAAATAACATATTTAACATTTAATTATCACATTATGTATAACAATTTTCTGACAATCATTGCAGACATGAAACAAATTGGCTAAGGTAAATTAAAGTTCAAAGCACTTTTGGATTTTCGTTCCTATTATTTTACTTAGAATTCTTGAGTTATTTTTGTGAGAACTCTGAAATTGGCTTTTCTAGACTTTTCTTTGCTTTTATCCTCATGATAATCTTTGCTTCTTAATATTAGTTGTGATATCCTACATCTTCAATGAACTAATTTATATAAAATTAGAATTGTCTTCTTCTAGAAAACATTTCAATTCTGATTTTATGTGTTTCTCTGTCACAAAATGTCTGAAGAATAGAGTATACTTGTATATTCCAAAGAGAATGGAATGAAATTGAGGGCTTTTGCTATTTCTTCAGCTTTATTTATTAGTATACTGAGGGCACAGTTAGTATTATATTGAGTGTTTTGAGAAATGATTAGTTCATGTTAAAAATAATGTTTATTAATTTATGATATCATGAGCAATGTGAAAAATAAATATATGGTTTTCTCATATATTTTATATATATTATACAGCATTAAGATAAATATTACAGGGTGAATATTAAATAAAGGATATTTCTGGAAAAAGATGAAAAGGATCTTTATAAGTACTTAAATATGATTTTTAAAAGTTCTATCACCTTCTTCTTACTTCAAATTCAACTTCAACATCTTATTTTAGTTTTTACTGATATCACAAGTCTCATGAAATTAATGTGAGTAGAGCTGACTACTAGCAAAAACGCATATTGCTTTTTTTTTTAATGTTATAAGTTTGTGTCATTTGTCATTGCTAAACCTGAGTAGATCCCTCAAAAATCTAGCAGAAATTGTCCAGCGTTTCTGTGGGGAGTGAGAGGATCAGAGAAAATCAAGATGAGTGTAACTTCTCATAGTCTGTCAGTTCAGTTCAATTCAGTTGCTCGGTCGTGTCCGAGTCTTTGCGACCCCATGAATTACATGACACCAGGCCTCCCTGTCCATCACCAATTCCCGGAGTTCACTCAGACTCACGTCTGTGTAGTCGGTGATGCCATCCAGCCATCTCATCCTCTGTCGTCCCCTTTTCCTGCTGCCCCCAGTCACTCCCGGCATCAGAGTCTTTTCCAATGAGTCAACTCTTTGCATGAGGTGGCCAAAGTATTGGAGTTTCAGTTTCCATCAGTCCTTCCAAAGAATACCCAGGACTGATCTTTAAAATGGACTGGTTGGATCTCCTTGCAGTCCAAGGGACTCCCAAGAGTCTTCGCCAACACCATAGTTCAAAATCATCAGTTCTTTGGCGCTCAGCTTTCTTCATAGTCCAAAGTTGTCTCACGTCCATACATGACCACTGGAAAAACCACAGCCTTGACTAGACGAACCTTTGTTGGCAAAGTAATGTCTCTGCTTTTGAATATGCTATCTAGGTTGGTCATAACTTTCCTTCCAAAGAGTAAGCGTCTTTTAATTTCCTGACTGCAGTCACCATCTGCAGTGATTTTGGAGCCCAAAAAATAAAGTCTGACACTGTTTCCACCGTTTCCCCATTTATTTCCCATGAACTGATGGGACCAGATGCCATGATCTTCGTTTTCTGAATGTTGAGCTTTAAGCCAGCTTTTTCACTCTCCTCTTTCATTTTCATCAAGAGGCTTTTTAGTTCCTCTTCACTTTCTGCCATAAGGGTGGTGTCATCTGCATATCTGAGGTTCTTGATATTCCTCCCCACAATCTTGATTCCAGCTTGTGCTTCTTCCAGTCCAGCGTTTCTCATGATGTAATCTGCATATAAGTTAAATAAGCAGGGTGACAATATACAGCCTTGACGTACTCCTTTTCCTATTTGGAACCAGTCTGTTGTTCCATGTCCAGTTCTAACTGTTGCTTCCTGACCTGTATATAGGTTTCTTAAGAGGCAGTTCCAACTAAAGAATCCTGACTTACTTTATATCATTCCTATGATAAAACATTTAAATTTTTGTAGCATATTAAAGTTCTCATCACTTTCATCATTCTTGCAAATGAATTTCACTGAAGTCATTCATTGAAATGTTAATTAAAACTTTTTATGGCCAACGACTTTGATGAAAATAGTTCTCCAGAATTTGCTCACAAATCTATTAAAATGGAAAAGTTTTAAATGAATGACCTAACAAGCACATTTAGCAAGAGGAAAACTAAAAATTGTGACAGTTACAATACTTCCTTGGTTACATTTTACTGGGAAAAAAGTAAGAAAATTTGTATAATATTGAATTAACTCATGAAAATTAGCATAAGTTTATACATTCTAGGGCTGGAATAAGATATTTTCTTGGACAACATAAATTTAAATTTCAGTCTATGGCTAACTAGAAGACAAATGATTACTACATTTTATACAATATAGAAAGTTTGGCAAAATTTTTAAGTTGACAGCAAATTTTATAGTTTACTGATTCTTGAAAATTCAATGACTATTTTATCAAAAAATAGAAATGCAATATCAGCTCAGAGCATTCATTAATGGCTGGCTCACTAAAATTGAAAGTGGAAAGTAGTGTAGATATTAATGCCTGAACAATTCACCCAAAATATGAGAAAAATAAAATGCACAAAGGTGAGTCAGTGATAGACATGAGGCTAGAATTCAAATTGCCTTATTTCCTTGTCAAGCTCTCTGTCCAAATAGGCAGCTTCTAAAAGTAGAAGACACCAATATTAAGTAAAACAAAACTGCACATTCTTTTAAAAAAAAATCAAGAATACATATATAAGCTGCTGTCTTTTATGATCAGGGAACTCAAAGTTCCCCAAACTAATATTACTTACTCCTCAAAACATTCTATATATATCATCCTTCAACTTGAAATTTTTGTGTCATTAATGGCAGAGTCAAGATCTGTAGCATGTTTAACTTTAATACTTCCCCAATTTCTTATACTGAATAATTGCATGAATAAGCAAGCTGGATATAATAATGCTATCTACATCACCTGTGAATGTCTTTCTAAGATCAATTTTTTTTTTCAGGTGTAAGATTTCCTTCATTATCTATCATTTCAGTTTTTTTTTTTTTCATTATCTAATTTTAAGCTCACTCAGAGATTATAGATTTTCAGGTCTGATTCAATTCATTTACTAAAATTTCCAGAAAGATTTTATTTAATGAAATGCATTTTTACGTTGAGGTGAAGATGATGTGCTTAGCTGATAAAATACCAGCTTCTCACAGCATCTTAAAGGAGTAAACCTCTTCTTGCCTGATGATAAGCATCTGTTTCTGTAATTTATGGAGCGAGTTTCCTGCTGATATAAGGATATGAATGTTCGCAAATTGAATATTAGTAGAAGGTAGATTTCCTCCCACTGCTTTTGGATACGATTCTGACAATGAACAGTAGGAGGTAAATTCATCTCAATTCCAATTATAAATAACATACACGGTTCTCGTCCATCTATTGTCTGAAAAAACAGGTAGCTACGTGAATTATAGTGAAGTAAAAGCAATTAAAAAATTGAGTTCCAAAGAATTTTTATGGTTTACTTATTTCTCATTTTAAAAATTTCATGCTGTGTCTCAATGGACACTCAAAAACATGTTTTCAGGTATCATTCTCAATATCATAGAAGGAAAACGAATACACTGTGTCTTCCAGTTGTTTATTTAAAAGTTACTATTAGTTTAAGAAGTCCAATTTAATCACATCAGTTTTATTTCAAATAATCAAGTGATTCAAGTGTTTTATTTCACTTTCAATCCAATATAATTAAAATAATTATTTTTTTAAAAGGTAGAGGCAAAATTTTGAAAAGGCACAAAGACTAAGCCTCAGGCTGATATAAAACTAAAAGCCAAACATACTCTGTGGACTTGAACATAAAATATCAGTGCATAGAAACATGCTGTATGTCCTAGGGTGAACTGTAGTTTCATCTTATGCTGTGCCATGCTGTGCTTAGTTGCTGAGTCATGTCCAACTTTTTACGACCTCATGGACTGCAGCCCTCCAGGCTCCTCTGTCCATGGGATTATTCAGGCAAGAATACTTGAGTGGGTTGCCATTCCCTTCTCCAGAGGATCTTCCCAACCCAGGGATCGAACCCAGGTGTCCTGCATTGCAGGCAGATTCTTTACCACCTGAGCCACCAGGGAAGTCCAGTTTCATCTTAGGGTGTCTTGATTCTACAGGTCTATATGGATTAATGTTCAGTTCAGTTCAGTCGCTCAGTTGTGTCTGACTCTGCAACTCCATGGACTGCAGTACACCAGGCCTCCCTGTCCATAGCCAACTCCTGGAGTTTATTCAAACTTGTGTCCATTGAGTCAGTGATGCCATCCAACCATCTCATCCTCTGTTGCTCCCTACTTCTCCTGCCTTCAATCTTTCCCAGCACCAGAGTCTTTTCCAATGAGTCAGTTCTTCGAATTAAGTGACCAAAGTATTGGAGTGTCAGCTTCAGCATCAGTCCTTCCAATGAATATTCAGAACTGATTTCCTTTAAGATGGACTGGTTGGATCTCCTTACAGTCCAAGGGACTCTCAAGAGTCTTCTCCAACACATCAATTCTTGGGCACTCAGCTTTCGTTATAGTCCAACTCTCACATCCATACATGACTACTGGAAAAACCATACCTTTGACTATTACTGTAGCTCAGGATTAAAAAATATATATATTATGCATGATTTACTATAAATAACTAATCTACTACAGGGAGATGAAGGGAAGTACGTGGTCAGCAAATATGTTAAATTTACTACTAAACAGTAAAGCTGTTTACTTTAAATTCTTTAAATTTCTTAGAAAAAGATATTGTAAATGCTATATAAAGGGACCTTATGGGACTTCCTAGGTGGCACTAGTCATAAAGAACCCACCTGCCAATGCAGGAGACATAAGAGACATGGGTTCAATACCTGGGATGGGAAGATCCCTTGGAGGAGGACATGGCAACCCAGTTCACTTGCCTGGAGAATGGCATGGACAGAGGAGCCTGGTGGGCTACAGTCCATAGGGTCACAAGGAGTTGGACATGATTGAAGCAACTTTGCACACACACAAAAGCACATTAGACTTAATAAATGAGGCAAATTGTACAAATCTTGGTTGTGGATTCAGAAGTCCTAGATTTACATCCTGGACCTACTCTAGGTTTGACCACCATCACAACTGTTTGATGAGAGAAAATTCTCTCTATGAAGGCAGAATATAAATTTGTCTATATATGATTTCATGATTTTGGACCCTCTCTTCTGACATTTTAAGGAAAAAAGAAATATAATCAGCATAGTATTTTAGAAAGATTAATTTTACAGTGAGGTAATAGAGTGAAATAAAATAATAGGGTTGTCTTGTGTATCTGATGGTGAGCATGCTGTAAGACTGAAGAAGTAAAACTATACAGAAGTAAAAATATAATGTTGCAAATACAAAATATATTATGCTTTAAACCAATGTTACCTCAATAAAAGTAAAAAAGAAATTAAAAAAAATTAATATTGAAAATGGAAACAGTGGAAACCTAGCTAATTCAGGGTGTGATGGCTAAGAATGAATTTAGAGAGATAGTATCAGTACTGAAATCAGCAAACTTAAAATGTGGGAACTGAGGCACAGGGTTTCTAAATAAATTTCCCAAAGCCATAAAGCTAATGGCAGACCTGGGATTTGAATTTTGATAGTTAGCTTCAGAGCCTATGTTCTTAACCTTATTCCTTATTAAGTATATTAACTACACATGATGAGTAAAGAACAGAGAGATAAAAAACAACTTCCATGTTCCAGATTTAGGTAATTGAGTATATGGTGATATTGAAATGGAGCAGGACCCTATCTATGGTCCTTGCCCACCCTGTTATGGCCTCTGCCTGCCTTTTGCCTTTTAAAGTGGAAAAAATTTAGCCTAAGAATAAGATTAATCACAGAAGTGATAAAATGCAGAAACAAAGAGAAGCAGTCAAACAGGACAATACAATAATACTTTAGACAATGAGAAAAATTCAGTTCAGTTCAGTCACTCAGTCGTGTCCAACTCTTTATGACCTCTTGAATCGCAGCACGCCAGGCCTCCCTGTCCATCACCAATTCCTGGAGTTTACACAAACTCGTGTCCATTGAGTCAGTGAGATGGCCACCCAACCATCTCATCCTCTGTCGTCCCCTTTCCTCATGCCCCCAATCCCTCCCAGCATCAGGGTCTTTTCCAATGAGTCAATTATTTGCATCAGGTGGCCAAAGTATTGGAGTTTCAGCTTCAGCATCAGTCCTTCCAATGAACACCCAGGACTGATCTCTTTTAAAATGGACTGGTTGGATCTCCTTGCAGTCCAAGGGACTCTCAAGAGTCTTCTCCAACACCACAGTTCAAAAGCATCAATTCTTCAGTGCTCAACTTTCTTCACAGTCCAACTCTCACATCCATACATGACCACTGGAAAAACCATAGCCTTGACTAGATGGACCTTTGTTGGCAAAGTAATGTCTCTGCTTTTCAATATACTATCTAGGTTGGTCATAACTTTCCTTCCAAAGAGTAAGCGTCTTTTAATTTCATGGCTGCAATCACCATCTGCAGTGATTTTGGAGCCCCCCAAAATAAAGTCAGCCACTGTTTCCACTGTTTCCCCATCTATTTGCCATGAAGTGATGGGATCAGATGCCATGATCTTCGTTTTCTGAGTGTTGAGCTTTAAGTCAACTTTTTCACTCTCCTCTTTCACTTTTATCAAGAGGCTTTTAGTTCCTCTTCACTTTCTGCCATAAGGGTGGTGTCATCTGCATATCTGAGGTTCTTGATATTCCTCCCCACAATCTTGATTCCAGCTTGTGCTTCTTCCAGTCCAGCATTTCTCATGATGTACTCTGCATAGAAGTTAAATAAGCAGAGTGACAATATACAGCCTTGACGTACTCCTTTTCCTATTTGGAACCAGTCTGTTGTTCCATGTCCAGTTCTAACTGTTGCTTCCTGACCTGCATACAGGTTTCTCAAGAGGCAGATCAAGTGGCCTGGTATTCCCATGTCTTTCAGAATTTTCCACAGTTTATTGTGATCCACACAGTCAGAGGCTTTGGCATAGTCAATAAAGCAGAAACATATGTTTTTCTGGAACTCTCTTGCTTTTTCCATGATCCAGCGGATGTTGGCAATTTGATCTCTGGTTCCTCTGCTTTCCTAAAACCAGCTTGAACATCTGGAAGTTCATGGTTCACATATTGCTGAAGCCTGGCTTGGAGAATTTTGAGCATTACTTCACTAGCGTGTGAGATGAGTGCAATTGTGCAGTAGTTAGCATTCTTTGGCATTGCCTTTCTTTGGGATTGGAATGAAAACTGACCTTTTCCAGTCCTGTGGCCACTCCTGAGGTTTCCAAATTTGCTGGCATATTGAGTGTAGCACTTTCACAGCATCATCTTTCAGGATTTGTATTAGCTCAGCTGGAATTCCATCACCTCCACTAGCTTTGTTTGTAGTGATGCTTTCTAAGGCCCACTTGACTTTACATTTCAGGATGTCTGGTTATAGGTGAGTGATCACACCATTGTGATTATCTGGGTTGTGAAGATCTTTTTTGTACAGTTCTTCTGTGCATTCTTGCCATCTCTTCTTAATATCTTCTGCTTCTGTGGGGTCCATACCATTTCTGTCCTTTTTCGAGCCCATCTTTGCATGAAATGTCCCCTTGGTATCTCTAATTTTTTTGAAGAGATCTCTAGTCTTTCCCATTCTGTCATTTTCCTCTATTTATTTGCATTGATCACTGAGGAAGGCTTTCTTATCTCTCCTTGCTATTCTTTGGAACTCTTCATTCATATAAGCATTCAGATGCTTATATCTTTCCTTTTCTCCTTTGCTTTTCACTTCTCTTCTTTCATAGCTATTTGTAAAGCCTCCTCAGACAGCCATTTTGCTTTTTTGCATTTCTTTTAGTTCCTTCTCAGGAGCTATAGATAATATTGTGAGCCATATCCTGTGAGCTGTCTTATAGAAACTGAGACCCCCACCTGGTAGAAGAAGCTAACTGCATGGTGACCAAGTCTAAGCTATGACACAGTTTGCTCCATTTCACACAATTCCAAGAACTGGTCTCAAAGAAGTGAGAGCAAACTGACCCTGAAACTGAAGACCAGCTGTACCTAAAACAAGATGACACTGATCAGATCCCCACAAGATCAACTTCAAGATGACTGTCAGAGATGACTGTGTTGTTTCTTCATGTAGCCCCCTCCATCCATAAAAGTTCTTGCCCACTCTTTCTGTGGGATGGGGTGGAACTCAACCTTTGGATAGGTGTCTGCACCTTCCCTAGCCTTCAGCTGTCAGCATCCAAAATGAAGCAAAGTTTCATTTTCAAAAC
This sequence comes from Bos javanicus, assembly GCF_032452875.1. Classification (NCBI taxonomy): domain Eukaryota; kingdom Metazoa; phylum Chordata; class Mammalia; order Artiodactyla; family Bovidae; genus Bos; species Bos javanicus. Next base: position 17,127,156 of record NC_083883.1, read on the forward strand.
ATTGCCTCTTTAATGGCTTTTGTATGGCAAGCAGCCAGATCCCCCACTTCCATTTAGAATACTTGATGAAATAATAAAGTCCTATAAAGGTAGGCCCAATATAAAAGGGAAGGGAATGTTTTTAACAAAAACATAATCTATAATGTTGGGGTAGCAGAATTCCACCAGCTGGAGCGGCAATGGTGAAGTGAACATGCCTTGAGACAGGAATGCACTGAGTGTATTCAAGGCCTGTGGTATAAGGGAAAAATTAAGTTAGTTGTTACCTTGTCACATACTCAGATTGACACAGCTTCGAAGGCTGCTCAAATTTGCTTTAGTCAATTAGATATGTTTCCGATCATTAGAAATAACATTTAAAGTTAGGAAAAATCATTTCTGAAAAAAGAATTAAAGGAAATTTTAATTTCATTAAATTAAATGAAATTGTTGTCTTGACCAGGCAGAAAAGACAGTGGTTTCAAGGATGGTGAAAAACAACTGATGACTACTTTTCCATCATGTACTAATTTTTAAAATTATATCTTCTCCTCAAGAACAGTCCACATGTTTATTACATTCTAGTATGACAAGAACACAATTTAAACTTTTAATACCATTAAGAATAATCAATAGAAATACTAATTATTGAATCAGTTTTCTACACCTCTTTTCTTGGTTTCAGTTGTCTGATACTAGTATTATAGTAAATAAAATCGTCCTTTCTTAACCTATAAAGTCAACTCTTACCGACATCCAGTGAACTATGGTGACATCACTAAAATTAACAATATGTCTAAAAAAGAAGAAATCTTTTGTTGTTGGTGGAATTCATGGTTTCTCTCTAAAAAACTAAAGCATCTGAAATTTAGTATACGTGGAATAAAGAGAAGAATTTTAATAAAAGTAGCTGTTTTAAAATTTCATCAGATTTAGCAGCAAAAAAATCACCTATTCTGCTTTAAGTCCTCCTCCAGGGATCAAACCCGCATCTCTAAGTGTCCTGCATTGGCAGGTGGGTTCTTTACCACTAATGCTTCCTGGGAAGCCCTTCAGCTGTTTAATGGAGGAAGAACAGAAGGTTGAATACAGTGGAAAAGGAGAGATAATGACGAAAAAGAACAATGTGTACAGGTAGAGTACTAAGGAAGAGGCTAGGTAAAGGTGATAGCTAGTAAGATGTAGCATTAAAGGAGGTTTGGATATTGTTTCTTTTGTTTAAAGATGGTCTTTTTAAAGACTTGATCAAATTTAAAAGATACTGAAATACCACCCACCCCCATGCCCACCCTGAGAAAAGTAGCAAAGATGTAATGGAGCAACTCCCCAAATACAAACTAGGCATGGATGGAAAGCACAAATAATGAAGCTAGCCAGAGAAAACCATGTGTTTATCCATTTGAATAGAAAAAAATTCTGGATACAGGTAAGTTACTCAAGAGGAAGAAAGTTCAGAGAGATCTTTTAGAATATCTTCTATTTTCACATAAAAGCAATAGGTATATTCAAGAGAGAGGGGTGGGGAATGGAGAAGGCGATGGCACCCCACTCCAGTACTCTTGCCTGGAAAATCCCATGGAAGGAGGAGCCTGGTGGGCTGCAGTCCATGGGGTTGCTAAGAGTCAGACACGACTGAGTGACTTCACTTTCACTTTTCACTTTCATGCATTGGAGAAGGAAAAGGCAACCCACTCCAGTGTTCTTGCCTGGAGAATCCCAGGGATGGGGGAGCCTGGTGGGCTGCCGTCTATGGGGTTGCACAGAGTCGGACACGACTGAAATGACTTAGCAGCAGCAGCAGCAGCAGAGGGAGAGAGAGACTGTTAAAAAATCCTCCATTATGTTATTTAATCCACATTCTCTTATTATTTTATTTTTCATTCCCAGATGAAAAAAGAGGTCCACAGAACACCACATATTAAGTAAAAGAGTTAAATTTCTATTGCATGCTCTTCTGACTCGAAATCGCATGCTCTTAGTTAAAACCCTATATTAGGATATCAAAGTGTCCTTTTCTGTGCTATTAGAAAAAAGAGAGAGAGTTCATTTTGAATTCAGGAGCATAAATCTGTACTGGCGCCAATTTGTGCCCTTCAGGTGAATTCTCAGAAGTGCTAAGCATCCTTCCTGGAACTGAAAGGAGAACAGACTATAATGTTCTATGGTTAATGAGCAACAGGTCATTTCTCCAGAAGCATGAAGGCGAGTCATCTGAGGATACCAATGAGAGAATAATTACAATCAGGAATCATTAGGGCCCTGTTGGCGAGTACTGAAATGAATGTTGATTGATAACTCGGCATAAGGTAAAGAGTTCAATATTTTTTAAAATGAGGTTAAAGCACAAGTCTCATCAGAATAAAGGGGTAAGAAAGAAAAATGAAAAGGTGAGATGTTTTAACTGAGTCTGGATGAAACTGCTCAGGCTTATGAGGCTTACTGAGAATTGTTTGGAAATCATCTGTGTAATAAAGTAGTAAATAGAAATATATGTTGCTAATTATTTATATTTTTAGAACTTTTGGAGATAAAAGTATTTCAGAAGTATTTAGCTAATATTAATATTTAAGAAAAGAAGTGAAAAGGAGAATGACATTTTTCATGTATATGTAGAATCTAGGTTATTTTTGTTCCAGCTATTACTGTAGATATCTTTACACCTGCAGCTTTTCTAGTCATATCCGTGATTCACATTTTTAATAGTATTATAATGGCAACTAATTCACAGAGATTAATCAAAGCTAATATTTAAAGAATATGATATTTTAAAAAAATAAACAATTTTCCACTCCAACCACATGAAACAGATTGGCCCCAAATAAAATTATTTCTCTCTGCCATGACTGGATTTTCTCCAGCTTTCTGCTTTGAGAATTCCTACTCAACTTTCAAAGCCAATTTCATATTTGTCTTCTATAAAGAAAACTTCCATCTTGCTAAGTCGCTTCAGTCATGTCCAACTCCATGCAACCGCGTGGAATGTAGCACACCAAGCTCCTTTGTCCATGGGGATTCTCCAGGCAAGGAATGGGAGTGGGTTGCCATACACTTCTCTTGGCAATCTCCCCAGTTCAGGGATTGAACCCACACCTCTTATGTCTACTGCATTGACAAGCAGATTCTTTACCACTAGCACCACCTGGGAAGAACTTACCTACTGTATATCAAAGATGGCTTTAACCTTGGCTCTCCACTACCTTGTAGAAATTCCTGCCATCTCAATTACTGTATTATATTTTTGAATTTGTTCACATGTGTTATATTGTATTATATATGTCTTACCAATGGTTATTTAACCTCAGTGATGACAACTTATTTATTTTGGTGTCCTAGAAGCTAGGTAAGCATTTGATAAATATTTATCAGTTAGGAATTTGAAAGAGTAGAGGCTGTATGTGGCAGAGTCTAATTGTAGACAAAAATCCTTGAAATCTCAGTTCTTCTATCTGAGGTCTTAGTTGCATCTTGCCCAATGATCCTTGTTGTCTCAAATGACAAAGCAACATCAATAAAGTTTAGAAAAGTGTGGTCTCTTCTTAGTGGAGCCAGAAAACCTGAATCAGTGCCCAGTCACCTAGAGAATGCTCCAGGTCAAGGAAAGGAAGAAGAGGATGCTTTTATATGAGCACTATATTATTAACTTTTATCTGCCACAGGGGAAACGCTCATTTTAAAAAGGAATCATTTGAATTCCCTGGGTAGAATTTGAATGTATAAAGTTAAATGAATATACCATCTTCCACATGATTTAGCTTAACCCTTTAAAAAGTTCTCTTGCATAATCTCCCTGATCTTAAGGTTTTTCAGATTTGATATTATTGCTTACTAAATGTTAAAAATAATTTAATTTAAGAAAAAATTATATAATTATTCAATTATGATTTCTATACAAAGAATAACAGAGGATAAGGCTTACCATGTGACTGAGGACAAACAGTCCTGCTCCCACTGCCCAGAATGCAGCTCAGTTCCTGGGAGCCCAGCTCACAGCTCAGTGTCTCCTGGAGCCCAAGGGGAGGGCAGCAGACTCCCACCCTACCCTGACCTGCTTTTAGCAGCACTACACAGCCCCACTCAAGTCAGACCTTGCCAGTAGGAGTCCATCCACCTTGGGGCTGAGGGACAGATTGTCCATTATTTTTGCTGTTTTTAAGTCATTAAGTCATTTCCAAGTCTTTGCATCCCCATGGACTCCAGCACTCCAGGTTCCCCTGTCCTCCACTATCTCCCAGAGTTTGCCAGAGTTTGCTCAAATTCATGTCCATTGAGTTAGTGATGCTATTTAGTTCATCCATAGCATCCAAGATATGGTGGCTCATAATGTAATCTTCTCACGATATCTCTTAATAACACTTGGACTTCTACAAGGGCTTCCCTGGTGGCTCAGATGGTAAAGAATCTGCCCGCAATGTGGAAGACTTGGGTTCAATCCCTGGGTCTGGGAGATCCTCTGGAGAAGGAAATGGCTACCCATCCCAGTATTCTTGCTGGAGGATTCTGTGGACCGAAGAGCCTGTGGACTGCAGTCCATGGGGTGGCAAAGAGTCAGATGCAACTGAGTGACTAACATTTGAAAACAATTAGGCTTTTAGAGCTTTCTTGGCGGCTCAGATGGTAAAGAATCTTCCTGTGAAGCAAGAGATGCAGGTTTGATCCCTAGGTTGAGAAAATCCCTTGGAGAAGAAAATGGCAACCCACTCCAGTATTCTTGCCAGGAGAATTCCATGGACAGAGGAGCCTGGTGACTAACACTTTCTCTTTCCTACAGGTCATCCCAAGTTTGGTTAAACTGGATCTGGGTTCACCAGGGTTTTGGCTTCCAGACAGTGCCTAGCCAGGTTGACACAGATAGGTGGTAAATCTCAGAACATACTGGAACTTCAGCTTCTAGACAATGATGGGTCTCATCCATGCAGATAAGAGCCCAGTGTCTACAGTACCTGCTCTATCACAATGGGAGTAAAAGGTGAAGAATAGTGGGGAGAAGCTTCCTGTATGTGATTGACTCCTAAGGCGGGGGATGGGGGGGAAGGGGTTCATTTTCAGAAAAGAAAGCAGAGGAATGACTTGAGGTGGAAAATTTCAGGTAGTTATGTGAGTGGTGAAGACAGTTTGCAGAGACCTTTTTTTTAATATAGATTTATTTATTTTAATTGGAGGATAATTACTTTACAATATTGTATTGGTTTTTGCCATACATCAACATGAATCCACCACGGGTGTATATGTGTTCCCCATCCCAAACCCACCTCCCACCTCCCTCCCCATACCATCCCTCTGGGTCGTCCCAGTGCACCAGCACCAAGCATCCTGTATCATGCATCGAACCTGGACTGGCGATTTGTTTCATATATGATATTATACATGTTTCAATGCCATTCTCCCAAATCATCCAACCTTCTCCCTCTCCCACAGAGTCCATAAGACTGTTCTATACATCTGTGTCTCTTTTGCTGTCTCGCATACAGGGTTATCTTTACCATCTTTCTAAATTCCATATATACGCATTAGTATACTATATTGGTGTTTTTCTTTCTGGCTTACTTCACTCTGTATAATAGGCTCCAGTTTCACCCACCTCATTAGAACTGATTCAAATGTATTCTTTTTAATGGCTGAGTAATACTCCATTGCGTATATGTACCACAGCTTTCCTATCCATTCATCTGCTGATGGACATCTAGGTTGCTTCCATGTCCTGGCTATTATAAACAATGCTGTGATGAACACTGGGGTAACGTGTCTCTTTCCCTTCTGGTTTCCTCAGTGTGTATGCCCAGCAGTGGGATTGCTGGGTCATAAGGCAGTTCTATTTCCAGTTTTTTAAGGAATCTCCACACTGTTCTCCATAGTGGCTGTACTAGTTTGCATTCCCACCAACAGTGTAAGAGGGTTCCCTTTTCTCCACACCCTCTCCAGCATTTATTGCTTGTAGACTTTTGGGTCGCAGCCATTCTGACTGGCGTGAAATGGTACCTCATTGTGGTTTTGATTTGCATTTCTCTGATAATGAATGATGTTGAGCATCTTTTCATGTGTTTGTTAGCCATCTGTATGTCTTCTTTGGAGAAATGTCTAGTTCTTTGGCCCATTTTTTGATTGGGTCATTTATTTTTCTGGAATTGAGCTGCAGGAGTTGCTTGTATATTTTTGAGATTAGTTGTTTGTCGGTTGCTTCATTTGCTATTATTTTCTCCCATTCTGAAGGCTGCCTTTTCACCTTGCTTATAGTTTCCTTTGTTGTGCAGAAGCTTTTAAGTTTAATTAGGTCCCATTTGTTTATTTTTGCTTTTATTTCCAATATTCTGGGAGGTGGGTCATAGAGGATCCTGCCGTGATGTATGTCGGAGAGTGTTTTGCCTATGTTCTCCTCTAGGAGTTTTATAGTTTCTGGTCTTACGTTTAGATCTTTAATCCATTTTGAGTTTATTTTTGTGTATGGTGTTAGAAAGTGTTCTAGTTTCATTCTTTTACAAGTGGTTGACCAGATTTCCCAGCACCACTTGTTAAAGAGATTGTCTTTAATCCATTGTATATTCTTGCCTCCTTTGTCAAAGATAAAGTGTCTATAGTTGCGTGGATTTATCTCTGGGCTTTCTAATTTGTTCCATTGATCTATATTTCTGTCTTTGTGCCAGTACCGTACTGCAGAGACCTTCTTTGGTGTGTGACATCTAGTTTCCTTGGCATCCTTTATTGAGGGTATTTACCTCAGTGTATGTCCTTGTGTACATCCTTGGCAGCTTTGTCATAAATTAACTGACCACCTACGTGTAGGTTTATTTCAGGGTTCTCTGTTTTGTTTCTTTTTGATGCAGTAGTAAATGGGATTTTCTTTCTTAATTTTCCTTTCTGATACTTCTACTTCTTTATTAGTGTACAGAAATACAACTGGCTTTTGTGTATTGCTTTTGTATCATGTGACTTTACTAAATTCATATATTACTAGTACTTTTGGGTGGTTTGATGTGAAAAGCTTTAATTCAAAAAGTCCATTGTTTCTACCATACCCCTGGTCATCCACAACACCCAAAACATAGTTACTACTAATATAATCTTCCCACAGTAACTTTTAATAATATGTCAATTTGTATAAGAGCAATTAGCTTAACCATTTTGAGTGAACTGAATCTCAGTAGGGCTTGGCCCTTATCATGAAATGTGAAGTCTTATCTACTGTTCTGGTATGGTCTTTATATGTTTGTTTTGGAAAGTTATTTATTTTATAGTAATTTCAAACATACAGTGAACTTACTCTTTATCTATAAGTTCAGATTCCCCAGTTATCATTGATTTACCACATATGCCAATTTTAATGACAGTTTCCAGTGTGTGTTAGGAAGGACACTGTCTCAGGGAATACCCACATAGCCCCCAAATGAGAAATCATTATGGCTTTCACCTTCTAATCCAATGGTCCACCTTCCACTTTTACCACCTGTCCAAATGTCTTTTTCCATTCTGATTCTTTTTTTTTTTTTTTTCCTGGAAGTGTCCTGAAGACTTTCCTGCATCTTCACAACACTTGAAAACAATTAGACTTTTAGAGCTTTCTTGGCGGCTCAGATGATAAAGAATCTTCCTGCGAAGCAGGAGACCCAGGTTTGATCCCTAGGATCAACAGTAATGGATTTAAAGCACACAAGATGAATGTGATCTAGGTAGATTTTTTTTTATGGCTTCTTTCACTTAGGATGTTTTCAATATTAACTCACATTGTAATATGTATCAGTATTACCTGTATTCACATTTTCTATGGTGATTAAATCTACTGAACATAACCTTTACCATTCAAAGTATATAGTTATATGACATTAATCACATTGTTGTAGAAATATACTCACCGTCCATCTCTCATACGTTTTCATTTTTGCCAAGTGAAACTGCATCCAATAAATACTAATTCTCTTCAACGCTTGTCAACCACGTTCTATCTTGTGTGTCTGAAGTTCACTTCTCTGGATACCTCATAGAAATGGAAACATAATATTCATCCTTTTGGAACCAAGTTATTTCATCAGCATAATGCCTTTAAGGCTCAAGTAGATCATTGCAAGTGCTTTAATTTCCTTAGTTTCTAGACTGAATAATAGACCCTTGTACATATATCTCATTTTCTCAGTTCATCTATACATCGGCACTTGGGTGGCTTCTACCTTTTGCCCAGTCTGAGTAATGCTGATATGAATAAAGGTGTACTTTTCACTCCCTTATTTCAAATTTTTGGGTATATACTCTGAAGTGGAATTTTCACTTGTGAAATTAGTGATGGATCTTTCACTAATTTATGTTTAAGTTTTTGATGAACTGTCATACTTTTTCCACAGTGGAGGCACCATTTTACTCTATTTTCATATATGGCTGAATAACATGGCCATATTTGCTTATCCATTCATTTTTACTTTTTCATTCACTTTTGCTTATCCATTCATTCACTTTTGCTTATCCATTCATTCACTGATGAATACTCAAATTGTTTCTACAGTTGAGTCAATGCAAACAATGCTGCCATGAGTAAGGATAATGAGTATTAGTATTATTTTTGGTCTCTCACATTAAAAGATAATTAAGTCAACTTTATTTTGGTATCAGTTTGTTTTTATTTTGAAGAGAGAAACTATTTCTTCTAGTTTGTTAGACTTTTTAATAACAAAGTAATTTATATGCATCCCTCTATCAAAGAAGATATATTTATACATTCAATGACAATTTCTACTATTATAAATAATGCAATAAATATTCCCATGCATGTTTTGATATCCAATTATGAAAGTATTTCAGGGGAAGACAACTGGATTAGTTAATAAACCATGAAGAAGATGTTTTTGTTATTCTCATTTTTCAGTTGAAGGAATCAAGACTGAGAGAAATTAATATCTTGCCCAAAGTCATTCATTAGAAAGTGGCAGATGCACAGCATAAAAAGACATATATTTGATTTAAAACCCAGTTATAATCAGTTTGTAGTTCAACATAAACCTGATGCTACTTTCGTAAAGTCATATCAACTTTCTTCCCTGTGCTCAACAGTGATTGCATATAATGATAATCATTGTATTTTCTAATAGTATTTAAAATGAAAATCTTTATAAGAGATCAACAATACAGCAAATCACTATTATAGTAAATCATGGAAATAAATTGCCAATCTCTGTTTCTCACTAAATGCAGAAAATATTCCTCCCATAAAAATTGACTTTATATAAATAGACCACAAGGATTAACTCTTTTGACTTTTAACAAGTTATAATTTCTGTGATCATAAATTTGCTTATTTGTAAAATGTGAGGGCCATCTCTGCCTTACAATGGTAGTCATGATAGCATACACTTATGTAGTGAGTGTGTATTTTGTACAAGGCACAGTTCTAAGCATGATCCATTTTGTCTCAAAGTATTATATCTACTAGACAAACTCACCTATTTCCTTCTACCATTTTTCCTTCCTTCCTCTTTTCTTCCTTTTTTAAAAATCTTTTTTTTTTTCTTTTCTGATAAAGAATATGAGAAAGTGAGGCATGGAGAAATTTATTGAAAGCCTCACAAACAGAAAGTCGTAGTGTAAGAATTTGAAGATAGACAACCTCCTTCAGTATGTCCTTTAAACCACACAACAGAACACCTTACACTCTGGCTTATGTTAAAGATGAAATTTAAGGTCTGTAAATGTCTTTCAAACCAACATAAAAACAGAATGTTTCTCTGCTGTTGCTACTGCTGCTAAGTCGCTTCAGACATGTCTGACTCTGTGATCCCGTAGACGGCAGCCCACCAGGCTACCCCTTCCCTGGGATTCTCCAGGCAAGAACACTGGAGTGGGTTGCCATTTCCTTCTCCAATGCATGAAAGTGAAAAGTGAAAGTGAAGCCGCTCAGTCGTGCCCGACTCTTATCGACCCCATGGACTGCAGCCTACCAGGCTCCTCCGTCCATGGGATTTTCCAGGCAAGAGTATTGGAGTGGGGTGCCATTGCCTTCTCTGGAATGTTTCTCTAAGTTACTTGAAGGAAAAAAAACATCTTCTTTATATTTGTACCTGCTCCTTTACCAATTTTATCCTGATAGTTTTAAAAAAACACAAAAGTTTTAGGTTAAAAGGACTTCAATAAAGCAGTTGTTAATATTTCAATAAATTTTAATGTATTTTGACTAGGACGATTTCAATATAATTGTTCTGCAAAAAAAAAATGTATTAGGAAGTGGGAAATATTCATGAACTAAGAAGCCATTAATGAAATAAAAATATACCTAGAAGAGCATGATATTTTTAAGCATGGAATTGAGCATAGCCACTTGCATAGCACAGAAATCTTCAAAGCATGTAATCTGAAAAAACATCAAACTGTATAAAAATACACATTGTCAGAATAAAACCTTGCAAATTTACTGTTCTAATTCTTACAAATTATAGAATGTTTAAAATTATATACAAACTATCAGATGATCCTTTGTCAAGATTTTACTCCAGAGATGAAATTAAGCTCCTTTTAAAGTTTTTTACATATAAAATAGAACATTTATAAGCTCCTGGCGTGCTGAAAAAGCAAATTCAGAATTAAAGAAGAGTGTCTGTTATAATTACAATGATAGTGATAGTAACTCTGTTGCTACCATTGTGATCATTACAATCATCTTTACTCCCTGAAAACATAAAAAGGTTGTGCTCTGTCATCTTGAATCTCAAAGAATAGCATGGTGAATTCGAGCCAAGGGCTCGAATTACATTTCAAGGGCTGGAAAATTAAGGTCAGGAAGATGTAGCTGTGCCATTGAGGTGCAAGTTATCCACAAAGCACAGACCACAGAGCAGGGTTTGTTCAGACATGGCCAATCTATTGCCTTATCCTATTGACAAAGCATCCAAATACCACTGCAGGCGCCATTAATCCAAGCTCTTTCAGGTCTCATTGTATTCTACCTGCCCAAAGAAAGAAAGTGAAAGTGAAGTCACTTAGTAGTGTCGACTCTTTGCGACCCTGTGGACTGTAGCCTACCAGGCTCCTCCGTCCATGGGATTCTCCAGGCAAGAATACTGGAGTGGGTTGCCATTTCCTTCTCCAGGGGATCTTCCTGACCCAGGGATCGAACCAGGTTCTCCGGCGTTGGAGGCAGACACTTTAATCTCTGAGCCACCAGGGAAGCCACCTGCCCAAAACTCCCTTCAAAAGACAAAGGCAGTAACACATTTCTATTGAAAAAACGGTATAAAATAGCATTTATAAATGTCTTTCTTTACTGCTTGAGTGAATAAGTATGAATGGCCTAGGTGGACTGTGTGTTCATTGACATCATTACAGAATTTTGCTTTTGAGACTTTTTTTCATTTTTGTGTTTATCTTTTTGTCTTTGTATTTTTTATTTTATTTTTTTAAATTTTATTTAATTTTTAAACTTTACATAATTGTATCAGTTTTGCCAAATATCAAAATGAATCCACCACAGGTATACATGTGTTCCCCATCCTGAACCCTCCTCCCTCCTCCCTCCCCATACCATCCCTCTGGGTCGTCCCAGTGCACTAGCCCCAAGCGTCCAGTATCGTGCATCGAACCTGGACTGGCATCTTGTTTCATACATGATATTTTATATGTTTCAATGCCATTCTCCCAAATCTTCCCACCCTCTCCCTCTCCCACAGAGTCCATAAGACTGTTCTATACATCACTGTCTCTTTTGCTGTCTCATTCACAGGGTTATTGTTACCATCTTTCTAAATTCCATATATATGCGTTAGTATACTGTATTGGTGTTTTTCCTTCTGGCTTACTTCACTCTGTATAATAGGCTCCAGTTTCATCCACCTCATTAGAACTGATTCAAATGTATTCTTTTTAATGGCTGAGTAATACATCTATTGTTTAACAGCTCTTTATGGCATTTTGTGTATGTGTTTAAAATTATTCCTCTGTGAAAAAGAGATAATGTCTACCACTCTAAATTACCAAAATAGTAAATTGAGAAATATATAAAGTAGAAAGACAGCTTAGCAAATAAATTCAATCATTTAAAAAGTGTATATTGATTTTCTACTCTTAGAGAATCAATTAGTTCAGTTCATTTCACTCCATTTCAGTCCCTAAGTCTTGTCCAACTCTTTGCTACCCCACGGATGCCACAAGCCAGGCTTCCCGGTCCATCACCAACTTCTAGAGCTTATTCAAACTCATGTCCATTGAGTTGGTGATATCATCCAACCATCTTATCCTCTGTCATCCCCTTGTCCCACCTTCAATCTTTCCCAGCATCAGGGTCTTTTCCACTGAGTCAACTCTTCATATTAAGCAGCCAAACTAAGGAAGTTTCAGCTTCAGCGTCAGTCCTTCCAATGAATATTCAGAACTGATTTTCTTTAGGATTGACTGCTTGGATCTCCTTTCAGTCCAAGGGACTCTCAAGAGTCTTCTCCAACACCACAATTCAAAAGCATCAGTTCTTTGGCACTCAACTTTCTTTATGGTCCAACTCTCACATTATAGATAACTACTGGGAAAACTATAGCTTTGACTAGATGGAACTTTGTTGGCAAAGTAATGAATCTGCTTTTTAATATGCTGTCTAGGTTGGTCACAGCTTTTCTTCCAAGGAGCAAGAGTCTTCTAATTTCATGGCTGCAGTCACCATCTGCAGTGATTTTGGAGCCCCCAAATATAAAGTCTCTCACTGTTTCCATTGTTTCCCCATCTATTCGCCATGAAGTGATGGGACCAGATGCCATGATCTTCGTTTTCTGAATGTTGAGTTTGAAGCCAACTTTTTCACTCTTCTCTTTCACCTTCATTAAGAGGCTTTAGTTCCTCTTCACTTTCTGCCATAAGGTTGGTGTCATCTGCACATCTGAGGTTATTGATATTTCTCCCGGAAATCTTGATTCCAGCTTGTTCCTCATCCAGCCCAGCATTTTGCATGATGTACTCTGCAATTAGTTAGTAGTATACTATTATACTAGTATACTCTACTAGCATATGATTATACTATTATACTCTACTACTATACTATTACCTAGTAGTACACTAACTACATTGCAAAACTCTCAAGAAATTCACAGAAAGGTGCAGAGAAAATATCAATTTGTCTCTTGCATTTCTGCACTTTTACTTCCAGCCTAGTTCTCAGAGGAAGAATTTGCTTATAGAACCATTTGAAGTCAAGACAGTAACTTAGGCTAAAATCACATTCTTTTATTTTTTTTTTTTTTTATTTTTTTTTATTCTTCCAATTTTATTTTATTTTTAAACTTTACATAATTGTATTAGTTTTGCCAAATATCAAAATGAATCCGCCACAGGTATACATGTGTTCCCCATCCCGAACCCTCCTCCCTCCTCCTCCCCATACCATCCCTCTGGGCCGTCCCAGTGCACCAGCCCCAAGCATCCAGCATCATGCATCGAACCTGGACTGGCAACTCGTTTCCTACATGATATTTTACATGTTTCATTGCCATTCTCCCACATCTTCCCACCCTCTCCCTCTCCCACAGAGTCCATAAGACTGCTCTATACATCAGTGTCTCTTTTGCTGTCTCGTACACCGGGTTATTGTTACCATCTTTCTAAATTCCATATATATGCGTTAGTATACTGTATTTATGTTTTTCCTTCTGGCTTACTTCACTCTGTATAATAGGCTCCAGTTTCATCCACCTCATTAGAACTGATTCAAATGTATTCTTTTTAATGGCTGAGTAATACTCCATTGTGTATATGTACCACAGCTTTCTTATCCATTCATCTGCTGATGGACATCTAGGTTGCTTCCACGTCTTGGCTATTATAAACAGTGCTGCGATGAACATTGGGGTACACGTGTCTCTTTCCCTTCTGGTTTCCTCAGTGTGTATGCCCAGCAGTGGGGTTGCTGGATCATAAGGCAGTTCTATTTCCAGTTTTTTAAGGAATCTCCACACTGTTCTCCATAGTGGCTGTACTAGTTTGCATTCCCACCAACAGTGTAAGAGGGTTCCCTTTTCTCCACACCCTCTCCAGCATTTATTATTTGTAGACTTTTGGATCGCAGCCATTCTGACTGGTGTGAAATGGTACCTCATAGTGGTTTTGATTTGCATTTCTCTGATAATGAGTGATGTTGAGCATCTTTTCATGTGTTTGTTAGCCATCTGTATGTCTTTTTTGGAGAAATGTCTATTTAGTTCTTTGGCCCATTTTTTGATTGGGTCGTTTATTTTTCTGGAGTTGAGCTGTAGGAGTTGCTTGTATATTTTTGAGATTAGTTGTTTGTCGGTTGCTTCATTTGCTATTATTTTCTCCCATTCTGAAGGCTGTCTTTTCACCTTGCTAATAGTTTCCTTTGATGTGCAGAAGCTTTTAAGGTTAATTAGGTCCCATTTGTTTATTTTTGCTTTTATTTCCAATATTCTGGGAGGTGGGTCATAGAGGATCCTGCTGTGATGTATGTCGGAGAGTGTTTTGCCTATGTTCTCCTCTAGGAGTTTTATAGTTTCTGGTCTTACGTTTAGATCTTTAATCCATTTTGAGTTTATTTTTGTGTATGGTGTTAGAAAGTGGTCCAGTTTCATTCTTTTACAAGTGGTTGACCAGATTTCCCAGCACCACTTGTTAAAGAGATTGTCTTTAATCCATTGTATATTCTTGCCTCCTTTGTCGAAGATAAGGTGTCCATATGTGCGTGGATTTATCTCTGGGCTTTCTATTTTATTCCATTGATCAATATTTCTGTCTTTGTGCCAGTACCATACTGTCTTGATAACTGTGGCTTTGTAGTAGAGCCTGAAGTCAGGTTGCTGAATCTTTAAGCTCAATCTATGTCTCTCTTATCTTTTCATTTCCTTTCACTTTTCTTCATTTCTTCTATCCCTTCTAAGTTGACCTTACTGCTTGTCCAGGCAAGGGTACACAGAAATTGTATGCACTGCTTCAATTTTCTATACTACACAACAGCAGCAAAAGAACAAAATCCAAAGATTTAGATCCAAGCTTCATAAAAAATACCAACTCCTCTTTAGCCTCATTAATTATATACAAATTATCTTCCTCATTCTTTTCAGAGTTTTGTGCTACTACACTATACTTTAGCTAAACAATAAGGATATAATATTATTCAATCATTAATTAGTAAATTAGCAATTGGAATAATTGTGTATAGTCTCAATCCTCAAATTCTGTTGTTCCATGTAGGAATTGCTGTCTTTGTAACCTCACACAGAGCAGGGGTGAAGGTACAGTAGGAACTGAGATAATTTTCTGGGAAAATGTTAACTAATATCACATCATCTCTACTTCTCAATGTAATAAACTGAAGCTTGACTGTGTCAGTCACATTATGTGACTTTTCAAAGCTGTTTAACATTATTTGGCTGGCCTTGTTCCAATACTATTGTTTTAAATGTCAATTTTAGGAGCTGGCATAAAAGTAATAGAACTTGGTCCAAGAATTATTTGATTTGAGATGAATTCAATTCTTAAAAAGTCTAGACAGCAGAATGATATTTTGCAGTAGGTGTTTAGAAAAGTGGTAAGTTCATAAACATTCAGAGAGCAGCTTTCCAATAGTGGGCTTGAGCTCATATGCTCTATGCATTGAAATGTCTTATCTCAAACAAGATGGCTAATCTGGATAACAACATCTGCCATAAATTGCATTGCATTTTTTATTATAACTTCCTAGCCAGAATTTGTTATCATGAAGTTATTGTCCTTAATTCTATATATTAGAATTGCTGGAAGAAATGCTTGAAAGTTGTAGAGATAAAGCACTGGAGTTTTGTGAGGCAGGATAAGTTGAATCATGAGGTTAATGGACTTTAAATACATGTTCTGAGAAAGAAAGTTGGTCTTTGAGACTGATTGGATGATCACAAGAAGGTATAAGAGGCACAGATGTATTGCTCAAATAATACTTCTTGTTAGCTTTATTGTTACTAAAAAATAGCCTTCTGGCTTGACTCTTACGTGTGTGTGTGTGTGTGTGTGTGTGTGTGTATGCTCAGTTGTGTCTTAATTTTTGTGACCTGATACATGGACTGTAGCCCACCAGGCTCCTCTGTCCATGGGATTTCCCAGTCAAGAATACTGGAGCTGGTTGCTACTTCCTCCTCCAGGGCATCTTCCCAACCCCGGGATCAAACTTACACCTCTTGCATCTCCTGCATTAGTAGGTGGATTCTTTACCACTGCTCCATCTGGGAATCCCATGACTCTTACTTCCTAAGCTAGTACATTATCAATAATGTTTCTACAGCATGAAGAGGTCAGTGATTGATATTAGCTTTACTTACTTAGAAATAGAGCCTTGTAATAAAGCTCTTAGAGGAATCCCTGTGAAATATGGCAATTAATCATGCTCGTTTACAGTGAGAATGGAACTGGCACACTTTGGGGAACACCTAAAGTTCTCAGTATTAACTTGCACATAAACCTAATTTCCAAATGCCAATGGTCTGTATGCCTATCTGTGTATGAGAACAGAAATTGTTTCTCATTTCTTTATTTATAAGAAATAACCTCAGGTAGGGCCAAATATTAATTAAATAAATATCTTAAAGTATATGAAACACATACAGACACATCCTTTGGAATTCATTTCATATTGCTATGTAATGCACTTGCAGCAATCACCTCCAGGCTTCCCTTCCAGAATTTAGAAGCTAGCTCACTGTTACTAAACCAAATAATTCATAATATTTGTGTTGAGTAGTCATGAAAATATCAAAAGTAAAATTGGGATATAATTCTTCAATATTAGCAGAAACATTGCTTCTTTAAAAAGGCAGCATAAATGATTGGTCTTCTCAATTTACCTGAACATTTGCAATTAATGTACAGTAAAATTTTGTGAATATACTGTCATAGGAGTCAGAGATTCAAGCACTCTGTAGAATGTGGAGTTTTTCAACCTTAGCGTTATCTAATGTTTATGATATAAGTATCATGCTGGGAAGCAGTCTATTAAGCATTATTTTTTACTTGTAATGACATATTTGAGAATTCTGATGACTATATAATGAAGTTATTAATAATGCATATTATTGATAATAAATTCAACCTTTACTCTCTAAGAATATCCCACTTTTGACATTTATGATTCCTTATAAATGATGATTTACCATATGAAATGCAGATTTTGGCATTCTGATTAATAATTTTTCTTCTTGGATTCTTGAGATCAGATATTTAAAAGATGGTAAGAATTACAATAGTTTACTAAGATATAAAAACGTGTGTTAAGCATTTAGACTTGTGCTTATTCCACCTGGTATTCGTTTGCCCTGTAACACAAACTCCAAACAAGGTTTACATCATTCTATGCTATCTTCACTAGCTCAAATCATAGTACACAGGATTGTTGTAAAAGTTAAGAAGTCAGGATGGGGAGCACATGTATACCTGTGATGGATTCATTTTGATATTTGGCAAAACTAATACAATTATGTAAAGTTTAAAAATAAAATAAAATTAAAAAAAAGAAGTAGAGACATAGAGTGCCCTATCTCTAAGCATAATAAACATTATGATTTTCATAATTTTGTAAATTTGTATAATAAGCTGAATTTTGTACAAGAATTATTTGACTTATTTATATTTCTGTTGCTATGTTAATATTGGCAAACATTATAGCCACTAATTTTTCTTAAAGAATATTGCCTATGAGATATATTATATAGGTATTCTTTAAGAAATAATATATAGATGGACATTTGTTATAAAATAAGGAAAACAAAGACAGATAAATTGTATGCTAGTTTGGTCAACAAAATAATTAGAAAATTATAGAATTTAGGCTGAGGCTAACAAATAAATTTGTTAGCTAAGGGCTATAGTATTTCTTACTATCAAACACTATTCTAATAGCACTATATATATTTTAAGAATTTAATCATCATATCAATCTTTCAGTCTGAAATTATTATTAAGCATGCAATTTGCATAAAGCCAAACAGCTAGTAAGTTAAGTATTGAAACTTGAACCCAGCCTCTCTTCAAATCCATACTGTAACCATTAGAAAGATAAGATGATCAGTAACAAAATCAAATATTATTAAAAAGGAAACAGGCTTATGAAGAAAACAAAATAAGTAAATGAGTATATATTTACAAATATCATATTAGTAATATTGAGAACCTAAGAAGATTTGGTAATTTGCAATATTATTAGAGATAACATTAAAGAGGCAGAAAACATTTTAAAGTACAAATACATTTTGGAAAATTTAAAATAGCATCAGTGGGACTAGCTCAGAAAAACAACACTTTGCTAAAAAATTCTAAGATGTGTTTTATATTAATTTGATTGATTCAGAACTTGTAAGGAGAAATGATAATCAGTAATAATACTGATATCAGGTAAATGAAAGTCAATCAAAAATGTTAAGATGAACAGCTAGAAAAATTTGTATTGATTCAAACCAACTATTTTAGAATGAATCATATATGTCTATACAAATAACAAATCAACATTCTATATGAAGAAAAAGCTTAAAGAGTTACAACTCTTACAGGAGAAATTGAAGATCATCCAATTAAACAGTGACACTTTGACACTCCATCCTCATAAAAAAAAGGTAAATTTTTAAAAAAATATTCTTTTAAAGTATACACAATTATTAACCAACAAATAACCTTGGTGTGCTCCCAATGAATCTGAATATAATTTAAAGATTGTAAGTATACAGTGTAAATTACCCAGAAAACAGTGGAAATAATTTAGAAGTCAAAAAATAAAAAGGTAATCAGAAATCCTATATATATGAAATAAAAATTGGAAAAATATCAGCAAATTCAAAGAACAAGACCAAAAGCTGTCATTGAAATAACTGCCAACCCATGTGGTCTAATGGACATTTATACAACCTTGCGCCTGAAAATAGCAGAGTGCACGTAGCTTATAATTTCAAACTGAAGGTTCACCAAGATAAACCACATTCTGAAGCTTAAAACTAATTTCAAAAAGTATAAACAAGTAGATTTCATACAGAGTATGTTTTCTGAGAACAATGAAATTGAACCAACATTCATAACAAAAAGATATCTGGGGTAATTTCCAAATATTTGGAAAATAAAAAGATTCTAAGTAACTCATAGATCAGAATCACACAGGAAATTAGCAAATATTTTGTGGAATAAAAGCTAAAGCACAATGTATTGAAATTTGTGAAGCATAACTAAAAGATAATTAGGAGAAAAAGATTGCACCATTAAAAATGTTTATCAGAAAGGAAAGGAACTCTCCAGATATTTAAGAAATACATAACACCAGTGAGGCACAATTTTCCAGAGAAGTGGGGAGAAAAATGAAGAGAGGGAACATATTTCCACTGGTTTTAAGAGATCAGGATAAACTTATTCTTAACCATAATGAGAACATTATAAACTAGTAAAAGTCCACAGCATTCTCAGTCTGAACTTAGAAGAAAAACTCCTGAACAATATTGTTTCAACTAAATCCACAATGTTAGATTTATTCCAGGATTGAAAGTTTGTTTTCAACATGAAAATCAATCTACAATTCACCATGTAAACAGAATAAATAAATAACATTATATCAATAGATGCAGAAAAATCCTATGATAAAAAATTCAACTATATTTTATGATTTATAAACTCTCAGTGAAGTAGGCATAGAAGAAACTTTTATAGACAGTAATGTCCTTGAAACAAGAACTGAAACTTTTTCACTTTCCTTCCTTTAATGACTGATTCAGTACCTGATGCACCCTAAGGGATTAATAAAATATGCTTTAATGAAAATGTAAGCATGGCAAACTTTTTCAAAAAGTAGTTACAAAGAAAAAAAAATAAGATGCTAAGATGTGAACCTTATCAAGCAACCATAATTTAGTGGGAAAGTAATTTTTCAATAGTAGAAAGAGGAAACCTGGTGGTTCACTGATAAAGAACCCGCCTGCCAATGCAGGAGACATGGGTTCAATTCCTGGGTTGGGAAGATACCCCTGGAGAAGGAAAGGACAATCTACTCCAGTATTCTTGCCTAGGAAATCCCATGGACAGAGGATCTGATGAGCTATAATCCATGGGGTCGCAAAAGAGATGGACACGACTTAGCAACTAAACAATGACAACAGAATAGAAAAAAAAAAAAAGAAAAAGAAAGGCATTTTAGTGAGATAACAAAGGAGAGTTTCAAGGACTGTTCTCATCACAGAAATAGTGAAAAAGGAGTTTCCTGTTCAGGGACTACCCTCCACACTGCCATTAACAAGTTTTAAAAGAAACCCCCAGAATGGCCCCACAATCATCATCACTGCATCTCTAATGTCTACCAAGACCATTTCAATATATCCTCTTTTCCTTGTGAATGTTGGTTACTGTAATATGCCTCACACTTCTCAATCATTGCCCCCCATGCACTCTCAGTGTATACCAAGCCATTTGGTCTTCTCCCCATCTCTTCCCATCTATAAGCCCTTTCAGTGGGACTGCTGGAATTCATGTTCCAGCATTTAATTAACCCTCTCTGTCTTCAACTTCTGTTCTGAATATTCTCTGCATTGTTTAGTATGGACAGAAATTCAGCTCATCCCTGACTACCAAGAGGTCAGGTCTTAGTCCTCCTCTCTGTCTACATTAACTTGGGGAATACACATTTCAGTAAATATAATTATATTTTGCCCACTAGATCAATGACCCGACCCAGATATTTGAATGGTTTCAAAAGTGGTTGTGGGTCTTTACTGTAGCACATGGTAAGTGTTGTCATCTCTCATATCCTCAAAAATATTCAGTAATTTGCCCCATTACTCCTTCGAATCCCATGCCATGTTTCTTTGCTCCTCTGTATAGCAAAACACTTCTCCTCAGAAGGGTTATTTGTACTCAGTTCCCCAGTTCCTGACTCCCAATCCTTCTTCAAGTCATTCCAATTAAACTTCAATTCCTAAGACTCAAAGTTTCTCTTATCAATCTGACTCTGTTGAGGGGATTACAGCCACATAGTAATTTAAACAGAGAAAGCTTAATATTGAAAAATTATTAGTTATAACAGTGGACTGGAGTAATAAGTGTATAGCTATTGAGAAGTAAGAAAATATTAAATAGAACGGAAATAACAGATATAAAGAGCAGCCAATACCCCTGGGGCTGAGAAAGGGCACTCAAGATACCATCCCCCAACCACACCCTCAGGACTGAGACCTTCATCTTGTTGGAAGAGGTAGGACCTTGGCACACAGGATGACAAGGAAGTTACTATGAGGCTGCAGAGACAGAAATTGATGAAATTCTGTCTTCATTAACTTTCTTGCAGTAGGCCCTCCAGGATGCTGAGAAAACCATTCACAGGTAGGTGCCTCATACGGGGAATGATCATCTCTCAGAGGACATGCTGAGGACAGCCACCAGCCCTTGGGTCTTGCTGGCTGTTGTTCACTGCAAGAACAAGCCCTGGGAAAGGTGTGAGCACCCCAGGAACCTAGTGATAGGGAAAACCAGGTGTGCAGAACCAGAATCAGAAAGTTTATTTTGTTAACTATTGTCTCATTTGTGCTGTGTACAAAATTTAGTTCTTACTAAAACTCATTAGTTTTTTGGGATAAATAAATGCATACCCCAGCCTTCCCTTGTAGCTCAGTTGGTAAAGAATCTGCCTACAATGCAGGAGACTCAGGTTCGATTCCTGTGTCGGGAAGATGCCCTGGAGAATGAAATGGCAACCCACTCCAGTGTTCTTGCCTGGAGAATCCCATGGACAGAGGAGCCTGGCAGACTACAGCCCATAAGGTTGCAAAAGTCGGACACGGCTTGGTGACTAAACCATCACCATCAACAAGAATTGCATATAATTATGTTCATTTAGCTAAAGCAAACAAAATCGCCAATTACAGTCTAATGAGTCAATCAAAATATTGGTTCTTTTAACCTATCCGAATTTTTATCCTCTGCTTGAATGTTTGTTTCTCTTTTAATATCATGTGATTAAAATATAAATTCATTTACAAATACCCAGTTCCTGAGAAATGAGCAAAAAGGTAAGGATTTGTCTAAAGAATTTAAAAAAATGACTGAACAAATCCATAAATAAATTTATAAAGATGGCCTACATACATATGAAGTTTGATGTATTCCCACCAGTAGTCATAGGTATAAATTTAAATAGGCACTTGTCCACACACATCAAAATAACAGAAAAAGAAAAGCACACAAAAACCTCAATAGAGGCAGCCACCATCTCTACTGTAGTCCCCTTAGGAAACACACTGGTGATGTTTTTTAAGAACTTTAAAATATGTTCATAAACTTTGATGCTTCAATTACTATTTCAAGACTCCAAAATGAGAAAATAACTTAAACATGGACAGTAATATATAAAAATATCATGTTTGTACACTGTCATCACAAAGTTAACCAATGTCACTATCTTTAAATTAGAAAGACAAAACACCCAATAGTAGACATGTATTCAAATCTTGTTAGTATGCAGTTATTAAAAACAGTATTTTGCATTATGTTAACTGAAGTGGAAAATGCAAATAAAATAATTTTTAAATGTTCAGGTATTTATTAATTAACACATGTGACTTGATTCAGGTTTAAAGATGCGTGCACATAATCTTCAACTCAATTACCTACATAAAAGGACACACCGAACATCAAAACAGTGAATCAGTTATATTTTGTGTACATTGTCCCTTGTCCTTTCATTTCTGTATAAGTGTGTGTTACATGCATAATTACACAGTATGCTTAATGAACTTGCAATAAAACTGTTAAGTACCCTCAATATATTTTGGAGGTGAGAAATATTACAAATTTTAGGCCACAGTGGTTTTATTAATGTACTTTCTATAAGCATGTATTTTTCCCTTGTTAAGTGTTAATTTGTTCATTTTAATTTTAAAACATTAAGAGATAGCCCGCTATTAGGAGATAGCCCAGATTTTTATAATCTTAACCCACAATAAATAATGTTGCAATGAACACCTCTGTACATATCTTACCAGGGGTTCTGAAAGGTAGCCTCCCAGAACTGGAATTTCTGATCCAAAATAAACGAACATGTTAAAATAGGATGACAACATCCAAATTGTCCTCAGATATACTGTTACATTTATACTTCTGTTAATTGTTTATAATAGCACCAGTTCTTGTTTGCCTACATCCACACTAAGATTGGATGCTATCAATCAATTAATCCTTATCTATATAAGAATAAGTAAAACCATTTCATTGCTTCCTCAACCTAAATTTTCTGATTACTGTGATTCCAAATATTCACTGTCATATTTATATAGCTTATATTTACTTTTTTTTCTGTGAATTCTACTTACAATCTCATTGAATCACTGCACAATTCAAGTGGAGTGTAGAAGGAAACAAAAATTATTTTCTATAAAAATGTCTTTTTCTTGTATAACTTTTCTAATTAGGAAAGAATAAACCACAGATTTACCAGGACAATACAATGTCTTTTTCACAACAGCAACACAATGTGACTAGAATCACACTCATAAATACCTCCCATGACAAAACAAATGTCGTATGTACAGCAATCATTCATTTTGCATTGACAAATCATTTTTTTACCAGCTACATATGGTCAATTTCTCTTTTTTATGTTGTATCTTTTTCAATTGCACCTAGGAGTCATTTTAATATAGATAATTGAATTGCAGTTAATTCTCCATCTGGTGTTCCAGATTGGTTACTTACTACTGCTGATTTGAGGCTGATATTTTTCATTTATATTACTTGATCATTTTATTCACTGGCACATCTCTAACAGTATGTGACATTTACAAAGCATATCATGTGAGCACAGTTTAAAATTCCCAGAGCACAATTCCCTTTTGAAGCACTTGGAGGTCTTACACAAGCCCTTATATGATTCTATTTCTGTTTTTTAAATCACCACAACTTATAATTTACTTGTGAAGTATAATCTTAAAGAAAATTTATGAACAGATATTTAGAAACTAGCATATGATATAGTATTTTAATATATACAGTATGTTATAGATCCAGCAAATGTTCTTGATGAGTTGGTTTACCTGAAAATTATCTATGAAATCTGATCAGAAAACTCAAATTTGAAAATAATGCCTCATTAGATATAGACCTAGTACCATGGATTCAATTGTCCTACTAATCAATCATCATTTTTAATGTTTGAACAATGAATTACAGGTTTAAAGTACTTTCACTTGATTTGTATAAGGTAAGTTAGGGATCTTGTATTTTCGTGAAAGAATTAATTTGAGCCAGAGAAAGTTTAGTTAACCTATCAACTTTTTTTTAATAATTTGCAAATTAGATACTCTTTTCACATTTTAGTGTCATAATTGTGCTAGCTATACTTCCATTTTAAGGTTTCTTTGAGGACTAAAAGATAATTGTTAAAAATAAATTGAATATATATTTGTTATTTCATTACTTTATTTTTCCCATTTCAGGGTTCATGAATCAAGTCTTATAGAACTTGAATTACTTGCCAAATTCAACATGTTTCAGAATCACCCAGAACCTGCTTCTCATTCCAGAAACTACTGTGTAAAAGGTGGCATAGATTATGGACAGTAGGCATTATTGGGACCAAGCTGCTTATTTTATAGCAGAAAAATTTGAGTCACAGATGTAATGGATTAACTCAAACACAGGCCATTAGACTTTCAGTTCAGTTCAGTTCAATCATTCAGTCGTGTCCGACTCTCTGCAACCCCATGAATGGCAGCACGCCAGGCCTCCCTGTCCATCACCAACTCCCAGAGTTCACTCAGACTCAGGTCCATCGAGTCAGTGATGCCATCCAGCCATCTCATCCTCTGTCATCCCATTCTCCTCCTGCCCCCAATTCCTCCTAGCATGTCTTTTCCAATGAGTCAACTCTTCGCATGAGGCGGCCAAAGTACTGGAGTTTCAGCTTTAGCATCATTCCCTCCAAGGAAATCCCAGGGCTGATCTCCTTCAGAATGGACTAGTTGGATCTCCTTGCAGTCCAAGGGACTCTCAAGAGTCTTCTCCAACACCACAGTTCAAAAGCATCAATTCTTCAGCACTCAGCTTTCTTCACAGTCCAACTCTCACATCCATACATGAACACTGGAAAAACCATAGCCTTGACTAGACGAACCTTTGTTGGCAAAGTAATGTCTCTGCTTTTCATACAGCCTTAATGTACTCCTTTTCCTATTTGGAACCAGTCTGTTGTTCCATGTCCAGTTCTAACTGTTGCTTCCTGACCTGCATATAGGTTTCTCAAGAGGCAGGTCAGGTGGTCTGGTATTTCCATCTCTTTCAGAATTTTCCACAGTTTATTGTGATCCACACAGTCAAAGGCTTTGGCATAGTTAATAAAGCAGAAATAGATGTTTTTCTGGAACTCTCTTGCTTTTTCGATGATCCACTAGACTTTGACCAGGTCACAAATAATGATTATAATTTAGTGTTGTGTTTTGAGATATATTGATGTTGTAAACACAAAAAGGATACTGAGTACATAGGATTGAAGTAAAGTGCAATAGGTATTAAAATATTGAAGGATATGATTAATTTTGTTTTATGATCATTTATGGGAAATATTCTATTTTACATTTACCCTATTTAAAAATGTATACCTATGTATTTCCTTCACCATACCATTAGTCCATAATGAAGCCCTCCCCCTAGCTAATTTAAATTTGCAAGATAGCCTTTGAAAAGTGTCTATATTGTGTTTATATTATATCAAGCATCTCTAAACCAAGTTTCTCTAAACCAGGAACTCTTTCAAACATTTAAGCATATTATACGTAATTCTGGCTGAGTCCAGTTGCTGTTCACCTGAAACTATCATGTTGTTAATCAGCTAACCCCAATGCTAAATAAAGAATTTAAAAAGGAAAAAAAAATTATCTTGCTTTCCTTGAGTATATATGGTATTCAGCAGAATTATTGTTTTATTATAAAGCTCTCTGAATGAATAAATGCGATAGAAAGCCAAGTCCATTTTCATTTTATTTCTAATTTTTAAAAGTCTTAAATGCATCTTATAAGAGTTTGGCAATAATGTCTATGATATCATAATGTCACAAATAAAACATCTAAAGGTACATGTATTTTCTTTAATATATTATTTTAATTTTCATTTGCTAAAATAAATAATACAAGCAATTTCCATTCATCTGAAAGCATCATGGCAATTAAGAACACATTAGTAAAGCACAAATTTTTAGGTGTGCACATACATACACTGGCACACAAATATTTGCCATTGTGTGTGGAAATATCTAAATTAACTGTCATAAAATAAAGCAAATTGTCAGAGGCTTTACATTTCCAAGGAGTTATTTCTGATTACCTCTTTGAAGGGCTGGACATTTTTATGATTTGTGATGAAATGACCACTTGTAAGCACTATACACCTTTGAAAAATATTCTGTTCACTGATTATTGGGGATATCAGTTAATGCATTTCTGATGTCAAAACATCAGTATTTCTGCTTTGTAAATTTACCTTTTCCTCATTAATCCTGAAAGCTATCCATCCTCAAGGGTGTCTCCAAGAAGTGTTTTCAAAGGACTTGGAGCTTGTGATAAGATTTCCATGAGAAAAGGTCATAAAAACACTTGCATACCTACATCACAAAAAAAAAAAAAAAGGTTGAAAATATTTATAAAATAAGAATAGAGGAATAACAGGTGAATTGATTACTCAAAAATAAAAGGAGACAGCATCTTTGAAAATGTGACTTCCAACACTGCATCATGTCATACCTCTGGCTACTCCTGTCCTTAACTTTCAATTATCCTTACTTTTGTTGTACTATGCTAGTTAATGTGTACATGGTTTTTGAATAAATAATCTCAATATTAAATTGTATATTTCTCTTTAATCAGAGTTTGAAAAAATGTATTTAAAATATATAAGGTTATATGGCAAATTATTATTTTTCTAAAGCTCAGACTGGCATAACTTAGAACAATCATGGATTTGCAATGCAATAATTTAGCTATGATTGGATGTGCTAGAGTCTTTTAATTTCACGGCTTCAGTCACCCTCTGCAGTGATACTCTGGCCAGCTGATGTGAGAATTGACTCACTTGAAAAGACCCTGATGTTGGGAAAGATCGAAGGCAGGAGGATAAGGGGACAAAAGAGGATAAGATGGCTGGATGGCATCACCAGCTGTATGGACATGAGTTTGAGCAAGCTCCGGGAGTTGGTAATGGACAGGGAAGCCTGGCTTGCTGCAGTCCATGGGGTTGTAAAGAGTCGGAATAAACTGAGCGACTGAACTGAACTAAACCAGAATGTGCTTAATCATGTCTGACTCTGTGCAACCCCATGGAGTGTAGCCCACCAGGTTCCTCTGTCCATGGAATTCTCCAGGCAAGAATACTTGAACGGGTTACCATTTCCTCCTCCAGGGGATCTTCCCAACCCAGGGATTAAACCTGCATCTCCTGGGTCTTGTGCATTGTGGGTGTATTCTTTTACCTGATGAGCTATTAGGAAAGTTATGCTGGATGGACTTAAATTCCCTAAAATTCTATCCTTGGGTTAGTAGTGGCCACAGGAATGGTTTGCATAATTAAAATGGGGCTTCAAAGCATCAGAAACATTCTTTTTACACCAGGAAGTTCAGTGCCAGGTCTTGTACTATTGAAGTTCAAGGTTGTTTTCCCTGAATTTTCTGGCTTTTCTTCCTGACATGGGCAAAAGCCAGACCTTCTGTGCCTCTAGCTTCTGCTTGAAGTTTTTCACTGTCTTCTTCCACTCTGGGGACAGATGTACGCTTAGTTTCTTGACAAAAGGTTCTCCTGTAGGTCGCACATCTTTGAAATTGGAGACTTGGAGGCAGTGAGTATCAAAATGTGTCCTAGCTCATTTTCATGAGTTTCTATTTTTTTAGCCCACATCAATCTTTTCTTCCCCCTTTATCTCACTATCTAACCTGCTGACTCAGGCCCAACATCAAATGCAAAGGAAGTAGTTTTGTATAAGCTGATCAATTGTTTCCCACTGCATAAAAAACAATCCTTATAATAAATCTACAGGTATATAGATGGATATGGGCTTATGTGTACATGGGCTTCCCTGACATCTCAGATGATAAGGGTTACAATGTCATTTACCAGGGTATCATTGAATTTCTATGAACCCAAATAAATTATTTGTCTTCTTGAAGTTGCTTGTTCGCTTGTGATTATTACATTTTTTTTTCTTCTCATTATTAACCAGTTCAGTTTAGCCACTCAATCATGTCTATCTCTTTGTGACTTCAAGGACTGCAGCAAGCCAGGCTTCCCTGTCCATCATCAACTCCCAGAGCTTAGTCAAACTCATGTCCATTGAGTTGGTGAATACATCCAACCATCTCATCCTCTGTCATCCCTTTCTCCTCCTGCCTTCAATCTTTCCCAGCATCAGAATCTTTTCCAATGAGTCAGTTCTTTGCATCAGGTGGCCAAAGTATTGGAGTTTCAGCTTCAGCATCAGTCCTTCCAATGAATATTCAGGACTGATTTCCTTTAGTATTGACTGGTTGGATCTCCTTGCAGTCCAAGGGACTCGCAAGAGTCTTCAACATCACAGTTCAAAAGCATCAACTCTTTGGTGCTCAGCTTTCTTTAGAGTCCAACTCTCACATCCATACATGACTACTTGAAAAACCATAATTTGATTAGACAGACCTTTGTTGGCAAAGTAATTTCTCTGCTCTTAAATAAGCTGTCTGGGTTGGTCATAACTTTGCTTCCACGGAGCAAGCATCTTTTAATTTCATGGCTGCAGGCACCATCGGCGGTGATTTTGGAGCCGCCAAAACTAAAGTCTGTCACTGTTTCCATTGTTTCCACTTCCGTTCGCCATGAAGTGATGGGACAAGATGCCATAATCTTAGTTTTTTGAATGTTGAGTTTTAAGCCAGCTTTTTCACTCTCCTCTTTCACTTTCATCAGAAGGCTCTTTAGTTCTTCTTCACTTTCTGCCATAAGGGTGGTGTCATCTGCATATCTGAGGTTACTGGTATTTTTCCTGGCAATCTAGCTTCCAGCTTGTGCTTCATCCAGTCCAGCATTTTTCATGATGTACTCTGCATATGTTACATAAGCAGGGTGATGTATATGGGCTTGACATACTCCTTTCCCTATTGGAACCAGTCTGTTGTTCCATGTCCAGTTCTAATTGTTGCTTCTTGACCAGCATACAGATTTCTCAGGATGCAGGTCAGGTGGTTGGTATTCCCATCTCTTTCAGAATTTTCCACAGTTTGTTGTGATCTACACAGTCAAAGGCTTTGGCATAGTCAATAAAGAAGTAGACATTTTTCTGGAACTCTCTCTTTTTCGATGATCCAACAGATGTTGGCAATTTGATCTCTGTTTTCTCTGCCTTTTCTAAATCCAGCTTGAACATCTGGATCAATATAATTCATTATTAATGCTTTTTCATCCAGTGTATTCATTAAAACCTCTTTATTATGTGATCCTTTGGCTAACATTAACTCATTTGAAATGCAAACATAATTTAGTCTTTCATGGGACAAGACGAGATGACAGTTAATCAATGATTGATTTTATCCTTAAGTTTTTCAACTGTCAAGGATAAAACATGTCAATCAGTGAGAACAAATGTACTATCAATTATAATTACTTGAACAAAAAAGTCACAAGTGTTCCTTCATCTTCCAAATATTAAAGCTAAGTTAGAATTAGCACTATTGAGTATTCAGTTCCAGTGTCCTATATATTACTTTAATTAGCAAAAAGAAATATTAAGTTACATTTACTTCTCAGACCTATCCATTGATTTTTTTACAAGCATTTTCTGTCCTTGACTTAGTAGTAAGGAGATATTTATCCTCTAATTGTATCCATAAGTTTAATATATTCATGAAATGATGAGAATGAGGATAGTCATGAAGCTTGGAATTAGAAAACACTACCACTTACTATTTGAATAACCTTGGGCATATCACTTTATTTTCTAAACTTCAACTTTCATATTTCTGCTATGATGATTAATAAGTTAAAATTCAAAGGTTGTTAACAGTATAAACACAGCGTATCTATGAATACATCTCACAAAAGTACTATTCAGAAGAGGAAAAATAAATGTTTGAGTGCAGGAATACTTTTTTAAACCCAATATTTTAATATAGTTCTTGGTATTAACAAAAGGTATTACAAAGTTAAGTTTAACCCATCCTTTCTATAAGGGTTAAATTTTATATTCATGCTTCAAAGAAAGGCACCCAAAACAAAACAACAGAAAACTGCATTTCATATTACAAATGTTATATAAACAGATATACACACATTCACACACAAACTAGGAACATGGAAGTTTTAATAAATAATGGAATGTTGTGGCCTTAAATCAATTCTTTTTTATAAACTTTAAATACTTGGGATTTTTTTGTATTGCTGTTGTTTAGCTGCTTAATTTTGGAGGGCTTTCTTGAACATATGTACTTCAACAATATCCATTACTAAAAAAATTTACTTTTATAAACATTTCACTGTAGACACCCTTATCTATGCTGTGAGTACAAGCATTCTAAAAAATGTAACTCCTTAAAGTAACTCACTGAACAATTTGCAACCTTGAGATATGTAATTCATC
Organism: Bos javanicus; assembly: GCF_032452875.1. Lineage (NCBI taxonomy): Eukaryota > Metazoa > Chordata > Mammalia > Artiodactyla > Bovidae > Bos > Bos javanicus. Next base: position 17,157,668 of record NC_083883.1, read on the forward strand.
ATGTCAAAAGCCAGGTACTCAGTCCCCCAGGGCCCTGGAGTCTAAAGTTGTGAGGATGTGAGTTTTTGAGTACTATAAGGAGCCAAAGGATTACAGAAATAGCCAGGCATTCTCCATCTTTGCTTCTAGACAGCCAACACATACGGCTCCTGTCACAAGGCAATTTTTAGTGACCACTAGAGCCTTTCAAATGGAAATCCCCTGACCTTGAGCATGGGCAGTTTGGCAACATCCGCACTTGTTCAGAAAGATCTTTGAGTAATTTGAAGTAACTCAAAACACTGTTAACTTGAGGCAAATTTTCATGCATTGCTTAAAAAAACAGAAATTAAAAGCTAATGAAAGTCAGCAGTTAACGTGGAAATCTGGGAAAACATATCTTCTTTAATAGAGACAAAACTAAATGTTACACCCATGGAGGAAAAAAACAAGATAAAAAGGAACTGACATTTGATCTAGAGTAGAAATTATATATCACTTGGATGCATACCCTTGTTTCTTCTCTGTCTGGAAAATCAATTTACAAGAGTTTTCTCTGTAGTGACATGGCCAGGTTTGGGGTTAAGAGCACAATCAAACAAAATTTCTGGACATCTTCCCTTTCTCACCCCACCTCATGACTCCCCTTTAGCTGTAATTCCATGAATTCCAACGTTAATGAGATAAGAACAGATGGTAGTCTACACACATTTTAAGTAAGAACTTTTAAAAGAAAGCAATATACTACTGCCCCATAATTGTAGAATCATGCAAAATTTCAAAGCATGCTTAGAGTAAATTTTGACAAAATTTAAGTTTGTCTCTTTTCTGCCTCTTTTTTTAAATATTAAAATTGTTCTGTATACCTGTGGCGATTCATGTTGACGTATGGCAAAACCAATACAATATTGTAAAGTAATTAATCTCCAATTAAAATAAATAAATTTATATTAAAAAATTGTTTTGTTGAATTCTTGTAGCTTTTGCCTCTCCCATAACGTTATTAGCCCATATCTCTTTATAACCAATGATCGGATTTTCTAGGAGATGATGATTGGAGAACTTGGACTAGAATTTTTGCTTTCTGTTTAACAAACATTTATATTAACTATTTCATCTTCATGTAGACTCTTAAAGTCATAGGGTATAGCTTCAGCCATTGGCATTGAAATACACCCAAATGGATGCATACTCCAAAATCATGTTGCCATAGGTTATATTTTAGATAGCAATTTGTGTGTCCTTATTTCTAAGACTGATTAGAAAAAGGTAATAATTAAGTGTAGCATGCTTAGCATTCCAAAAAGAAATATAAGAATTTCAGTGTCTAAATATAGTCTAAAAATAAAAGAACACATAATTACATATTTAGATGTGTTCTCACTCAGTCATGTCTGACTCTCTGCTACCCCATAGACTATAGTCCTCTAGACTCCTCTGTACATGTGGATTTTTAGACAAGAATATTGGAGTAGGTTGCCATTTTCTCCTCCAGAAGATCTTCCCAAACCAGGGATCCAACCCACATTTCTTGCATTGAAGGCGGATTCTTTACCACTGAGCCACCTGGAATGGAATATAACCACAACCAAATTATTCAAAAAAGGAAAACAAGGAATTATCCACAAACGGTTAAAAAAAAAGAGAGAGAGAGAGAGAACAAAGAGCAAATGCTAACTGGCTTTGTATTTTTTTTATTTAATTATTCTAGTGTATTATCCAGTTTAAAACTGAGTTTTTAGGAGAGTAGGACCATAAAGAAGGCTGTGCATGGAAGAATTGATGCTTTTGGACTATGGTATTGGAGAAGACTCTTGAGAGTCTCTTGGACTGCAAGATTGAATCAGTCAATCCTAAAGGAAATCAACCCTGAATACACATTGGAAGGACTGATGCTGAAGCTAAAGCTGAAGCTCTGATACTTTGGCCACCTGATGCGAAGAACTGACTCATTGGAAAAGACCCTGATGCTGGAAAGGATTGAAGGCAAGAAGAGAAGGGGACAACAGAGGATGAGATGTTTGGATGGCATCACCGACTCAATGGACATGAGCTTGAGCAAGCTCTGGGAGATGGTGAAGGACAGGGAAGCCTGACATGCTGCATTCAAGGGGTCCCAAAGAGTTGGGCACGAATGAGCAACTGAACAACAAAATATTGAAATCCTAAGAAATTAGAGAAGTAGGAAAAACTTTAATGCCTTTTATTTTCCCTATACCAAATACAATTCTGAAAATGCAGAGGAGAGGGAACATAAACATTCCTGGGCCATTTTTGACAATATTTTACTTTCATATTGAGAAGGACAAGGTCGAATTTTATTGGACTAGTGGGTATAGTTTCATTAAGTGATCTTACAAACTCTTCCCCCGTGTACTGACACCGATGACGCACTATGTCTTGAATATTGAAACCCTAATGGAACATAAATGCCATTCCCTTTTTTTTTTTTTTGCTAGAGACACAATTTAATAAAGCTACTGTCAACCAGCTACACCACACACATAGATAAACATATTTCAAGACTGGTGAATCTAGCAAAGCTTTTCACAATCATCTGTATTGCCAGTATTGAAGATTCATTCTTGCGGGGCATTCCTTATCACTTCAGTCTAAGTGTTGGATACATTTTTCTAGCCTGCATTGACATTACTCTCTTGCATAAACTCTTAGGAGATTAACTGATAATTTAGAGCCTGTGACTGCACAAAGCTATAGCTTTCTGCCTGGGTGAAAGAGACACACTGTATAGTTCTAAGACTAGGAGTAAAACTCAATACTTCTTTACAGGAAATGTGTTTTTGATGAAAATTATATATTTAATTAAAAACAAATTTTCCAAGTTTCCATCAAGTTTTTAAATGCTTCATCTAAGCAATAAATGATGAATTAGAGTTTTCTGCTTATAGGACAAATTTAAAAATATTTATAGGAAAAGATTTTTAGAGGTTAAGTAGACCAACAATATAAAGGGATATTAAATCTATTTCACAGACATATTTTAGTAGTAAAAATGTATTTTTATAATGATAATTTCAAATTATTTTACCACTAAAATTAACTTGAGGGGAAAAATTTTATCCAGGTCCTATGAGTCTTATAGAGGAATTTTTGTGTGAATCATTGGGAAGATTTTTAAAAATATTTTTTAAATTATTTTTAATAGTGATAAGGCCTCTATATAGTGATAAGTGATACACTACATGTATACCTGTGGTGGATTCATTTTGATATTTGGCAAAACATTAAAAAAATAAATAAATAAATAAATAAATTAGAAAAAAAAAATATTGATAAGGCTTCTAAGTGGTGCAGTTGATAAAAAATCTGTCAATGCAGGAGATGCAAGAGATCAGTTTTGATCCCTATATTGGGAAGATCCCCTGGAGGAGGAAATAGCAATCCATTCCAGTATCCTTGCCTGGAAAATTTTATGGACAGAGGAGACTGGAAGATCCATGGGGTCACAAAGAGTCAGACACAACTGAGCACATATGTGCACACAAAGTGCACTTATAAAATTTACAATCATAACCATTTTAAGTGTGCAGTTCATAAGTATATTCACACACATTGACTGCTGCACATCCAACCTCCAGAGCTTTTTTTTGGCTTCCAAAACTGAAACTCTATGTCCATTAAGCATCTCTTCATCCTCCCCTCCCCATAATCTCTGGCAACCATCCTTCTATTTTCTGTCCCTATAAGTTTGACTACTTATGTTCCTCAGATAGTTGGAATCATACAATATTTTTCTTTTTGTGACTGGCTGCTTTCACTTGGCATAATGTCCTTGAGGTTCATCCATGTTTTAGTATGTGTCAGAAGGTTTTTTTCCTTTTTAAGGCAAAAAAAAAAAATTAATCATTTCATATATACCACATTTTGTATATTCATTCATCAGATGGACACTTCAATTGTTTTCACAATTTGGCTATTGTGAATATTATTTCTATGAAAATAATTGTCCAAATATAACCTTCAGGCTCTGATTTCAATTTTTATGGGCATATACCTAGAGGTGAAATTGCTGAAGCATACAGTAATTCTATATGTAAGTAGGATGTCTACTCTTACGAAAACAGAAAATGACACATGTTGGCAAGGATTTGGAAACATTTGATGTTGTACATGGTACACGGGGATGATGCTGCTGCTTTTGAAAACAAGATTAATTTCGCACATTTTTTTGTTTTATATTTTTTCTTTTTTTTCTTATTTATTTTATTTTTTAACTTTACAATATTGTATTGGTTTTGCCATACATCAACATGAATCTGCCACAGGTATAAATGTGTTCCCCATCCTGAACCCTCCTCCCTCCTCCCTCCCCATACCATCCCTCTGGGTCATCCCAGTGCACCAGCCCCAAGCATCCAGTATCGTGCATCGAACCTGGACTGGCGACTCGTTTCATATATATTATACATGTTTCAATGCCATTCTCTCAAATCATCCCACCCTCTCTTTCTCCCACAGAGTCCAAAAAACTGTTCTATACATCTGTGTCTCTTTTGCTGTCTTGCATACAGGGTTATTGTTACCATCTTTCTAAATTCGATGTATATGCCTTAGTATTGGTGTTTTTCTTTCTGGCTTACTTCACTCTGTATAATGAGCTCCAGTTTCATCCACCTCATTAGAACTGGTTCAACTGTATTCTTTTTAATGGCTGAGTAATACTCCATTGTGTATATGTACCACTGCTTTCTTAGCCATTCATCTGCTGATGGACATCTAGGTTGCTTCCATGTCCTGGCTATTATAAACAGTGCTGTAATGAACACTGGGATACATGTGTCTCTTTTAGTTCTGGTTTCCTTAGTGTGTATGCCCAGCAGTGGGATTGCTGGATCATAAGGCAGTTCTATTTCCAGTTTTTTAAGGAATCTCCACACTGTTCTCCATAGTGGCTGTACTAGTTTGCATTCCCACCAACAGTGTAAGAGGATTCCCTTTTCTCCACACCCTCTCCAGGATTTATTGCTTATAGACTTTTGGATCACAGCCATTCTGACTGGCATGAAATGGTACCTCATAGTGGTTTTGATTTGCATTTCTCTGATAATGAATGATGTTGAGCATCTTTTCATGTGTGTGTGTTAGCCATCTGTATGTCTTCTTTGGAGAAATGTCTATTTAGTTCTTTGGCCCATTTTTTGATTGGGTCATTTATTTTTCTGGAATTGAGCTGTAGGAGTTGCTTGTATATTTTTGAGATTAGTTGTTTGTCAGTTGCTTCATTTGCTATTATTTTCTCCCATTCTGAAGGCTGTTTTTTCACCTTGCTTATAGTTTCCTTTGATGTGCAGAAGCTTTTAAGTTTAATTAGGGCCCATTTGTTTATTTTTGCTTTTATTTCCAGTATTCTGGGAGGTGGGTCATAGAGGCTCCTGCTGTGATGTATGTGGGAGAGTGCTTTGCCCATGTTCTCCTCTAGGAGTTTTATAGTTTCTGGTCTTACGTTTACTTTGTACATGTACAATCATGTCATCTGCAAACAAAGATAGTACTATTTCTTCTTTCCTAATTGAAACACTTTTCCTTTTCCTTTCTTTACTTTTTGCATTAGATGAAGTTAAATACAAAATATTGAAAAGAAATGATTTGATCTTAGAAAAAAAATATTGTATGTGATCTTGGAGGGAAAAAGAAAAGCTAGAGCTACTCATAATGAAATTAGCTGTAAGTTCTTTCTAGATATTCTTTATCAAAGTGAGGACATGCCCTTCATTGCTAGTTTACTGTGAGATTTTATTAGGAATGGGCACTGGGTTTTTTCAAAGAATTTTTCTGCCTCTATTGATATGATCAGGTGGTTCATCTTCTTTTGTCTGTTGATGTGATGGATTGCCTTAATTGATTTTGAACATTGAATCAGCCTTGGAATTTGCGAATAAATCTCACTTGGTTGTGGAGTATAATTCCTTTTATATTTTGTTGAATTCAACTTCCTTCCCAATATTTTGTTGAGGATTTTTGCATCTAATTCACTAAAACTTTGGCCTGTAGTTTTGGTTTTTTTTTTCCTGTAATATTTTCATCTCATTTTGGTATTAGGATAATGCTGGCCTCATAGAATGAGTCAAGAAGCAGTCCTTCTGTTTCTATCCTATGAAAAAGTTTGTAGAGAAATGGTATATTCACTTCTTTCAAAGTTTTGGAGAATTCACCAGTAAATACAATAGGAACTAGTTCTTTCTGTTTTGATAGATCAATTTCTTAAGAGATATTGGCCTATTTAGATTGTATATATCATCCAATGTGAAGTTTTACAAATTGTTTCTTTCTAGGAATTGGTCCATTTCATCTAGGTTATCAAATTAGTGGGCATAGAAAAGTTCATTATATTCTGTTATCTTTTTAATGTCCATAAAATCTGTTGTGCTGTTCCTTCTTTCATTTTTATATTAGTAATTTGTATCCTTTCTCTCCTTTTGTTCTTAGCCTGATTTGACTGATATTTACAAAGAACCAGTGTTTGATTTCATTAATCTTCGTTTTCTTTTTTTAAATTTCATTGATTTCTGCTAAACTTCTTCTGTTTATTTTAAAATTAATTTTTACTTCTTCTTTTGTTCCTAAGTTGGAAATTTAAATTACTAATTTTAGACCTTTTTTCTATACTAATATATCACTCAAAGCATAATTTTAAGTGTGTTAATTGCTCAGTCCAGTCCCACTCTTCACGACCCCATGGACTGTATCCCACCAGGCTCCTCTGTCTGTAGAATTCTCCAGGCAGGAATACTGAATTGGTATCCATTTCAGGGGATCTTCCTGACAAAGGGCTCAAACGTGGGTCTCTTGCATTGAGACAGATTCTTTAACATCTGAGCTACCAGGGAAGCCGAATTCAATGCATATATTATAAATTATATTTATACATTTCTTTCTAAGTACTTGCTTTCCTGCATTTTACATATCATAATAAGTTGTGTTTTTATTTTAACATAATTCAAAATATTTATAACATTTTCTTGAGATCTCTCCTTTGACCTATGTGTAATCATCTAAACTTTAACCAGGTTATTATCATTATTATTTTATTGTTGAGTTGTCAAAATTCTCTATGTATTCTTGATATTAATTTCTTATCAAATATATGCTTTCCAAAAATTTCCTCTAGTTACACATGTTGCATTTTTATTCTATTTATTGTTTTATTTTTTGATGCACAAAAGTTTGTAATTTTGACATAATCCAATTCATCTGTTTTTACTTTTGTTATATATGCGTTTGGTGCCATATCCAAGAAACCATTCTTACTGAATCCAATGTTCACAGTCTTGGCAACCCTATAACATTAAACCATATATGCATGGGTTTATTTTTAAGCTCTATTCTATTGGTCTGTGTGCCTGTCTTTATGATAGTTTCACTCTGTTTTATCATGATATCTCTATGTTTTGAAATAAAAAAAGTTTGAGATATTTTATTTATTCACTCATTTATTCATTTTATTGACCATTTTGGCTACTTGAAGTCCCTTGAGATTCTATATGAAATTTAAGATAGAGTTTTCTATTTATCAAAAACCTCCACCATTGAGATATTAAGTGTAGTTGCATCATCTGTACTTTGCTTTGAGTAGAATGATATTATAACAATATTAAATCTTTCAGTGTAAGATCACATGATGTTCTTCCACTTGTTTGTGTCTTTTAAATTTTCTTTTAGCAAAACTTTGTAATTTAAAGAGTATATTTTCTTCCTTTGGTTAAGTTTATTCTTAATTATTTTATTTCTTTTGACACTATTGCAAATGGAATTGCTTTTTAGAATTTCCTTTTTGACTATTCATTGTTAGTAAATAGAAACACAACTGATTTGTGCATGCTGATTTTGTTTCCTGCAACTTTGTTAAATATGTCTAGTAGTTTCAATAGGTTGTGTGTGTGTGTGTGTGTGAACGTTTTAAGAATTGGGGAGAATTTTTAAAGAAATTTAGAATAATCTCATGGACAGAGGACCCTGGTGGAATGCAGTCCATAGGGTTCCAAAGAGTCAGACATGACTGAAGTGACTTAACACACAAACATGCATGATGAACTTTATTTATTTATTTATTTATTTTTATGAGTTTGAGCAGACTCCATGAGTTGAGCAGACTCCAGGCAGGGCGTGCTGCTGTCCATGGGGTCACAAAGAGTCAGACATGACTGAGCTACTGAACTGAACTAAACTGAATATATGTTTCCATGTTACTCTCTCCATACATCTCACCCTCTCCTCCCCTCTCCCCATGTCCATAAGTCTATTCTCTATGTCTGTTTCTCCATTGCTGCCCTGCAAATAAATTCTTTTTTTTTTTTTTTTTTATTTTTAAAAGAAAATCCATCCTGAACCCTCCTCCCTCCTCCCTCCCCATACCATCCCTCTGGGTCGTCCCAGTGCACCAGTCCCAAGCATCCAGCATCGTGCATTGAACCTGGACTGGCATCTCGTTTCATACATGACATTTCACATGTTTCAATGCCATTCTCCCAAATCTTGCCACCCTCTCCCTCTCCCACAGAGTCCATAAGCCTGTTCTATACATCAGTGTCTCTTTTGCTGTCTCGTATACAGGGTTATCGTTACCATCTTTCTAAATTCCATATATATGCGTTAGTATACTGTATTGGTGTTTGTCCTTCTGGCTTACTTCACTCTGTATAATAGGCTCCAGTTTCATCCACCTCATTAGAACTGATTCAAATGTATTCTTTTTAATGGCTGAGTAATACTCCATTGTGTATATGTACCACTGCTTTCTTAGCCATTCATCTGCTGATGGACATCTAGGTTGCTTCCATGTCCTGGCTATTATAAACAGTGCTGTGATGAACATTGGGGTACACATGTCTCTTTCCCTTCTGGTTTCCTCAGTGTGTATGCCCAGCAGTGGGATTGCTGGATCATAAGGCAGTTCTATTTCCAGTTTTTTAAAAAATCTCCACACTGTTCTCCATAGTGGCTGTACTAGTTTGCATTCCCACCAACAGTGTAAGAGGGTTCCCTTTTCTCCACACCCTCTCCAGCATTTATTATTTGTAGACTTTTGGATCACAGCCATTCTGACTGGCATGAAATGGTACCTCATAGTGGTTTTGATTTGCATTTTTCTGATAATGAGTGATGCTGAGCATCTTTTCATGTGTTTGTTAGCCATCTGTATGTCTTCTTTGGAGAAATGTCTATTTAGATCTTTGGCCCATTTTTTGATTGGGTCATTTATTTTTCTGGAGTTGAGCTGTAGGAGTTGCTTGTATATTTTTGAGATTAGTTGTTTGTCGGTTGCTTCATTTGCTATTATTTTCTCCCATTCTGAAGGCTGTCTTTTCACTTTGCTAATAGTTTCCTTTGATGTGCAGAAGCTTTTAAGTTTAATTAGGTCCCATTTGTTTATTTTTGCTTTTATTTCCAATATTCTGGGAGGTGGGTCATAGAGGATCCTGCTGTGATGTATGTCAGAGAGTGTTTTGCCTATGTTCTCCTCTAGGAGTTTTATAGTTTCTGGTCCTACGTTGAGATCTTTAATCCATTTTGAGTTTATTTTTGTGTATGGTGTTAGAAAGTGTTCTAGTTTCATTCTTTTACAAGTGGTTGACCAGATTTCCCAGCACCACTTGTTAAAGAGATTGTCTTTAATCCATTGTATATTCTTGCCTCCTTTGTCAAAGATAAGGTGTCCATATGTGTGTGGATTTATCTCTGGGCTTTCCATTTTGTTCCATTGAACTATATTTCTGTCTTTGTGCCAGTACCATACTGTCTTGATAACTGTGGCTTTGTAGTAGAGCCTGAAGTCAGGTAGGTTGATTCCTCCAGTTCCATTTTTCTTTCTCAAGATCGCTTTGGCTATTCGAGGTTTTTTGTATTTCCATACAAATTGGCTTTATCCCAGGGATGCAAGGATTCTTCAATATCCGCAAATCAATCAATGTAATACACCACATTAACAAATTGAAAAACAAAAACCATATGATTATCTCAATAGATGCAGAGAAAGCCTTTGACAAAATTCAACACCCATTTATGATAAAAACTCTCCAGAAAGCAGGAATAGAAGGAACATACCTCAACATAATAAAAGCTATATATGACAAACCCGCAGCAAACATTATCCTCAATGGTGAAAAATTGAAAGCATTTCCTCTAAAGTCAGGAACAAGACAAGGGTGCCCACTTTCACCATTACTATTCAACATAGTTTTGGAAGTTTTGGCCACAGCAATCAGAGCAGAAAAAGAAATAAAAGGAATCCAAATTGGAAAAGAAGAAGTAAAACTCTCACTATTTGCAGATGACATGATCCTCTACATAGAAAACCCTAAAGAGTCCACCAGAAAATTACTAGAATTAATCAATGACTATAGTAAAGTTGCAGGATATAAAATCAACACACAGAAATCCCTTGCATTCCTATACACTAATAATGAGAAAACAGAAAGAGAAATTAAGGAAACAATTCCATTCACCATTGCAACGAAAAGAATAAAATACTTAGGAATATATCTACCTAAAGAAACTAAAGACCTATATATAGAAAACTATAAAACACTGGTGAAAGAAATCAAAGAGGACACTAATAGATGGAGAAATATACCATGTTCCTGGATTGGAAGAATCAATATAGTGAAAATGAGTATACTACCCAAAGCAATTTATAGATTCAATGCAATCCCTATCAAGCTACCAACAGTATTCTTCACAGAGCTAGAACAAATAATTTCACAATTTGTATGGGTGAACTTTAGAAGTCAACTTATGAATAATTATTTTTATAATCTTCCTTATCTATTTTCAAATTTCTCTGTATCTAACATTATTAGATTCCCATTATTGTGCATTCCCATGACTTAGAAGTGAAATGTTCACAATATCTTCAAACTTCATTTATGTAGCTTTGCTTTTTTAATATCACCTCTTAATTTTAATTGTTTTTCTTTTTAATAGAAAATTATAGATAAGATAAATATAAAATAATAATCACTGAAAAATCTGAAAAATATTTTGAGTTTTACAATTGCCAGTTTTCCTATGATTATACACACCAGAATTTTTCTTTCTCAAAAACCAACTGTTTTTAAGTATTTCATAAATGTAACTTTATCTTATTATTTGTGTTAGTTATAAAATGATATATTGTATGAAACCACCACAATATATGAATCTGCTCTATCACTGATGATCTTTTGATTATTTATGTTTGCTATCAGTAACAGTGATATTTTTCTTTTACGCATTTTAATGAGATTGACTTCAATGAAGACTCTATTTATCATCTGGCATCAGTATACTACCAGACTGAAAGGGGAGTCATGGTTATTTTTTGCCCCTAATTGATGCACAGTCGTTGTCACTTCAGATTCTGTGTACTTTGAAACTATCTTTAATGTGATATTTAGATAAAAATAATCAAATATCATTTGGGGAAAAGAATGAAGGGATATTTATTCTTTATGGAGATTCATAGCTTTCCATTATGAAGACTTGGTTTCCCTTTCAGTAGATGAGATCTAGGTTGGAGAACAGGGTCATCTCTGAAAAACTGCAAAGGATGTGATATTTCTTAACCACCATTGACTTTCTGCTCACCATTCTTGATTGTTTGGTTATGTGGGTAAATACACAGGTTACATAGGTCATAGGAACACCTCTTTGCTGACTCTAGCCTTGTGGACAACTGTGGTCAGTATAACCACTTTTCCTTTCATTTCAGGATCCTCTTCTTACCAAGCTCAGTCTTAACAGCACAATCTTTATTGTCGATAGATGACCAACAAATTACAGTCCATGTTTAGCTTCTCAACAGTGCTGGGACACTCTGTCCATCACATCTTTATAACACTAGTGAAGTGACTGACTTCCTGAGGATCTCAGTCAACTGGTTGATTTCCTGTTCTTAAAGCACAAACTCATTCTGACAGACTCAGGATTCTGAGTTTATTGTTCTTTCTCAAAACTCTGTCAGAGTTATGATGTCTTCTTTCTGTCTGTCTCTGTCTTCCTGTGCCCTCCTGCCTCTCTCTCTTCTATATCCTATACACTGCACAGATCAGATCAGATCAGATTAGTCACTCAGTTGTGTCTGACTCTTTGCGACCCCATGAATCGCAGCATGCCAGGCCTCCCTGTCCATCACCAACTCCCGGAGTTCACTCAGACTCACGTCCATCGAGTCAGTGATACCATCCAGCCATCTCATCCTCTGTCGTCCCCTTCTCCTCTTGCCCCCAATCCCTCCCAGCATCAGAGTCTTTTCCAATGAGTCAACTCTTCGCATGAGGTGGCCAAAGTACTGGAGTTTCAGCTTTAGCATCATTCCTTCCAAAGAAATCCCAAGGCTGATCATTCATACACAAATACACACACACATATAAAAATATATGTGTGAACCTGTCCCAAAGCTTAATAGAGGCTATTCTTATTCCTATAGTTAGGTCTGGCTGCATGTACTCTTTCAAGGATGCTAAATCCTGAGTCACAGTTGTTAAAGAAAGAATATCAGTGAAAGCAACAAACTCACACACACACACACACAAATGTAGCATGTGAGATGGCAACCCACTCCATTATTCTTGTCTGGGAAATCCCATAAGCAGAGGAACCTTTTGGGCTACAGTCCATGAGGTTGCAAAGAGTCAAACACGACTGAACACATGGCATATATGCTTGGTGTGCTATGGACTCTAACTTTTAATATTATTAGACTAACAGAGTATCTTGAGAAAAATGAATTCACTACTTTAACATTAAGACTATAAAAATAAATTTAAAACATTAAATATTCCCTAGTGCTAAAAAAGAGAACTTTTCCCTTTGTTCCTTTTCTTGGAGAATTTCCTTGAGAAAATTTGCAAGTATAAATTCTTTCTCTGTTTCTTTAATATGTAAGTAAAACTAATACTTTTTAAAAGCTGAGCAAATGCCTTACTAGATTTTACAACTCAAGAGCCTTCTCTTTGAAATGCTGACATTTAAAAAGATAGATAGTATTCTCTCATTGGAACTCTCTGCTTGTCAAGTTTTTCTTTTGGTTATTTTTAGATAAAGGTAATTAACTAGCACAGATGGCCATCCTATTATCAGATGAAATTCAGATGAACTATATATAGCAAACAGTGTTGTCATCTTATATGAGAACATGTTATCATTTACCTTGAAGACGTGCATGTAAAGGATTGTATCTGTTTGTGATGTGAGTGATATTTCATTCAGTCTTTGCAATCTCATTAGCAGATTGCCTGTGACCCACATAACTCTCTAACTTAAGGCTTATTCAACAATAAAAATTGTTTCTGTCTTTTCTGCTTTTGAGGAGAGGGTTTTCTAGTTTGTCAGAACTTTTTATTTTCAATTTTTCCCTGAATAGAATGGAAGTTGTGTATGTATGTATGTGTGTATAAAATTACATATATAAATATAAAATAGGTGTGCATGTGTGTGTGTGTGTGTATGTATATATATATATAAAACATTTGTCTAGGAGGCAATAATAACTGATGGTTTTGACAATAAAGTTTCAATGTACATGACTTGTCAGAAAGAAAATTATTTCTGCTTAATATCAGTAGTTTTGTACAAACTGCATATATACTGAGTATAGTAATGAGTCTAAAGTATACAATCTAAATAAAAGTCTAATGTGTGCATATATTAGCCAACTATTATGTATAAGCAAAAGGAATAATAATAGTGATATTCATAATTATAGTAATACTCTTCAAAATTTCTGTTAAGATTTATACAGAAAAAGCACATACATGGGTAAACAAAGCATGAATTTTTGAAGGTTATATGTGTGATTGCATACACAGGTCATGTGTGTTTGTATCTTGTCTGCACAAGAATATATTTGAAGATTTTATGTTGCCTGACATAAATTATTACTATTCATGATCATCATTATAACTATCATTATTATTGTTATTTTCCCTGCTTATTATATGCAAAGATAATAAAAATAATCATAAAGTTAAAAAGTAAAATAATTTGTTCCCAAATTATAAACCAAATATATTTTAGAATGAGAATTAGGTTACAGATTTCTTTAACTCTAATGTACACTACTTTTTCCTTTGTCACCTGTTACAGAGGCATGTTTCTATACTTTCAAATGTAGTTTGATAAGCAGAACAATCCCCCCTAAATCTTAACTCCTACAACCTGCAAATATGTCACCTTATATGTCAAAAGATACTTTTAAACTAAGGATTTTGAGACAGCAGCATCATCCTGAATTATCCACGTGAGTTCTCAAAAGGGAAAGAGGGACAGGAGAATCAGAGTCAGGGAAGGTGATGTGATGGAAGCACAGGTCAGATTCAGCGGGAGAGATTTGAAGATGCTATGATGTTGGCTTTGACCATGGAGGAACCAAGAGCCAGCAAATAGTGGTATCTGATTGAGCAATTAAGCACAGCACAGTGAGAAGCTCGAAAAGGCAAGAAATCAAATTCTCCAAAAGGAAGGCAACCATGCAAACATTTTTATTTTAGCCAGGTGAAAGCCATTTAGACTTCTGACCTCCAGGACTTCATGAGAAATTTGTATCATTTAAGCTCCTGCACTTGTAATTTGCTCCAGAAGCAAAAGAAACCTACTACATAGGTGGCTGAATATCCTCCGTGTACATTTTTCATGTACTCTTTTTTCTTCATCAACAGCCCCCTTGCCTTGGCAGGCTCTGCCCAATAATCATCTCACTTTCTTTAGCTTCCATTTGGGGCAGCCCATTGGAGAGCACCAACAGGAGATTCTGAGCAGAATAGGAAGAGGGGATTATTCTGGAAAGTGGTTATTCTGTCAGCTCCCCTTTGTCAGTTCACCACACATGGGCTTTGTTCTTCCATTGAAGGCCAAGGCTTAGCTTACATGGCCTGCTTTTCATAGCTCTTAGAGTTTTGCTTACCACCTAAACCCTCTCCTTTCCTCTTCAGAGGTAAAAGACTTCCCTGACATGACTGAACCGTGTCCTCCGTTACTCCTTAGGTGGTTTCACTACCTTTTGCTTGAATCCTTATAGAAGTCCTTCTATTGAACAGAGTGGTCTATACATCTGCAAAATCATAGTACCTTCAAAATGTATCTTAAGTTCAGCCACTGTCCTCCGCTGTCATTACTGACCTTCAGCATTCATAACTTGGAATAAACTTGCCTAAAGTTCCATGTACTTCTTTTCTCTACCTGGAACATGTATCCCAGATATAGACTATTCTATTCTATTTAATACTGATTTATACTGGTATAAGTAAATATTTCCTATACATGCCTTTTTCTCATTCCAGTCTGGATCTTCCTCACAGTGTTGAAACAGGAGAAATGGATTTTAAGATCAGTTCTTCTACCATACAAAGTAAAACTGCTGCTGCTTTAAAGCAGACGTTTATTTTCCACTTTGCTTCTTGCCAAATGAAGTTCTTGGACCAGTTTATTAGCTTTTTTTTCTCTACTCTGCCAAGTAATGAGACTCAAATAACTATGTAAATTCATTAATCTCATAAAGCAATTAGTGTAAAATCCAATGACTGTTAAATTATTTCAAAACGAATTAGTTACAACATAACGTTTAATTTTCATGATAACCCTCATTTATTTACACAATATGATAATTTCGATTAAATAAATGCAAAGATGTAATGTATTACACAGAGCAGCTGAAAGCTTGTTCATCCCTTGTAAAAGTGCCTTCTATGACCTATGGTGAAGTGAATTAATGTATAGGAGACATTTAGTACACCGTCTGCCAAAGAGCAGGCATTCATAAATTGCGCATTCCTTCATCTTTCATGCACTGTAGATAGTCACCATGGCTTGTTAAGAATGAAGTGAAATTCCATTCTAATGTATTCTAAAGAGGTTTCATTTCATTTAACTCCTGTGTGAAAAGAAGAAACAAGATAACCTCCAGAAACCCCTCTAATATTTCTCTATCTCTCTGAGCTTTTAACTGATGATATTTATACCACTCTAGGACTGAAGACAATGTTTTATGGCCCAGTCAATTATAAAGTGTCAATAGAAACTCCCTAGGCTCTAGAGCCATGAGAAATAAATGCGTGATATTTAAAGAGATTTGGAGTATATTTGGATGAGATGTGGGAATAATCCAATGTGGGGGTCAATGTCTTTCATCATTTGAAACAATCTTGCATGTCTTCAATTAATCAAAATATTTGTTAAAACACTTCTGCTCTGACAGAGATTATGAGGGATATACTATTATAACAGCTTTGATTGTAGAAAGAATATGATTACAATGCATGATTAATATGAAGAGCCACATACATTCATTGAGAAGAATCGGGAATAAAATTTAGCCCTTATATAAACAATAATATAGCATTTTGGGCTTTAATTTCCTCCTTTATGATATGAATTATAGTGAGTGAGAAGAATGTGACCATGATCACATGCTTACTCACAACTGTCATTCACAACTGACATGACTATAAAAACTTAGTAGAGTAATATGTATATGCTGCTGTTGTTGCTAAGTCGCTTCAGTCGTTTCCGACTCTGTGCGACCCCATAGACGGCAGTCCACCAGGCTCCCCCATCCCTGGGATTCTCCAGGCAAGAACACTGGAGTAGGTTGCCATTTCCTTCTCCAATGCATGAAAGTGACAAGTGAAAGTGAAGTCTCTCAGTCGTGTCCGACTCTTAGCGACCCCATGGACTGCAGCCTACCAGGCTCCTCCGTCCATGGGATTTTCCAGGCAAAAGTACTGGAGTGGGATGCCATTGCCTAGAACTCTGTAAACTAGAGGGTAATTAATAAGTTATAATACCGGTTTGCTATTTTTGCTTATAAATACTGATTTGCTATTTTTAAGAAATGAATTGTCTTAGTTTGCTGAATAAAAAACTAATCTGGAAACATTTTTAAATTAGATGTTGGGTTTTGACTAGGGCTTTGCTTTTTTTTTAAGTATGGAATTTGACTTGAGAAAGTAGATTGTAGATTACAAAAGAGTAAAAAAAAAATGCAGCTGCATGATATTTTCCTGTTTTCCATTAAAGAATGCTTTATTTAAAACTTATATGTAGTTTTGTTTCCAACAATGATGAAGTAGCATGTCACAGCCTTCTGCTGTGAGCAGCTATAAAAGCCAGAGATCACAGTGGTCACGTCCTAACATAGCTTTCAACTTTCAACACAAGAATATGTTTCTTGAGAAAAGGGAAACGGGTGAGGGAGGTTCCAGATTCCTACTTGGGTCGATTTCCAAACCACAGAGCAGACTAATACAGTCTGATTAGAGAACAGTAATATTGCTTAGTCAAAAAACAGAGATAGGAGAAGAGCTGATGAGGCAGTCAGAATTTGTACGACAGGGTCCTATAGAAAGGAAACTTTGCAAAGAAAGAGCTCAGGAAATCCGCATCCACATCTTCTCCAGTCATGGTTGAATATTAAGCTGTAAGAGCACAAGCCTATGAATCCTGCCTAAAAACAGCCACCACCAGCCTTTGAGCTGAATGGAGATTTAGGAAGATGAATACAGTTAGGAGAAGCTAGAATTCTGATCAGAAAGCGTGGAGTGACCTCAAGGAAAACATTCAACCCAAGAGAGACCATACTTTAGGAGGAAGATAAGCTAGCCCTTATGGGAAATTATGTCTTCCAGGAGAGTTTTGGAAAAGTCTGGACACATTTTGAGACTGCCACGACCTGGTGGATGCTATTGGCATGTGGTGTGTAGAGGCCTGAGATGCTGTTATACATTCTACAATGAACACAAGAGCCCTTAAGATGAAAAATCTTTCAGACCAAAATATTATTGTTGTGAAAAAAAATATTATTGTTGTGGAAGATTTATTCTCAAGACTGGAAATGCTGCAGTAATAGAAGGGTTACTCTACACACATCCAACAAAGGAACAAAATTCAGTTTATTAGTGATGCATCATCCCTAATTTCCTTTTCACAAGAAAAATGCTAGATGCGTGAAGAAGCAGGAAACCATGGCCCAGTCAATTATAAAGTGTCAATAGAAGCTCCCTAGGCTCTAGAACCATGATGAATAAATATGTGATATTTCAGTAACCTGCTCTAGGATAT